>NC_064874.1:48131902-48151902 GCF_943734745.1 Anopheles darlingi
AGCAGGACTTACCACCGATTCCGCTTGTGTGTAGTTCCGAATGTTCCAAATAACGAAATCGTAATACGAATCCCCGGAACTGTGTTAGGTCATGGTACCCAGCTTGTGCAATCCGAAATGCAAAAATTGCGCAAGCGAAGTGAGAATTTGCTGCAAATTTATGCAGAATCCACAGCAATCAACTCAAATTCCGGAACACGGCCTATCTAAGGACAGAAAGTATTATGCGAAAAAGCATCCGGTGCTACCGGAATAATGTAGCAAAATTTGGCCCTTCGGCTGGCTGACGAGCATGAAAGGAAATCGAGATGACAATGTTCACGACATTTGATACAAACCGGAACACATAGACACACACAGAGGGCCTATTCCTTCCTCTTCCATTTATACAGGTTCTTTTTTGCATTCATTCTCTCCTTTTAAATGGGAAAAAGAACCTTCATTGCATTATACATCTTTCTTTCTTACGCTCAGCATCTCGTATCTAAATCTAATCGAACTTGTTCGAACGTAAGAGTAGCGCACATACAAAAGAATAAAAAATAATTGCGTTAGGCGTTAAGCATTGGAACAAGAAATGCTTTGCCAATACTAGCTTCAATATCTGTTCTTCTGTGACAACGATCAATTGCGATCACATGGTAGGCACGTTTGCACGATTGATGTTTATAAGTACGCCCGCGGACACACGCCACCAGCGAAAGGTGTGTTCCAGATAAGCGACATAGGGCTGTCGACATAAATGATCACCCTTTTAATCGGCGTTGCTCACATGCAGCAATGCAAGCAATCATTGGCGATGCCATATTTGCACATAATTGCCTCCAAGCAACCTTCGGTGATATCGTCCAAGTAATAATCAATGTTGATACGTTTCCGATGTAAACAACGCGAACCCCATTCTGTTTTTAGAAGAGGGCGACGCGATAAGCAGTGCTTACACAGTAACGGAATTCGGGTACGTAACAGTCTGCTTTAGATAAAATGCGTCTTCGGGCATGCCGCCACCGGTTCCATTTCGGTTTGACCGCGCATTTGTTGACGAGAAGGTGGAATAGTTATCTTATCTCGTTTGCTCACCAACAGATTCCATTCAAAGGAGTGACTCACGAATGTATTTCCTTGAATTCGATGATCCATGTTTTCTTCCTAATTGTTACATCATTTCACTCACCTGAATGATCTTATCCTGTAAACAGGCGACAGCCACCTCACTGCTCGACGATTGTTTGTCCCAATCGGGCGTTACGCATGGTGTTCCGTCGGGTTCCATATTCTGAAAACAATAAGTCACCGGAATAGTTAATGATCGGAATCAGTCAACGGAATAGTACTAGCAGGTTGTATGAGCAATAGATGTGCGCGTAAAGTACTTACATTAGGCAGTGCGATCGAGGCCGGCGCTGAGCTATGCAACCGCTGGGTGTTGCGTATAAGCTGCTGCTTTTCCGAGTCGGACAACGGCGACTGGACGACCGTTTTCAACCGATCCCGGAGCGATTCGTTCTCGTTCAGCAAACGGTGCAGCTCACCATTGCTCTGCTCGTGTGACGTCTGGAAGAGATGAAACGAAATAGCGCATACGTCAGAACCACGGTCACCAGCGTATTATCATCGTCGTGCGTCGCAATGCGGACACAATTCCCAACGAGCGAAAGATAGAGATGCCCTTACCTTTAGGCGCACAATTTCGTCCCGCAGCAGCAGCAGCTCTTCCTGGCAGCTGCTCATCTCGTGGACCTTCTCCTCCAGTTGACGGTTTTCGGTTTGCAGCTTCTCGAGATGCACCTGCAGCTCAGCCATGCGATTCGGGGACGACTGTGGCTGCTGCTGCTGCTGCTGGTGATGGTGGTGATGATGCCCCTTTGGCGCCTTTTGAACCGCTCGCTCCGGTCCCACGAAACTGATGGCGGTCAGCTGTTCCATGCTGGAGCTCAAGCTGTTCCCGGCATCGACGGCACGCTCGTTCAGCGGACCATCACCACCGCTCGGAGGGAACTTGTTCAGATGGTTCGTCGAGGAGGAGGCAGTGGCCATTCCGATTACACCGCTGGATGCGTGTTGTGCCATATGAGCCGATGCCGTTCGACTATGCTGGTGCCCTTGTTGCTGCGGATGATGGTGATGGTGGTGATGATGATGCTGCAGCTGGTTGTGATTGTGGCCGGAATGTTCTAACCGTTCCTTTGAACCGTTGAATCGTTGCTGTTGACCACCACGGGTCTGCGGTTTGCTTGATACGACCGTATACTCGAGGCTCGAAACGGATGCTGCACTCTTCAGCAGACCACCACCGGTGGTGCCACCGCCGTTCGCAGACAAAGCTCCACTGCCACCGGTGCCACCACCACCGGTACCTAAAGCATATCCAGCACCACCGGTACCTGGGCCGACACCGCCGCCACCACCACCGTTACTGCCACCGGTCGGTGAGGACGACCGTTGCGTCTGGGAGGAATGTTTCGCACCCGACGGTCCTTGGCCTCTGCGGAACAAGGATTTGAGTTTGATCATAGTTCTCTCGCTCGGTTCGCTGTTTTGCACTAGCTCTATAGCAACAACCCGATGTTCTTCAACCGCACTACCACTGCAAACACGAGTTTACTCCAGCCGTGTAGTCTTCGGGACGTTTCGAAAAGACGTCTACTACGATCAGCGCTCCACGTTTTGCACTTAGTCTTATTTGAGATGTACTTTTTTACTAATTTTTACCACTCTTTTACGTCATCATCGTGCACTTTTCATTCACCGAGCCCACAGGCTGTTGGCCGCTTCCTGCTTGGCCGCATTATTTAAGAATATTTCTAAACAGCCAGAGACTAATAGAGTAGAGCGTTCCAACGGTCAGAGAGCAGCTAATGCAATGGGCGATCACATCGCGCTTCAACGCACAAGGGGAAAATCAAAGCCAATAGAGTTGTTTCCTTTGCCTCTAACAGGCGCAACACTGATGGCAAGACACCCAAATCCAATTGATCTCCATCAAAGGGTCAACTTGCATCACCATCGTGGTCGTATGTAAGAGTTATTTTCTTTTCTTTTCTTAATTCACTAAACTTTTGTGCTGCTTCCACTATACTGCTTTCGTCTAACCACAATTCCTCTTTAAATTTGGACAGTTAATCCACATCCACAGTTAAATTAACTCAGTTAAAAAGCAAAAATCGTAATGCACCACTCTCAAAAGCAACTTGCATAAATTCCTCGGGGAATTGCATTCTGATATTTAACAGGTTTTCTTGCAATCAGAAAAGCGACAAAACCAACACAGAAAACCAATAGCGTGCGACCAGAGGAGCCGTTTCCCGGTTCGCAAATGCAGGCGCAGATTTTGCGCAAACTCCCAGCACCTACCCGAATCCGTAGCACCTCGCGCGGGAACACAAAAGTGATCCGGTTTTCGCGAGGCGTGTGTTGTCTGAGAGGAGTCCCAACCACACGGCCACGGTCACATAGCGGAAATGGGCACGGGAAAACAGGTTTATTCGTTTGTTTCAAACTTGATTAAGCTCTCGTGCGCGCGATGCGATGCTGGTGGCGTGAAGAAAACCGCGAGATCGCCGCATAGCGAGCAAAACGGCGACCGTGATAGAGTAGGCCGGGTTGGTTGGCTGGTGGTGGTTCGGTGCTCGCCGATCGATCGGAAATGTAGAAACAAGTGCTGCTCCGCCTGCTGCGAAGAGTCAAACCGAACGAACAAGGGAATATATGGACGGATCCTTGGTTTGGCCACGCTCGATCGGTGTGTAACTGTAGTAAACCCGGTCTCTGCCTGGCTGCCTGCCCTTCGCATGCGACCGTAATTCGATACGAGAGAGCGGCACCGCTCTACGGAGCTAATCGTTCTAGTAACGTGCATTGCACCGCATTCGTACACGGAGTCGCCATATTATTGCGACACTCCTGCCCAGAACCGTAGACGTGACGGATGGGCAAATAACCCGGGTAGAAAGGGTAGTCACGGGGACTTTTTTCCTTTTTTTCAAAGTTATTTCTTAAATGCATCCAGTGCACCGGAAAAGGGAATCTACAACCATTTTACACCACCGGTCACCGTCAGCGGTCGCGAGAGCGAACCGCGCATTCGTACATTTGTAGGTAGATCAATTAATCTTATCGTTTCCAAGGTCGCCCAGGGAGTAGCTCCAAGTTTCCTTAAACAAACCGTGACCGTGCGTACGCACACGACGACCTACCGGCCACCGCTGTCTGCCCGTCCCTCGGAGCGTCCGACACAACGCAGTGATTGCGAAAGTTAAATTGTAGATCAACCGCACAGCAGGCTGCTGTTTGTTCCTTGGGTACTGCGGCACTTGAATTTAAAACCAGGTGTTATGGGGCTCATTAATGCGACTCGAACAACTAATGACTCGAACACACACACAAACGCAAGTCCGCGTCAGAGCCACGGTGGGTGACGCACTTCGCAAACGTGGGTGCCGCCAGTCTGGCGTATAGAATGTCGCCAAGCTGGTGCACTAATTACGCGCATCGATTTATCCCATCCTCCACCGACTGGTGTTCCGCCAACCCGTTCACGCAAGAAGTTAGTGCATTTCTAAATGGCAATCGTTGGGGTCGCAGTAAGAACTAGCCTGCACATGCTGTAGCATTTTGTCTACGTACTAAAACGAACAACGGTTCTCCCGGTGTGCATCTTATCTTAGATGTCGCGCTTGATGTACGGCACCAGTACAACGGTGAACGGGGATTTGTTCGGCCGTCTCCGATGCCGGAGACAATTCGCACTCCTCTCCTATTTGCAATTCAATTTGATTTAACCCGCGCAATGCATTCTTAGATGTCTCGCCCTGTTCACTCGACACCTCTTTGCAGTCGGTACGGAGGAGGTGCAGTGGCCACTCGATGTAGTACATCACCTTGGTGCGGCTTATTGCTGGTGCAACGTGAACGTGTAAAGCATATTCCGCGTCAACGGGGTGGGCACGCGACGTACGTGACTTGTTTGTCTGTCCGTTTTTTGTCGAGGCGCCCTCCAAGGCTGCTGTTTACAAACGAATCACCCAAAGGCGAGATGAACTATTCCAGCGCAATTCAAGCTCTTAAAACAGGTAACCAACCGACGGTTTGGGTTTTGCGGATAGTGTATTATCACCGCTTTATCCAAACACCCAGAAACTCCCCGATCTCCAGGTGGGTTCAACAAGATGGCAACCAACAGCCTACTGCTGTTGCTGCTGCTGTTGCTGTTAATTTGGTTGCCCCGCGTGAAAATCTATTTGCTGCTGCGGGTCGGTGCTTCCGCCTTTTGGGACTTCCGTTGCACAACCTTTGCGGTAGAAACAAAAAACAAGAATAATAACACTGCGCCCAAAGCCAAAAGAGTGCAACTGAGGCTGAGAAAGTGCTGGTGTGGCGACGGCCCGACGTGAATGGGAATGAGATCGAGACGTGGTGAAGAAATAAAACCGAAAGAAAAACGGCCAGTTCTCAAAGAGAAAGCAGCCCAGAAACATACATACGGGGTAAATAATAATGAGCCAGAGCTAGAGTAGCCCGTCTGTCCGTCCGTGTTCCGAGACGCACCACGGCACCCGATCATTAGGCCCTGTTGGTGAACCGCTCGAGAGCGTTTGCACATTTGGTAGTTGGATCTCGAAATTCAAGAAACCAAATCCATCTTCATCCGTCTTCTACAACATTTCAACGGGATGATCTCTGGTGAGGTGTCCCAGAACGGTATTGGGATTTGTGGATCGCAGTAGACCGCTGATTGGTACAGCTTAAGTTGGAGTTCGTTTAGCTCGAGCGACGAACGCCACATGAAGGGGTGCATTTTCTTCTGGCTGCATCACATCCGCTGCCAAGTGCTGTGGATGCTGGGGAGAGGGGATGATTGCTCTTAGCTGATTGCCACCCGGGCGCCCAAGAAACCACCAACACAAGCACGTACACACGTACACAAACGTTAATTTCCTTTGCACCGATTGAGGACCAAGAAAACAAGTAGGCTTCCTCCACACGCTGCTTTTTGCTTGGTGGGATGCTGGTGCGCCAGAGCAAAATTCCAGACGCAGCATCGAACTTTTCAGCACTTTAACGATCGCCACTGCACGCACAGAAACTTCGCGGTTTTCTTATGATTGCTATGCACAGATACACTCCTTGATCGTAACTTGGCCGAAAGCCTCGATTAGCATAAACTAACGCGAGGCAGACCTCCGCGACATCGACATGCATCGAACCGACGCAAGACACTTTCACACAAACACTCTGGCCTGCGGATGCGGATGCGGTTGCTAACGCCAGACCGCCAGGTCGCTCGGAGGCCTGTAGGTAGAACAAAAAACGCACGGACCACCTTCTGCAAAACACTAGGGCCAACGGAGAGTTTGTTTTTCCGACGCGCAAACAAACTACATCGTCGCGGACAACTAGGGGAGGAGGTGGAGGGCCTCAGACTTTCGCGGTTGCGCTCCGTGGTCGTCGAAACTAGGCTAACCGTATGCGAGAACCCCACTTTAGGCAAACTTGGCGAGAAAAAGAAGGCTTTCCTCCAGCGGCGCACGGCGTTTCTTGTTCGACGCGACGACGACAACAACAACCACGACGGCGCAAAGTTGGTGCGCTCGAACGGCTTAAGCGGGCCACACACGCGCGATATTATTGGTTACTTTCTAGGTTACTTTGTTTTTATTTCACACTCTGTGGCAATGATTCATCACATTTTCAGAAACTTTAAAATATGTTCACGTTTCTAAGAATATGTTAAATAAATCCAAGTAACCTAGAATATTGTGAAAAAATGCGGCGCGTGTGTGGTCCGCTTAACGTCGTTTTTTTATCCGCCTTTTTGACAGATCGCTGGCATCACTGCTCGAGCGAAGTGTGTCTCGGCTATTCCACGTGTTGGCCGTTGGTTTTGAATAAGAACCACAAAAATACTGATTTCGTCGCAATTTTCTGCTGCAACAATCTCAATAGTAATCGACTCGATGGCTTTGCGCAGCAGAACTACCCTGTACGAAGCTCACGCACGAAATACCGGAACGTTTATGAAACAACGCTCCTCCAGGCAAACCCCTAGTACCTCGAAACCCCTAGTACGAACCCCTAGTACCTCGAAACCGTCCCGTGAGCTCCACTCTTTCTTGAACAAGTCGCATTTTTATGGTATTACATAGCCCGGAATTAGTGGCAGCAAAGATCTTGGAAACGGGATTTGAGTAGAGTTAAATTACCTAATCGCCTGCTTATGGCTTGGCGAGCCTTAAACTAATTATGTACTCTACAGCAATGCCTAGTATAACCCGTTACATCAGAAGGGTAACCGATGATAATCCACCTCTGCTAGCTTATTTGAACCCTTTCACGATTACTGTCGGTGGAATTGGATTGCCCCAGTTTTAATGTGAAGGTCAGCAGGAAACTTGTGGAGCGCTGGTAGACGGTGGCATTTGTACAGCTTCCCGTAAAGCAGAGCGATAACATTTTCAATTTCTTCAATTTCTCGATAAATTCAATGTCCAATCGTGCGATTGAAGAACGTCCTCGGCGTGGTCACTATAAAGCGTGTTGGACTAAACCAAATGTTAATTATTGATTTACCTCTGCCTTCCGAAGCCACTGAGCAGCGGTTTCCGCGTGATTGATTTTCGTTGTTCCTCGGTGTTACTCCTGGATTGTTTTGGTTGACTGCGAAACAGCGAGCGGTCCGGTGCTGCTCCCAAATTGCCAACTGGAGCCGGTGGTGCCTTTCTTACAACGATTGGCCCTGGCTGGGAAGCACTCGTAAGGGATGATGGTGCGATGGAGCTTCCACGGCTGGATGCTTTCGTGGACGTTGACGAACGACCGGAGACGCTTGAGGCCGGTATGGAGGCTACCGTTATCGGTCTGCTCGGTGTACGGTACTGATTTGATTTGGAAACTATCTCACGGTCAATTTCCGATAGCACGGACCTATCCGAGGGTGCTCGACGTATGTTCACGAGCGGTACGGCCGCGTTGAGCTGTGCCGATGTTATCGATGAATTGCGAGCGATATTGATTTGGTTCAAGCGTTTCTTATTGATTTTCGCCGTTCGGCTTCCAACGCCCTTCAATGGCACATTCTGTAAAACATAGTAAAGACAATAATTCATTCATTAGCACAGCAATGGTGTAGCCAGGGGTTCTAAATAATGATGCTAGTTTTGCAATCTTGTTGTAACACATTCTTTCAAGCTGTAGTCAGACGTTGTAATATCTTATCTCACTTGCGCCACATGATGATAACGCTAAAGCCACAAGAAACACACGAGCACACCAGATCAACTTCACATACCGTGGGCTTCGCAGTGGATCCTTTCAGAAACCTACTGCCCCTATTTCCACCGTTTGCCGTATTGGCATCGCCGGAAGCTGATGGTGCAGCTTCCACTGGTGGTGGTCCATGCAACTTGTAATCGTCATGCTGCCAGGAGAACACATTCCGTATTTTCTGCTTTAAAGAACTCATCCTGATTGAATGCTAGTTCACACGTCCTTCACTATCGACGGTCACCGGCCCAACTGCCCATCCCTTGAGCGCCGATGAAAAATACTCTATTTAGTTGTACGCAGGAGTATGTTGATAAGAATGATAAGATACGAGTTCTCTGTTTCAGCTGATTGTAAGACGAACTTGGCGACCACTAACCGAGGGCCACCGTATCAGGGATTTAACGGTAGCATTTTATCTAAGCAACCATAAATTGATGTAGGTTTACAAAACGAGCGACAGGAAACGATTGCAAGTGATAATCGCGAGTGCGTGTTCCAAGAAAGATCATCAATTCATAGCTGGTAAGGATTAATCCGCAAAAAAAAAACCCGGCACGCCGGCATCGCACGCAGTGTTTGTAAACAAAACTAAACTTACCTCGGCGCGGCATTAGGCATTTTGTCTTCTTGGGCGCGTTTTCTGCTAAACATATTATTCCTACACACTATAAACGACTAGTAGCGATGAGATTTCCAGTTTTACAGTTTACTAAAGTAACTAACTAAACAGCATTGAGCCTTTTTTGTCGCAGTGCGCAAACACAATGCAGTCGACATGGCGTAGTCGGGAGAAGGGTTAAACCATTATAAACAGGATCCAGGAGTCGAAAGTTCCGCGGCGCGAAACACATGTCGACATGCGTTGTGTTTTTTTGGTAAAAAAGAGCGCCGGGATTTGACTGTGAAAAATTAAAGGGTCAAAATGAGTCAATAATACATTCCAGGTGTTTTTGTTACGTGAATAAACAAGAATCAACCAGATTGGCAAGAGGATTGCGCACGAAGGGCAAAGATAACGTTGGAATACGGCGGGAATACATTCCTGGTTTGGCCTTTGGTAAGTGCAGTCATATTTTGAGCAAACAGAAGGTGCTTAATCAAAGTGTTTCTTTTTAGGGTAACATCAGCTATCGCTGCTTGAAGACAGAATAGTATTTTAAGTACTTCAACTCGGGTTCATCAGGTGAAGCTGAGATAATCACATTTTAGTGCCTTGATTTTGGCTGAGATCGCTTCTGGATCTCCACTTTTTTGGCTTTTGGATCAAGAAATATTAAAATCAGAATGTGCTGATGTTGTGTTTGGAAACCTCGGCGGCGCCGGTGTTAATTTTAATCGTTTGCTTCAAATGACTCCGTTCTTACAATTCGATGTTTCCAGAGTACAGTCGTGATCGCGTTTGATCTTCCAAACTACACCAGTATCCACTACAATAATGAGCCAAGCTAATACTTTTGGCGGGAATCAATCGGACGAGGAAGATGATAACGAAGAGTTCGTGTACGGAGGCCGTTCGGCGTTAGTTTTAGTAATCGATTGTGCGGAAGAAATGTTCGTTGATAGCGATAATGGAAAGTTTAAGGAAACGCTCGATATTGCGGATGCGGTTATGCGGAATATGGTAACCAGCAACGAGAAGGATCTGGTGGCTCTGGTCCTGTACAACGTTCAGCACAATCGAACACCACCGGAAGATGATGATGATGATGGAAAGCAATCTTCATCCGGAATCGTTGCTCCTCGACAGTGTGCGATCTTTTTGCACCTAGACACCGTATCTGTGGAAATGATCAAAAAGGTGCGTCGTTTGCGAGATTCGGACGATTTCGAGGGCTTTGAACATAAATACGGCCACACGTCGGGAACAAGCCTAGCGAACGTGCTGTGGCTATGCACCCGGATGTTCACCCATTGCGGATACAAGCTCGAACATTCGACAATTTTCCTGTTCACCATGAACGATCAGCCGCACACCAACAATAGCAGCGAACATCAGCAATCGCTAACGAAAGCAAGGGATCTGCTGCAAAAGGACATCACAATAATGCTGCTACCGATGGTGGAGTCGTTTGATTGCAGCAAATTCTATACTGAATTTCTCTGCACCGCTCTCGGCGAGGACGAAGAAGATTTCCACCCGCCCGGTTACCAGGAATGTAAAGAACAGCTACTGCAAAGAATGTTTACAAAAGATTTCAAAAAGCGATCCCTCGCACACCTTAAGTGGTATCTTTCGAAAGATATCGCTCTGGCAGTTAACATCTATTCATTCACAAGGTATGTTCGGATTGAGCCATCTTTGGCATGGTATATTCTTATCACGCATTTTACCACAGAAAACCCCGATTCCCGAAGAAAGTGAAGCTACTGCGCTCTACCAACGAGATAGTAGAGTCGAAGCGTGTTCATATAGCGACGAGTTCTCTCGAAGACGGTGAACCAGATACTAGCACCTCCACCACTTTGCTACCTGGAGATCAGAGGTAACTAATATCTTATCAGATGAGAGCAAATGCCCGCTAAACTAGCGTTAATCATATTACAGAAAATGTATTTCACTCGGTGGCGAATCGATATCGTTCCGACCAGAAGAGATGAATCTCATGAAGCAGATCCTAACTCCGGGTATTCGACTGCTCGGTTTTAAACCTGCCTCCATCGTTACGATCACTAATCACGTACGGAGCAGCCTGTTCGTGTACCCGGATGAGGCACACATTCACGGCTCGACGGTCTTGTTGCGAACGCTCTATGAAAAGTGTCTAGAGAGGAACCAAGTTGCTTACTGCATCCTCACCGTACGACGGAAGCAACCTTCCAAGTAAGTTTACACTCAGTTGCTTACTTGTTACTGTTGAGAACTATCTTTTTATCTACTGCACTCTTTACTTGAAAAGACTTGTGGCCCTGGTACCTCAGAAGGAAGCTCTCGATACTAATGGTGAACGTTACCGCCAGGCTGGATTTCGAGTTGAGTTTATACCGTACGCCGGTATGTATTAATTCTTTAGTAGACAATCAGACACCACTGCAACCAACTTAATCTACGGTTTTTGTCTTTTCCGCCGGTATTAGCGGACATTCGAAATTTAGCTTTTTTGGAGGAGGCCGAAGCACCGACGATATCGACGGAGCAGGTTGATGTGTTTAAAAAGGTGATTAAAAAGATAAAATTCAAGTATAACCCATTTCTCTTTGAGAATCCTTCATCCCAAAACCTGTACATCAACCTTGAGTCACTGGTTTTCGATATAGAAAATGCCGAATTTTTCGATTCAACGCGACCTGATAATGATATGATCGATAAAAAGTTAGAAGCCCTTGCCGGCGAGATAAGCAACATGTTCACCGAGGTAGGTTATCTTCGATAATGGGTAAGGCGATAAGCTGATGATTTTGACACGGATTTTCAACATTTAAGGACGTAACGCGAGCACCCGCGAAGCGTGGCCGTAAAGGCGCAGACGATGACGGAGATGGTGATGGAATTGTCTCGACATCAAAAAGTGCCCGTTCTTCTCGCTCATCAAAATAAACTAAGCTGAAATCTTGCACTTGAAATGGCATGGAGGTAAATTGATCCGCTTACCTACACTTTGGTTGAGAAACAAACGTCCTTGGAGAAACAAAAACCCATTTCCTTGAATGTACCGATAGATGTGAGTTCGTATAAAGGTATAGAGATGAACTTTATTTAATATGCAATATAATCTATTACCTTACACGTCTATCGCTTCACAGTTGGAACGATGCACAAGTTCGCATTCTAACATGCCAACGCACACGTTGCAAGTGCTCACAGCAAAACGGTGTTTGTCGGCGTGATTAACATTTTAAAAGTTTAATTTACTAAGTTTTCCATGTATGGCACCGGTAACCGGCCATTTCGTTGCGCCAAGCGAAGCTGTGCTGACCAGCGCGGGTGCTGGTGTCGCTCGCGCTGCACTATTTTTGATCGTTTTTCTCGTGTAACCACGGTCGAAAGATGGGCAACGTAGACGGATAGTGCGTTTCCGGTTTGTAGATCGTTTCGGCCCACTCGTTCGTATCGTCACCGTCGGCCGTCTTGAACGGGTACGTACCGAGTGTGATGGGTAGCTGCAGCTTGATCTGCTTTTCCAACGATTTCGGTTCGATTAGGAACTGTGAAAGAGCGAGGAGGAAATGAACGAGTGGTTTTGAACAACAGCGATTAGCCAAAGTGTCCAGCGCGTCCAGAGCCATTGATATCACTTACACAAACGTCGTACTGAATCCGTATTAGGTGACATCCGCGAAGGTTCGTCGGTGGAAGTGGTGGAACGTACAGCGACTCATTTTGCCACTCGTCCCTATGACCGGCGCGTATCTTACCACGCGCTATCACCGCCAGTTCACGCTTTTCCGTCTGCATGATCTTATCACGGGCAAAGTACTGTATCGTCTAGAAGGACAAGATTAGCCAAATTAACGTACTTTACTATCAACCCCTTCTCGAAGCCCTCTGTGCGTACCTCTGTGAGAGCTGCTTTCGTCGATTTGATTGTAACACTGCTAGCATTCGTTACGGTGGCGTTAATCATGATCGATTCACCCGGAACATATCCACCGCGATCCAGGATGATTTTACACTTAACAATTCCCCCTCCGACGCACGCCATTCCGAGATTGTGCTCAATGTTGCACTTGAAGGGGTCCTGTAACGAAGCAAGAGGATTGATGCATGATTAGAAATGGTTCGCCGTCCGACAGTACGAGTTATACATACCGCCAGGTAGGGCTGCTCGAGGTTCAGATCGATCGGATTCATCACAATAAACACCTGGTGGTTCTTGTGGATCAACCCGGACGGTTCACGGAGACCGGCCTTGCAGTAGTACTGCACCCAGCCATACCGACCTAGGAAGGTCGACGGCAGATCGACCGGTAGGCCCAGTTTGAACGGGAAACTGTGAATGCCGGGTGACAGCACCGTTGGCCCCTGGTTGTCGGAGTCTCCGAGCAGGCGCATCCGAAAGTCGATGTAGTTCTCCTTGTCGTACGATCGCTCGTGCCGAGTCGAACGCACACGTACGACGCATTCGCCGACAACATGGAAATGGAGTCCTATAAAAGGAAGCGGTCAGTGATGCTGCGCTCATGATGAGGATGATGATTGATTGATCGCATCATTAATTTACGTAATGGGTATCTGGGCGCGTGTGTACCGCCTGGTGCGTGCGCATTTTTATTTGATGCCAAATCCCTTGGCCTCAAATTGCTGCTGCTGATGTCATGCAATCGCAATGAGAAACACTCGCTAAGAGGCTTTTGCGAATGCCATAATAACGGACCTGGTGACCAAACCGATTGCTGGTCGCACAATGGCAAAAAAGTAAACTACACGTTTTAGGTACACAAAAGTTGAACACATTCGGTCAGGACCTTTGAATCTTGGGAGTAAAATCAATCAAATTCAAGCAACGCAAAGCGTTTATTCGAAGATATTTTTAAATAAATGCTACACAAATGAATCCCCGAGATGGTAAGCACACATATAATTCCATTATTAATATTCCTATTCCAAAAGGGGAAACATTATGCCGCATGGATTGGGACATAACAAAGGCCCACTTTCCATACAAGACAACTATTTTAAAAAGCCCTGTTGTCCTTCATAACTGAAAAGCATTCGCAAAAAAAAGCCAAAAACGAAGCGTGTGACCTCGTGGAGAATAGGTCAGTAAGCTGTGGATGGAATCCAATCACTATCACAGGGAATCCATGGTCCATATTGGATCGAAAGGATGACTACTAAATTCAGGGTAAACACTACTTGTGCCGCTGGTGCGTACGCACAACGCCCCGAGGCTAATGCGGTAAATCGGTTAAACATAAACTGAACCGCACCCACCACCACCACCCTCAACGCCGATGCTTCAACGTAAAGAGTGCGTCACCAGCACACTACTGGGCACATCCGACGGTGCCGTGCGCGGTTACACAAGCATTCACGACAGGGGGTGTAACGCAAGGAAGGGAGCAGAATGATGATGATCGACGGTGTTGACCATTGGAAGGTTGAAGGTTGTGGCAGCAACCCCATCCACTTACCCAATACCGGTGTGTCGTCCTGCAGCTCAAGCAGAACCCGCCCGGACAGGAACTGACCCGGGAAGTACAGCAGCGATGTGTTGTCGAAGAGAATGAGAAATTTCAATAACTTCCGTGGCATTGCGTGGCTGCTCGTGGTCTACAGGGCGTGATGTATGTATACAATTTGATATTGTATTTCGACTGCAGCACAACCGTGCTATCATGGGACGATCGTGATCGTCTCCGTGATCGATGGCGACGACGACGACGACGATGTGACCGTGTTTGCGGATACAGGCTTCACACACTCTGCCGTACGAGCGATGATTCACAACGAGCGAGCTTTTCAGCCTAAGCTAATTCTTCCTACGACGATGACGACGACGATGACCTCTAGCTAACGGTTAACATAATTGCCACCACGGCCACTATTGGAGCACGATCGTGCGCATCTCACAGATCAGCACAGAAGTACGTACGCAACATGCTCTACTATCATTCAGCAGTTTCACAGACACAAACATACCACATCGACACGGATCACCGAAAGGTAAAGCGATCGAATCGCTCCCGAATTGATCGATTACTTCGCGAGGTTTATGCTGAATACTGCACTTTTCCAACAGAGGACAAACATCACGCAAGTAGGGCTGCTGCTGCTGACCATCCACTTCTTAACTTCTGGCTCATACGAAACCACACACAACCAAGTAACCTCGATCGCTACGTGCCAACCGAACCCCTCCGACTTACTTTGATGGAGCTTGCAACCTTGTGCTCTGTGTCGGCTTGGGGTCTCTTGACGATGGTGTTGATGGTGTTTGTATCGCCTTTGGTTTATGTTTTTCTTTTTGGTTTCGATCGCGTCCGTCTATACTGTTATGTCTCCGAGTGGCGAGTGTCTCCGTATGCGTTTGGCTGGCAATGATGTAAACCTTCAAAGGTGCGGCCCCCCAGTCAGGCGTCTCAGCCTTCCTACCTCACCACATAGACGACTACTATGCTCCATGCGTTTATCGTTGCCTGTTGCTGTTTCGTTCACTCTGTTTCCACTGGCCTAGGCATCATTCCGTTGCCTTCACTCTTTGGCCTGTATGCTCCATCGCAGTGAGCTTTTCTAAAGAGGTTCCTCGCTTTTCGCCGAAACAAGTCTTTTGATGCTTTTCGAACTATCCCGCCTCTCGATGGGTTTGGGGCGGGCGATGTTTGATGGGCGATGTTTTGTACGCACTACGAGTACACGGCGGGGTTGTTATGTTAAGAGAGTATTGTAAGCCATACGATCCATGTACCCAAAGATGTGACCAATTCAGATTTGATCTAACATCACGTTCAATACGTGTTCGGATGGCATCTTGTACCGGTAATGAACCAGGTCGTTGGTTATGAGGTCGCCACCAGAAGACCTCACCAAGGGGTAAATTTATAAATAAACGTCGTCGAATGTTCGTTGCCAAGAACATTTGGGTCGTAATCGCGAGAATGAACGTTTTACGTTTTAGTGCAGTGATGCTGTTACTAGCCGCAACGACGGGTGCCCGATCGGTTCGATATTTTAGGACCCCTATCAAACATCTAAGAGCCCACTTTCATACTATACCAGTGAAAGCGAAAAGACAAACGGATGATCAGCACCGGCGACACGTAGGATTGGATCAATCTCATTTCGGGTGTGTAGAATGGAAGCTCCATATTTGCAGTGATCATAAACAGAAATTGAATATATTCATCTGGTTTGTCGTTGTAGTCCCTGTTCTCGTGAGGATAGCAGCGACGAATCGACGCTGCAGTTGATGCGCAGCAAGGCATCCGTTGCGGAAGTGTTGCGCCATCGTTTGATGTCTTGTGGGTTGATTACCACAAAATCTCCTGAGCGTTGGAGAGATCGTTTGATATCCGAACTGGATGATATCATAACGGAGTTGGAAGAAAAAAGTGCTTTTTGCAAAACGCTTTACGAAGAACCTTATCGATATGATATGTTGCGTAGTTTGATCAGTCCTTGTCCGGATTGTTATCGTAAAAATGCCAAGCGAAAACTGCTGCTAGCGTTGCAAAAAGTGTTGGTACAATCCGTCGACAATCTGCCGGATGGCGGGGACACTTCCGCTGAAGAGACTGCAAATGATTCAAAAGATCCATTGCCATTTACGGATGCTCCAAAAAGTAGGAAAACTAGAAGCACAACCGAAGTTCCGCTCTTGACAACTACTATCCAGCTGGAAACTGGCACGGAACAATCAGAAGATCCGATTCCTAGCGAATTGAATTGGGCACAGCGCCATGCCATACAAACATCCGAAGTGACCAAACCAACAACTGAATCAGGCACTCCTAAAACCCATGGAGAAACTTCTCTAGGTCAATTCTACAATGGACAAGCCATCGGCAGTGTTCAGGAGTTCCTGCAACACTACATGAACACCGTGTATGCAGGAAACCCGGGAGACGAAGAGCGGAAGCAGTTTTTTCTTGAAGAACTGTGTCGAAGTGCATCAAACGGAAAAATCGTGCTGCAGTGCCCACAGTTTGACGGACAGCGAAAGTCTCGATCATTTCCCGGAGTACCAACAAAGGAAACCCTATCGTCTAGGAATACTGCTGAAGGTTCCGACGCCGCACGTGATAATAAAACACCGATACTTCCTGTTTCCACAAGCATAGATGGTAAATCGATAAAGGGAAATGTCGGGCATAAGTGTAACCCCTTGTGTTTGCAACTATTTCTTATTTCAGCTTCTCCACAAAATGTACTCCAAGCTCATCGGAGATGGCCATACCAGAATAGGCAACGATGGGCTCACGATGTCTAGCAGCTGCGATGCTATTTCTTGCTAATGATTACAATAAAGGATTATTACAGAGTGCAAGTTTCCCTTTAGTGGAGTTTCGTGGTACTACATACCCGTTCCGGAAGAGCTGTGGTTGTTCAGCTTCAAACACAAACACGCCGGTTGCTGCTTCTCTGCACAGGAGCTCCGTTGCAAGATTATATGTTTGCAGCACTTGGAAGAGTGCTACTTCGTTTGTTAGACAGCACACGACGAAACCAGAACCACGGCTTTCTCACTCTTGCGGGATACCGTGCGCGATACCAACCACCACCGTCCACCGGTTGGTCACAGTAACGCTAGAAAACAGGTCCTCTGTTCTGAAAAGAAGCAAGGGTTGCTCACCATGTTGGAAGTAAAGATCATCTCGCTCTCAGAAAAGGGGCATCTGGCTGGTTACTTGCAAGCGTTTATCCGAAACACAAAGGATTCTCGCCAGAATGCGGTGCCCGGATGATCCGGATGGTCGCACGGGGTAGGTAGGTCACATGCTGCTGATCGTCCGTCCGCTCGTCCAGCAGTTCTGGACGGAGAGACGGAGATGGAGTGGAGATTTGGCTTCGCTGGTACGGCGGTTCTAGTAGAAATTATAAAGACCGCTGGTAGACAAGTCGGGAAAATAATTTCCATAAATAACTTGCCAGCGGAGTTTGTAACAAAAGTTGTAAAAAAACAAATTCCACCATACATGCGTACAGGACCTTCGCAACGCAACTTTACACGACTAAGACGAATACTAGTTTCTAAAGCTAGACGGCGTCCGTCGTAGTTCGTAGGTTGCGTCTGTAAGTTGTTCTTTTATGGGAAACACCCAATAAACCTCTAAGCTAGTGTCGTCGTAACCGCGAAAAAGTTCGAAGTTTCACAACGTCGTTTTCCGTTTCCGCCCGAACGGTGCTCTGGGTCTTGGCACCAGCCCTCTGGTCGGCTTCAAAAGCTTAAAAGCTTTAAAAGCTTATAGTGCCTATACCTCTTATCCTGCCTCTTATTCTGCCTCTTATTCTGCCTTTTATTCTGCCTCTTATTCTGCCTGTTATCCTGCCAAACTGGTTTTGACAGCTTGAGCGCGAAAAAACAGCGGCGGCGGAAGAAGAAGAAAAAACCGGTGCGCAACGACGAGCACTAATTTGTAAATCGTTTGAAGCGAATAATTCGATTATTCCTCGATAATATCATAGCTCTATCCTATGCCCTGTGTTTAAAGCTCTTGGATAGTAAATAAATTAAAGGTTTTTCGGTGCTGGTTCGCCATAAAATGAGTTCCGAAATTTGTCTCGAGTTAGTTGATAGCGTGCGGTATTCGCGGGAAATCGGCGCTCATTTACCAACTAATGAAGGTTTGTACGATGCTCCGCCGAGGAAAAGGGTCCATTGTGTTTTTATTGGCTTTTCTCGATTCCAGATAAAAGTGGAATTCTGGAGCGAAACTCTCTCGCTTGGTACGCTCGCGGTTCCGTACTGGAAGTGTTCAACATAGACCCCAACCGGAAGGTCATTTCACACAACTTCAACAGCACAGCGAGGTTAGCGATCTTTTCGCGGACGAGCTGATCACTTCGAACGACCGCTTACTGATCTGCGTTTTCACTTTTGCAGCAAATCTAAACCTTGCACGATCGAATGTGTTGAGGAAGTGTGTCTGAACAGTCAAACGACGGTTTTGGCTGTGGCGCTGTGCCTGGGTACGGAACAGTCGCAGATTGCATTTCTCTCGCTTCGGAGATGCCGCGAACTGGGTCGTATCGATGTACAGGAAGACATCCGGACGTTAAGGTGGATCAACAATACACGCGAGTCCGTTGGATCGTTGTACCAGTTTAGCTGCTGTTTGGCCGCCGGTACGGAGGATGGAAAAGTACTGATCGTGGATGGATGCATCGGTATAGTGGAGCACGAAACGCCCGTCGGCACGACCAGCGTTCTAATCGATCGCACCGGGGTTGTCAAAAGACAGTGTCACATCGAACTGTTTCAATGCGATCTCGAACAAATCATCGATCGACTGGAGCAGGTGCGTGATCGAGGACTGTACGTGGGGCTGCAGTTACCCCAAGAAGTGTACGCATCGGTATGCTTTATGCTCGATATCACTCCGCTGAGAGCATTCACCGTTGGGTTCGTTGATGGTACCGTGCTGCTGTACGACCTACCGACCCTTTCGCGCATCCATCGTATCGCGGCTCCGTGTGAGGATTGTTCGGTTGTGTCGATGGATTTCTGCGAACCCAGCGATGATCCGAAGCCCTGTTTGTACCTGTGGGTGCTGTATGCGCACCCCGACGGGGCGTTTGCCGTTCTGTACTTGCTCATGTGTCAACATAAGCAACTTCTGAACGGTCGATCGACACCGATCTACGACGAACTGTTATCCTGCTCGGAGCGACTTAGCCTATCAAGCTACGATCCCGGTAGTCGGCCACTGAATGTACAAACCGTGCGAAAGAAGGTTGCTCACGAGGACGAACTCATTACGCTGACCGTGCTGAGTTGGCTCGGTTCCAACAACACAACCACGCTGATGGTGTTCGACCTAAACCAATGGTACAAGGCCGAGATGCCTTACGATTGCGACTGGAAGCAGGAGCTCACCTACACGGTCGTGTTTCAGCTAGGCGAACCAAGCTTCCATGTGCAACTGATCGAGCGATCGATTGTACTATTTCGTTCCATCCAACGCCCGGAGGAACACTTCTATCCAAGCTCATTGGCCTTCGGTAAGTCAACGAGTGTGATGATATATCGTGCTGATGTACTAATTCCTGATCATGATTTCCTTACTTGCAGACATCATGAGCTTTCACGGACTAACTCGCACCCGGCATCGATGGATTGGGTTGCAGAACAAATTGC
>NC_064874.1:48156902-48159402 GCF_943734745.1 Anopheles darlingi
CAAGACCAGGAAATGGCTTCCACCTCGAGCCCCCGGACGAATGTTAAAACGCGTTTAATGGCCGCCATGGAGAAATCGGGTACTCCCACTGGTCCCGAACCGACTACACCATCGAGACGGCGCTCGGTGCGAGCATCATCGGTGCTGCCGGAGACAACCAACACTCCGTTGACACCTGCACTTTCGCGTAGCCGACGGTATGCCTCGATGGACAACGTTACCGGTACACCGGACACTCCATTGACACCGCGCCGCTCCACACGTGCCACCTCGTTGGTCAAGGAACTGTTCGGTGCCAGCGGAGTAACACCACAGAAAAAATCTCGCCGGCAATCACAAGCCTCTTCGGTCGACGAGACGACGGTGGTGGAAACGAAAGCGGCTTCGACGGCGACGGCGGCGACCACGGAACAGCCTCCCTCGCTACCCATCAGCCCGACAAGCGGCGATGATCCAATGATGGAACCACCGGAACCTTCGGAACGATCATTTGCTAGCTCGACGACCAGCAGCATACGGCGCAGTACGCGTGGCCGCAAATCGAAGGCTCCATCCGAAGGAGCACCGGAACCCCCGGGTCTGGGTAGTGTTCCACTGTTCGATGATTACTCCTCCAATCGGCGTCTGACGCGGCACCAGCTGGCAGTAATGGAGAGATCGATGGGCTTAACCGCAGCCGCCACTACCAGTGGCACTGGGCGCACACGTCGTGCCAGTTCTTCACGGGCTGATGAAAGCGTGACCAGCCAGGATCATGACAGTGAACCGGAATCGATTGCTTCGAGCGTGAGTGGCACATCGCTTCGATCGACTCGGTCACGTACCGCTCGCTCAAAGGTTTCGGCCTCGGGGCGGCAAAGTTCCATTGAAACCAGATCCAATCGTGGCGGTAGTAAGGTCAGAGCAACAACAGCAGGAGCCACGACGGGAGGATCGATCACCGGAAGTGGCTCCCATCGGCATGCAAGCGAGCAGGATTCGGATTCGGATAATTCCACGTCTACTTATGCCAGCAATCAGCGGGGGTTGGCACCGATCGCTGAGGAAGGTAAGTGTTGAGGATAAGGGCATCTCTCGCCGCGCACCGCTATGGTTCCAGTTTATTAATCTCTAATCTATTTTCAATCTACTTTTCTCTACGCTACAGGCAGTGAAACAACGAGCGAAAATGCCAAGAAGCGGCGAACAAGAAAGACGAAGGGAAGCAACTAAAGTGAAAGCATGATCGGAAACAGTGATTTCAGGAATTGGAAGCATATAGTTAAACTCTCGCATTCTTTACATGAACACACACTTCATGCAGCAATAGCCTTTCGTGCGGGTCCTTTAGCGGAACAATAATACGATCTTGCAGTATGTGTTATTGCCAATGAGAGAAGGAATGTTTTTAGCTACTGTGTGGTAGGGAATTGAACGATGGGAGTAGCGCCAATTATAAATAATCATGATTATTCTTTTTTTGTTTGTTAAAATACGAATAAAGTAATTGTCCTTTTACGTGGCTTATGGATTATCTTATTCTTTTCTCTTTTTTTCCTTTTGTGTGATCATCGTGCCATTTTCAGCTGCATATGGCCGTGTTTTCGAATGTCTGCTCCATCTACCCAAACATCAATCAGCGGCTAAATCAAAGGTATGCCCAGAACGGCAAAGTTCGTACTTAATCTCGAATTTACCTTGTAATCGCATAATCAAAACCATGTTTCTGTATTTATTGCAATTGGCTGTATCAACTAGTACCCAGCTTAGATCGAGCATAAGCATGTGCGGTCATATCATTATCACAACATCGTGTAGACTTAAGCGAAAATGGCGTGTGTAAATCATTTTAATTCGGTTTAAGGCTAAATGATCCATATTGAGGTACAACCGGACCAGTCGAGAGAACAGGGTTTAGAGTGTGTTTGATGTTTGGAAAGAACAAAACCGAAACCAAAACCAGAAGCAACTGATAATTGAGAATAATCTTTATTGATATCATAAGGTCAGTGTTTGTGTGTGTCTGTGTGTAATAGGATAGATAAAAAAAAATAAACCACAGTAGAGCAATACATTGTTCAATAAGTTACCAATTACGCTGTCACCGTTGTGTGTTTCTAGTGAAACATGATCTCTATTTTTTCTTTGCTATTTTCCATTCTGCCACGAAGCCACTTGCTCTACGCGGCGCTACCAGCCGAAGCGTTACTATCGTTTGCGATCTTCGATCGTAATCCAGGCGGAATAGTAGGCAGAGGCGATAAGGTGCACGAGGCTTTTGAGGGTGGGAGAAAGCATGTTTTACTGTTGCTGATAGATAAGGGTGTGTTGCTTGCTTCGGCTGAGCAGAGGAATCGGTCGGAGTGGAATTTGAAAAGGTAAATTGGCTACACAATTTATTGAATTCCCGTTTATTTCGTGCTGAGTTCATTGCTGCACAGGCACTGCACGATGGGTCGTGGTTAGTGGTCGTGGCCAGAGTCGACTTGTGCTGCTCCTGCTCCTGCTGCTGCTACTGCTG
>NC_064874.1:48161902-48166902 GCF_943734745.1 Anopheles darlingi
ACGGAAATGCGCAACCGAAAAGACGATTCCTTCCGGTGGCTAATTCGCTTTTTGTGCCGCGACGGGAACGTCAAAAATTTTCCGCGTCAAGAAATCCGCGATGACGATCCGCCGTGGCAAATCGGTCGTCGGCCAATATTCGGCTCATCGGTGTTCGCAAGGAGGGATTTTCACACTTCACAACAACCGGAATGCGTAATCCTTTTATCACCGAGCTTTTCCTTACCTGGGAATTCTTTCTCGCACGATTTTTCGGGATAAAATCGGGGAACTCCTGCACGAGGGCACACAGTCAGGGGCTGATAGAGGGAGAAAGAAATATCTTCTTCTTTTTCTGCTTGCTCTTCACTCTTCTTGTCATCGGGCCAAGGTGTATAGAATAACACCCCGATCGGATTTTAGAAAAAAGTTAACAATTTGACAGTCAGGTTCACTGATTGTCAAGGTGTTTTGAATAGAAAGGTGGCTTCCAGTTGAACAAACCGCATCGCGATTTTGGATTTTTTTACGTTTACGTACCAACAAATCAGCGTGTGTTTGTCGGCACGGAAAAGATTTTATTAAGTATAGAACATTGAGGATCTTGTAAACACTTTAACTTTCGTACCGCATTTTTCAAAAACTACGGATCAGCGAAAACAGCTGCGTAAACAGCGTCTCCAGTGCATTGCACTCAACTGTCAAATTCTTATCTTTTTCTAAAATCCGGTAGGGGTGTTGTCCCCCAGTAAGCAGAATCGTGTTCTGATCAGCGCAAAATATGAAATATTTCATACGCCCTCCACAGACAGACACAGAACAGTTGAAATCAATATTTCAAATGGTCAATGGATCCACACCAACAGACAGATCAAATGTGCCGGCAAGGGTGAAATATTTCACAACACTCATAAATTATCCCACACACCATTTCACGACACCCATGAAATATTTCAAACAGTATTTTTCTTGAAATGTGTAATATTTCTTGAAATAACTAACGAAACATTTTTTTAATTTAATGAAATATTTCACTACACACATTAAATATTTAGAAATTACTAGAGTGAAATTTTCATGAAATATTTCTCAATAATTTACGAAATGTTTTGAATAGTTTTTACTTTAATGTGAAATGTTTCATGAAATATTTCAAACATAGTATACTGCAGAGTGTAAATGTCATGCAATATTTCAAACATATTAAAAAGATACGAAATATTTCAAATTTATTAAAAAGAGTGGTAAATATTTCAAATATTTAAAAATAGTACGAAATATTTCACAACGATTTTTCTCTAAGCCATGAAATATTTCACATATTCATGATATACTTCAAACATTACTTCAATTGAGTGTGAAATATTTCACGACACTCATGAAATATTTCAAACAGTATTAATTTTTCTAGAAAGTGTAATATTTTACGACCAATTTGAAAGTTTGGTATAAAACCTATATATACTCCTCAACCGATTCGGTAGGCTAACCGATTCTAATTGCATACATTTAGGGGCCGAACATTTCAAAATTTGACCGTTAAATAACCAGTGGAATGAACAAGCACCTTAAACATGAGATTAAATCAATTTTCGGTGCGAAAACTACCCAAATATTATCTTTCGACAGTGAAAATGTAATGGCATCTCCCTCCTCCTTCCGTAATAACACTATTTAACGTTTATAATGTATTTTTCAAAGATATTTAACTGAAAAGGTGTGTATGTTTTTGGGACAATTATTATGTCTAAATCATCTTTTTATCTAGCTGGAAGGGACGGGGGGAGGTACAAGCGATGTACTAGGTATGTACTCGCTCCCTCCCCACCCCTCCTCTACTTTCTACATGTATTTCTATGTCCGGCTCATTCTATCGGTTATCTAACGGCAAAATTTTGAAATGGATAACCGCTAAAATTATTTGAATCGGTTGAGGTGTATGTTTTGATTTTTTACCGAAAGTTTTATGAAATATTTCACAACCCATATCCAATATTGCAAAAATAATTTACTAAAGGGTGGCGTTCTAATGAAACATTTTACAATAATGAATGAAATATTTCAATGTTGCAATGTTTACTTCAGAGTGAACATATCAATGAAATATTTAATTATGCCTTGGTAATATTTCAAACATCATCTACTTAAGTGTGATATTTTTTTCAATTGATATTTTTGATGCGTTATGTCTCATGACAGCTTTGTAATGTTCCAACCAGTGTTGAACTTGAATATGAAAAATTCAAGAAATATTTCAAACATGATTTGAAATCATATGAAATATTTCACGCACTCATGAAATATTTCAAACGTGATTTTAAACGGCGTGAAATATTTCACAAAATTCATGAAATATTTAAAACATTATTTGACCAGTGCGAGAAATGCCATGAATTATATCACAGCACTTGTGAAATTTTTCAAACAGTTTTTACTGGGCTGTCCTTAATTACATGAAATATTTCAAACATAATCTGTTAGAATAGTGCAATTTTCACAGCACCATGAAATGTTTTATGAAGTATTTCGCGACAGTTATGTAAATTTTCAGGAAATATTCCATGGCTACCATAAAATATTTCAAAAGGACCTGCTATACGGAACGTAAACTTTAGCGTTAACGTAAAAATTAATGTCAAAACGTTTACGTTTGCGTTTACATGCTGTCAAACAACTATAGGTCCGTGGGGCGTGAAACCTAGCATAAAAGCTGTTTGCAAACGGGAGGGCCCGCAATATGTTCTTTTTGTGGTTTACATTGCTTGTGTGTTCAATCCTTTTCTTCAGAAAAACGATTTTAATTTCCTTAATCCAGCCATGTAAACATATGGAAGCGTGAAAGTTTTGGCATTAAGCTGCTTTCACATCGAGCGCGTTTTTAAAAACGCCAAAGTTGGCGTTTTTTGGCGCAAAAGCTTATTTTATTGTTCACACCTAGGTTGCGCGAAGGTCGATTTAAAATACACGAAAATCAGCACCAAATCACTACCGCCACCTTATCAAATCATGATAATTAGTTTAATCTTCACGCAAAATAGTTATTACCCGGATTTCAACACATTCCTGCCAAAACAAATTGCAAAACCAAAGGGCAACGCTGGCTTGCTTGCGTAGCCTGCTACAGTCGGCTCAGAACCTGCCACAATCTGTAGATTTTTACAGATCCGAAAAAAAACGCCAACTTTTAAGCTCTTCAAAAGCTCAAAAAAATAGCTTTCGGTGCGTTGCGTGAACACTTCCGTATATTTTCATGTGATACAACCGTGTTTTCTGCGTCAAAAAACCTGCTGCGTCTATTAGTGGCGTTTAAACGCGCTCGATGTGAAAGCAGCTTTAATGTGTAAATTTACGCATAAATTTACGGTTCATGTAGCACCGCCTTTTAATTTTCGTACCGCATTTATCAAAAACTACAGATCGGCGAAAACAGCTTCGTAAACAGCGTCTCCAGTGCATTGCACTCAACTCTTATCTTTTTCTAATTTCAAATTCAGTCAAATTCTTATCTTTTTCTAAAATCCGGTAGGGGCGTTGTTCACCAGTAAGTAGAATCGTGTTCTGACCAGCGCAAAATATGAAATATTTCACACGCCCCACACAGCAGACACAGAACAGTTGAAATCAATATTTCAAATGGTCAATCCCCCACACCAACAGACAGATCAAATGCGCCGGCAAAGATGAAATATTTCACAATACTCATAAATTATCCCACACACCATTTCACGTCACCCATGAAATATTTTAAACAGAATTTTTTGCTTGAAATGTGTAATATTTCAAGAAATAACTCACGACACATTTTTCAATTTGATGAAATATTTCACGACACACATTAAATATTTAGAAAATCTATTACTAGAGTGAAATTTTCATGAAATATTTCTCAGTAATTTACGAAATGTTTTGAACAGGTTTTTCTTTAGTGCGAAATATTTTATGAAATATTTCAAAATCTTTGCAATATTTCAAACATCGTGTACTGCAGAGTGAAATGAAAACGAGAGAGTGAGTGAGTTCCGAGTGTGAAAGACGCGCAATTTTTGCTCTTCAAACGCGTAACGGAACTTTGAGTAGTTAAACCTCGCGGTGTGCTGCCAGCATTGGCTGGCTGGTGTCTGAATGCTGCGTGAGCGGTTTGGCGCAGTGGCAGTGATTGTTTGCAGTGCCAAGGTGCAGTGAAAGCGAAAAATAGTGAAAGTCGCGGAAGGACGCCAACGGCTTTTTCGTTTTGTGAGTGACGCCGACGCGGGCGGCTTTTGTGTAGTGGTGCGCGCGCTACGTGATAGCGATAACAGCGCCACTCGTGAGTGCCGTTGGGACTCCCCCAATAGGCCAGCAGGAGCAAATAAAAAGCGGCCAGAATGAGCGACGCGGGGGCTAACACGCCACCGGAGGCTTCGGTCTTTAAACGAAGCTCGCTCATGAGCAGATCGCCGGTGGAGAAGAGGCTCGTAAACGACCTTCTCCAAGGAGTTTTCCGGTCCGCCGACATGGTGATGGATCTTGTTAAGGACAGGAAAAGTGGCCTTGGAGTGGAGATCAGGAACACGATGGTACAAATGATCGAGGAACTCCGAGTGGTACAAGTTGCCATTCGGAAAATGGACAGAGCTGAAGGCCGAAACTGTGTGATCAGGCATGCGGCATGCCAGACGCAGGAGGCGGAGTGCAAGGCTGCGGCTGTCCAAGTCGATCTGGGCAGCCGGTCCTTCGCGAGGGTGCTAAAGGAAACTGCAGCACCGGCGAAAGTGCAGAAGGAGTTAGTGCCAGTGCCAGCAGCAGCAGATGTCGCGGCAACGACTCCAGTGGCACCAGGTGCGCTAGCGGCAGCAGCAGCAAAGCGCCTACGCAGCTCCCCGGAGGAGTTGAGCGCCACCAAGCGTGGCAAAAACGATATGGCGGCAAACGCAGTGCCGGCGGACTGCGATGGTTTCACGGTGGTCAAGCCGCGCAAGGCAAAGGCGGCAACCGTGCCCAACACACGCGGTGCCGAAAGCAGCGGTCAACCGAAGCGTTTG
>NC_064874.1:48171902-48204402 GCF_943734745.1 Anopheles darlingi
GAAATATTCCATGGCTACCATGAAATATTTCAAACAATTTTCACTTTAGTGCCTTATATTTCATGAATTATTTCACTACACCTATGCAATATTTCAAGCTATACTTTACTTAAGTGTAAAATTTCATATAATATTTGAAACAGTAGCTTAGTGTTTTATATTTCATTAGATATTTCACAGTAACTCATGAAATATTTCAAACAGTTTTTAAATTCAACGTGAAATATTTAACAACGAATGTGAAATATTTTAAACGATGTTAACCTAAGAGCAACCAAACCTAAGAGTGTAATTTTACATAACAATTCCACTGAATGTTTCTAACCCTTTTTTCGTTTTAGGATGATTTCACCATATCATTTTTTTCAAACATTTCACAGGCATTGCGAACTATTTCAAGCATGATTCCAAATGATCGGGGTTTCCTATTGTGTGTGTACTGTGTTGTGTGTTGTTCGTGAAATATTTCACAATATGAGTGAAATATTTCACATAATATTTTACTTTCCTTGTCCTCGCCATAGACAGTGGGGCGTTCGTTTTCAGCCACCTCAGCCTTCCTCTCGCTGCGTCGCAGGCAGAGGGGTACCTTGAGCGATCCCAAAATGTTATCTGAGTATGTTTAACAAATATTTTAACAATTTTTATAACACCAACTTGAATATTTTTATTGCTTTATATGTTTTACAAAGGTTCATATATTATTGCATGTGGTTCCGGACTTTTTTAGTGAATGTCTGAAGGGCGGCTGTGTGTGTGTACCATTTCCGGGGGGTTTCTGGTTAAACGCAACGGGTAGCAGCCGGATTTTAATTTTTCACAAAGAAACATGTTTTAAAAGATGTTCCAGCCAGGAGAAAAATGCTCGAGTTCATAAAATAGAGGCGCAATTAATCCAAGAACAATTAATACATTTTCTGAATGATTCTAATTCTTGTTTTTTATTTAAATATTTTTTCTGAGGTGCGATGTTCCTTTGTATGAGACACACGTGCTGTGCCTATAGGAACCTATTCTAATCACGATCAACCCCTATCTTGTATACCTAATGAATAAATCGCTATATAATATCAAACGTAGGTAACGTTAACAAACAGAACAATGAAATGAATACTTCCGTGCTACCGATCTGCTTCCGCCCCGCTCCACTGCCGAACAGCACCTTCACGTTCTTCTCGTTCGGATCGCGCACACCACAAGTCCTGTAGGACAGGGTGCGCTTACGCTTGCTGTTATCATATCCCGGAATGTAGATACTTGGCGAATCAAGCCGACCGACGGCCAGCAGACGGGAGAAATCCTGCTCTATTTTATGTGCACTGGGACCCTTGAAGTGAATGAGTATTTGAATACAAGCATCATTGTGCAGCGCCTTAGTATTCCGTGAGTCGATCGCCAGCATCCACTCTGGCAACCCCATGACGTGTCGCACATCTTCCAGGAACTGCGCCACTACGAACCGCGGTGGTTTCTTGAGGTTAATGTACTTTACGATATCATGATCCGGTTCAATATTAGCACAGGCGAATCGATGACCGGAGAAATCCGGTCCAAAAATGACAATCGATCGACCCAATGCACTCACTGTCCCTTCCAGCGGGAAGTTACTGTCCGTGAACACCTGTCGGCGGCTTCCGATCGAGATCGGCCCGAGACGAGCGGACACATCACCGACATAGCACCGGAGAGGATTATCGGGACCACATTCCCTTCGATACAGGTCGTGCTAGAAGGGGAGAGAGTCTCGTCAAACATCATCTTCTGCAAACTCATATTATGCTGTATAGATGGAAACTTACGTTCAAGGGATCGGCCAGCTGGGTGTAGTATGGGTTCCACACGTATCCTGCGGCCACACACCTTGTCTCGACCTGCGGTACCGTAGCATCTACTCCGACCGGGTTAACCCATATGTTCCAGCTATGGTTGTGGGTCACGTTACGGTCATGCTTTCCAGGATAACGCAGCTTCACCTCGATCGTCGTATCACTCTGGCTATTATCGTTGCCGATGAGCTGCGTGAAGCGTATATACCCGTAAGCGTACCCCGCTGGATGATGGAACGATGCGATAGCACGGATTTCACGCGCCTCACTAGGACTGTAACCTCGCTCCAGGGTACTGCAAGCCCAACGCCGTTGCTTTTCCTTTTTATGCACCACAATCGATCGACCGATAACACTCTCGTACCCGAACAGTGGCAACCGCGAATCATTGTACGCCTGCTCGTACATCGTGACACCATCTAACGTGCCAAACTTTCCACTCAGATCACCGATCTCATACTGATCCGTACTACCAAGCGCTGGCTGGGGTGATCTCTTTGGATCAACTTCACGAGGATTCCAGTGTCCATAAACGGTGGAGTCTTCGCACGGGAACTCCAGATCACCTTCGACAGGAGCCTACAGTAGTTAGCAAAATAAGTCAAGCGCTCCTCATTAACCATGGACTCCAGCGATACTTACTATGTGCACATGATAACCGCTGTTCTTGTCTAATCCTTTAAAATCGACCTCCACATTGGTAAGATCGTACTCCGATTGCTGAACCATTTCCATTTTACCCTTGATCGTCAGTGGATCACCATTTGAGTACCAATCTCTGGCGACAACTTTCCTCCGGTGATAGCCTCCAATTCTGTGAGAAAATTTAGAAATCTAATTTCACGCCATCAACCGCCAAACAGGTCGTCATATCAGTACTTACATCGAGCAAGCTAACCGCTCACCACGAGCCTTCGGTCCATTATCGTCAAAGATCACGACGGATCGGCCAATAATGCTCGAACTTCCACTCAGCGGAAGGTTCTGATCGACGAACATCTTACGACTGATCTGCGACGCTTCGCCTTTATTACCAGCGATATCGAGTGGCCCCAAACGGTTCGAAAGATCACCCAACCGACACAGCTCGTGCGATCGTTCCGTACAAACTTCATCCCACTGTTTGCCCATCAGAGCGGCCGCTTTGAACGGATTGTAGACGGATCCGGTACTAACGCAACGGTTTTGCCAATCGTAAAAATCTTTCCCGGGTGGCTCGCTAGTAATGGCCCAGCGATGGTTGGCCGTGTTGTTGATCGTCGAACCATCGGCATGAATAAGGTACTCGAATATGACAGCCGTATCAGCCCACGGTTCATCCTTCGGCTGGCGGAACAGGATACGACCTACGATCGGGTACCGGAAGAGCACTTGTGCCGAATGGATCGGCACCTGGTACGGTCGGTTCGTTTCATACAAAGCAATCGTTCCGCATGCCCATGGCATTTCGGTTATGTTCATCGGTTGTGTCCGGTTGTAACGTTGCACGGAGAAGGTGCGATAAAGGATGGAATGTGGACCTTGCAGCGGGAGAAACGTATCCCAATAGAGCCCCGATAGTTCCGCACTCTGACCAGGGAGGAACGGTGAATGCGGTTCCTTTTTATTCCGATTCAACAGCTTTCCACTGAGATCACCAATCGGATACTGATCCTGCGTTCCATATCCGGCCGGTGGTATCGATTGCTGCGAAACGCCAGCCGGATTAAAAGTGTCACCGGATGTATGACAATAGTCCGGATTTGGGGCCGCATAAGCCTGCAGCGGTAGTTGGTTCACTCTGAAGCTAGAGACATCTTTGGCGTAGTTTTCGTTGCCGAACAAATCGTTCGTGGTGGACGCAAAGTTGGCACTGATCCAAGTCGGTTCGAAGCGTGACCGTTGCGTGAACCTTATCTCTCCTCGCATACCCCCTCCATCCACCAGTGCCCTCGCGGTCAACGGTTTGTGGTGCCGGATTTTAGCACACGCCAGAAACGTATCGGGGTGACTGGGATCGAACACCACAACGTACAGTTTTCGCGATGGTCCGTACAGATCGCTCGGCAGCAGCACTAGCTGCCGGTCGTTAAACAGCTGCGGAAACTTTCTTCGCTGCGAATTGGTGCTTATACGAAGTGGCCCAACGCGACTATCAATGTCACCGATAGCCTTATCGACACCCCGGTTCTGCGGATCGAACACTAGCTGCAGCTTGTTGCAGTTATCTTCCGCATTCTGGGCATCGCTCTCGAAAATGTCCGTCACGTAGATCTTCCAGGCGTGCTCGGTTGACTCGGGATCGCCCATCTTGCGCGATTGCTCGCGGATGTGGAACAGGTTGGAGTAGATGAGTGTGTCCGAATGGTTCGACTCTTTGGCCGCCAGCCACCGGAAGTAGATGGAGCCCGTTATCGGGCTGGTAAAGCGTGCCTCGGCCAGATGATCCTCGGAGCCATCGCGCGTCGTAATCGTTGCGCAGATCCGCACGTTAGCGTTCGGATCGTGCAGCACCAACGATTTGCCCCACAGTCCCTTCTCGCCGGTCAGTGCGATGGTGTTCAGCCAGCTGGTGGACTCGTTGCCCGGGAGCATCAGATAGCCAAGGTCATCATCGAACGACCACAGTTGCTCACCGAGCCGTGCTATGTCGCAGCGATCCCGCGGATCGATCACGGTGTAATCGACGGGCAGCTGATGAACGGCCCAGCTCCATGCCTGGTCCGGGTACTGGAGCGTCGTCTCGAGCTCGGAAGCAATTAACACTTGTCGCTCGTCGTGCTGCGAGAAGCTGATTTCGCCGTGAAGTCCACGGTGCGAAATGTACGCCACCAGGTTTACGCCTTCCGCTATAGAGGCGAGAGTGAGAACGGTGAGCAAAGCATTTGCCAGTAGAATCCACTCTTCCGCACAAAACCAGTCGGCCGCAACCAACAACAACGGCCAGGGGGAATGGTCAACGTGGCAATAGCCGTGGCGTGGCGCGCCAAACCGATCGAACACATTCACTTACCTTTGCTTGCGAGCAGCAGCAGCACAACGATCGCGCATACGCCCGTGATCGCCTTCATGTTGAATCACTTCTCGTCTCGTCGAGCGACTTACTCCAACTGTACTTCAAAAGTGGTGGCGTAGAACTTACACTTTACATAACGACGGACGCTATTCGCGATGACCAACGCAAGACTGAACCCGGCAACAGATAGTGAATGTGAAATCCGTTGTGGCAACAAAAATCCCCAGCCCAAGATCGTCGTGGTGCCGACCGGCAAGATCGTCCTACGGTCGATCGTACGGTTGGGCGATTTCTCTTACTCACCTTTTAATGCGTGGTTCGTGGTCTCTCTTCCTCTCCCTGTTTTTCTTTCTCTTTGAGATTCTCCTTCGCGTCGGTATACATTAAGGTGCGTGCACGTTTCCGTAGACCGTTATGACTCACAAACCCCTTCTCCACATTAATGTTGGAATTTTGTTTTGATTCTCCTTTTACTCCTGTCTATTGCTTTCATCTTCATTTTCTGCCTGTAGTCTCTCCGTGAATGCCGGTAAAGGCTTAAAAGGGCCAGTGTGGAAAAGATCGCATTTGAAATGACAGTTTGAAAGGTGCATGCTGGCCAAATCACCTACATAAAGATAGTACCATTGTATCGGCTGGAAAGGAGTAATTCAAACACAGAAACGTTAATCATGATGCTTCTTAAAGGGGATTTTTAGATTGATAAGAGTTCGCTGAGATCATCGTAATTATCCCGGCGCAATTTGTACAATTCCTTCGCGAGGAAAGAACCGTGGAATCCGTCTATCTTCCTTCGCGAGTTTTGTTTGTAAACATGAGCACGTGGTATGGTTATCCCTTCCCCGCACGTCCCACATTAAAGCAACCCTCGCACCCCGCAAGCATAACGCATGCGTATCACAAAAATCTCTCTCCGTCGCGCGCCTAGGGAGAGAACAAATTTATCGACCCGTTTCTGTCGTTCCGTAAGCGATTTTCACTTCACGGCAAAGTGTCCCCCAAGTGGTAGGTTGGTAGAATTCTTTAGTGAGCTCGATTGATTTTAATTGGCGAGCGTTTGGACCGGGAATCGATTTCAACATTGTCGTCCCCGCAGCTGTGTGCTGTTCTGATTGCTGTGTAACAGAGTGTTATCGCGAAATATGCAACCTCGAGTGCAGCTGCTGGCAGTGGCCGTCCTAGCGGGTGCGCTGGTGCAAGGCTCGTACGCGTACTACAGCGGACCGTTTCTATTCTGGGGATTGAGTGAGCTGAAAGATTTGCAAACGCCTGGCGCTCTGGCCGAGCTGGATGACAAAGTGTTGCGGGATCTCTACTCGAATGCGGCCGCCGTCGTGATTTTTCTGCGTAACGGGACGACCAAACTGTCGGAGGACAGTTTTCCGGCATTCAAGCGCATTCTAGACAAGCATGAGTTCGTCTACAGTCCGCAGCAAATGCTCGGTTCTAATCCGCTCGACTATAACGTTAACGCTGAGGTAAGCAAATAATGGTCAAGTGAAGCAGCCGATGAGCTTGCACGGGGGCGCACCCATAGCTTGTGGAACGATGGCCCCTATTACGAAAAAGTCGATAACGCTATCGATCGACAAATTAATCGACTCGAATTTCAGATGAACACAATCGATATCGAGTCGATAACGCGGAGCTGCTCGAAAGCAGGCAATACGTCAAAAGTTGTTTAAATTGACAGTTATTATAGAAAATTTTGGGGGAAATGCTGATGATCTGATGCTGATCTGCTATCTTTTTGGTTAATTTTATAACCTAATTCATGTATAATCATGAAATACATGTTTTTTCATGTTCATTTTCATGTTTTTTGGTGATGTATTTTAATATTCCTTCTCGATATTTCGATCGAGAGGGTGGATTTTCAGAACGTTTACCCTAGCGACGGGTCCTCTGATAGATAACAGAAACCGCGATGTAAGTTTTGCTAGGACGATGTGGTGCAGGTGTCTCTTGGGTTCCGCAGTTAGCTCCGTGAAGATTGTGGGCGTTTAGAACTGTTGACGACGCCGAATTTGACTGGTGATTCTTACGACGGTGTTCCGACGCGATTACTGGAGCATTAAGAAAGCCAGGAATCGCCGTGTCACCGCATCGAAGCATCCGGTTGGCTAATCGCGAAGGTTCTACAAACAGCCGCATATGCGCAATCAAAAATCGATGGAAATTACATTGCATTCCATGCAGAATTAAGCTTTGATTGGTTTAAAAAATATCTGCTTTTAATAAGAGCTTTTCGCTGCTAAATTATAGGAAAAAAATTTTTTTGATGCGAAAAATATTTTTTAAAAAGGGGGCAAGACAGGGAATATCAAATAAAACATTTAAGAATGTTTTCCTTCATCCTAATTAACATTTACATGCTTAAAAACTACCATCTTCCAACCAAAAACAGCGTTAAAGATGAACTATCGACGCTATCGACTGCTCCGGAGCAGTCGATAACTAATCGATCGATAAATGTGCGTTCGCAATGCCATTTTGTCGATTGACAACCAAACTGCTCGAAAAAATGTATGGGATGACAGTTCGAGTCGATTATTTCCTTATCGATCGACAAGCGGCTTTATCGATCGACAAGGAATGAACCAAAATGAACAAAAATGACCAAAAGTTCATCCCTTGTCGATCGATAGCGTTATCGACTTTTTCGTAATAGGGGCCGATGTACGAAGGGAAGGCTAGACCACAAAAAGCGATACTGCTGCTTCTAGTGATCTACAATGTGTTTTATTTTATGTTTTCAGCTGATTGATATTGAATCCTTTAGAGGGGAAAGCAGAGTATTAGTTTTATTCGAAAGATACAAACAAATAGCAAACGAGTGAACATATTTTTCTCGTTTTAGTTAATCTGAGACGTTTTTAGCAATATTATCAAAAGAAGGGAACCTGTTTCGAGTCGAATTGTTGCTTGTATTTTCAAATTAGTAGCAGTAAGGAAAAAAATATGTCTATTCGACATATTACAAACAGTTTTTCACCGGTTTTGTAGCACGTGAGCAAAAGTTATTTTATTAACAGCATGCTGTTAACTTACATTTTGGTACACTTGACGCATTATACATCACAATGTATTGGATACGGTGGTTACACGTGATTCTAGCAAGGCCCTTTCCTGGTTTAGCAACATCGTGTTGTCCATCACGTGAGATTTTTTGCATCATGGGTTTGAGGCGCTTGCAAACAATGTTTACTTTTATTGAAACTCCTGTCGATTCGGCAAGTTTATTTTGAATCGCGGCGGATTAATCCGCATCGAGAAATACTGCCGATTCATCATTTCGATCATTCCATGCTGTTGATGTTCTTTTCTGAGGAACAAGAACAATAACCATGTAATCCACTTTGAACACATTCAGCTAGAGCATTAAAGTTCATGTTTTTCGAATAATGGATTCTTTCTTTCGAAGCTGCTTCTAAAATACGCCATCTATTATTTTTATATAACATTAACACTATTATTTTTTATATTAACATTAACATTACAGAGAGACTAGGGTGAAGGCCTTTGCCAAGGCGCAACTCTTTAGTTGCTTAGGCACGGTCCGTCAAGTTATTAGGAGGAGCATTTTTGGAGTGACGAATAAGTAAGGTAGCTGGAGCAAATGTTACTCCCAAATAAGGTCGCTTCAGACAGGTGTTCTCGCGATGCAAGTGCCTTGGCACTGCCGTCCATGCTGCGCGGCATCTCGTAAGAGGAAAACAGCAGCAGAGTGGTTACGGGAAACCAAGCTAGTGGTTTAGTGGGTGTAAGTCCCATACTGTTCCTGAGGACTTTCATCAGGAGCGTACTCCGACGTTGCTCAGGAGCGTAATATTCCGACTAGTTTGAAAAACAAACAAAAAATTAACGACGAATTTAAAAAAAGAAAATTTTACTCAGCAAAGCTCAAACCACACTCAGCAAAGCTCGCAGCTGCTGTGGCGCTCGTATCGGCAAAGGGAATAAACTTTTAAATCTTCTTCCGCTCGAGCAACTGAAGTTTTTCAAACGCAACGATTTTGCCTCCAAAAACACAAAAAAAAACTGATGCTCCTGATGGTCCTTGATCACTTTCCAGATTATTAACTTAGTCGGAGCCCCGTCGCAACAAGATGTGGAACTGTCAGCCTTGTTCCGCGATTCGGCAGAGAACTACGGTGAGCACAAAGTGTTGGGCATTCTGGCGAACCAGCTCGAGGAACCGCACGTCCTCCAGAAGCGTGAGGCCAAAGCCCGGGAGGATTTCTCGACCAGCACCACTCCCGGTAGTCCGACCGACGAGCCGGAAATTGCCGACTCGAAGTATGACGTGCCCGGTAAGGTCATCCTGGTCGTCTCCACTCCGCCGGTGCTGAAGATGCTGAACGATTCCGATGAAGTTGAAACGTCGTACGTTCTCTCCGAGCACACGCTGGCCACGTACGATGCCCGCGAGCGCGAAAGCAAACTGATCGTGACGTTCAAAGTGGAAGACTCCATCAAGGTAACGTAACATAGCTGGTTCTCTCTCTCTCGGCGGAAGACCGAAGAAAGTGACACTGATACTGACTTGCGACTGACTTTAACACTTCCAGCTGACTCTTAAATTCCGTTTCGACATGGATTCCGGGTACTGGTCCATGTCCAAGGTGGACGTGTTCGTGATGGATACCAAGAGCAAGGACGGTACCAAGTCGCTCGATACGACGCTCGAGCTCGAGGGTAAGGCACCGTACGCACCACTCGGTGCCTCGTACGCGTGCTCCCGACAGCTTGTTTTCCGTAATGGCACAACGGTTCTTACGCTGGAGAACATACAGGTGAGCAAACGGTTGCGCAATACCCAGGTAGTCATCGATAGCCGTTATCGCGCCGCAGAACTCCGCTGAGAAATGGCTAAAGGCCAACGCACAATGGAGTGTAGTGTGGAGTGTATGTTTGTGCAGCCCAAGCCTCCACTCAATTGTTTTATTGCGTCGAAGATACGCATCATTTATCATCAAATTATTCAAATTCTTCCATACACCTCTCGCACTCGGTGATCTCGTGTCTACCGCCGCGACGGAACCCACGTAATGGGGCAGTCGGGCAGATGCAACAAAATTATGAGAAAACGTACACGCGGCAGAGGCGCAGACACGTAAACTAGCAAAAAAAAACACAGAAAAAGAAATGAAAAGAAAAGAGGTAACCTGGGCTTGGGGAAGGAAAAACTGGAGCACCCAGTGCCGCACTTACGGTGGCGGTGATGATGGCGCTAGGCCACATGTGGAGTGCCTGCCCGTGTAATTACATACACACACGCGGGCACAATGTAAACATTATTATTTATAATTTTCTCGCACGCACATGATGCGTCTGGTGCGATCGAAGACGGCGACGACGCCGACGACAACCACCGTCAACGAACGTTCGTGGTTTGTGGATTGATGTAATGGATTGCTCTGGATAAAGCTCATCTCGCTCATCCCCTTTTCACCAGCTGTCTGACCCACCTTTGCTGGACCAGAGAGAAGACGGGGGGGGGGGGGGGGTGAAGCAACATATGAATCCGACAGGAGCCATGATTGTGGCTGATTAAGCAATCCGGCTGATTGTTTGAACACTCCATAAAACTCCCCTTTGGCTGGCAATTCCCAACATTTCCATTCGCGAGAACGATTCATCTGCGAGATTGCTCCGTTCAGTCGTCATTTTTCCAGGAGAAAAGCGCGCGCTTTCCACCGATTGATTTCTCGCCGTGCCGATTTGGCCGATGCCGAATCGCCTTGAATCTCTGCTTTGGTTGAATTGGCATTTCCCCGTGTATCCGTGCGATGCTTCGAGCGCTGCTCCTGATTATTGCTGGGCCGTGGCCGAACGCTTTGGTTTTGCATAACGCAGGCGCACCACAAAAGACAAGGTGCAAAATACGCTCGGAACCACCGCTAAAGACGACGACAACGTCGCTTCATTAAGCGTTACCCACGGAGAGTGCTAAAACCTTTGAAGCTCATCATAAAACCCAGCCCACCAGTGCCCAGCTGGTCAGCCGTTTGTGACCGTTTCTTGGCCGTTGATTCGCGGCCGAGGGAAATCGCAAAACGCATTGCGTAATGGCGGCACCTTTTGGGCGGGACAGGAAGGAAGAAACGAAGTTTTGGTTGCATAGGTTTCGGAGGCCGTTGTTTTTGAAGTCTCCCGATGGATTTTTTTGTTTTGTTTTTTGCAGGCCTCGTTAGTTTGCTTTACTTCTTCTCATACTTATTCGTCTTCTTTTCCACAATCGAACCCCCGAAAACAGGTACAACCGGCCATGGATGGTAAAACGAAGTTCGACAGCGCCTGGGACTGCATCGGGTTCACCACGGCACCGATCTTGTCCGGACTGTTCGTAACGACGATTATGCTGGCCGGGTTAACCGTCGCGATCATTGCGATACTGGACATCAAACCACCGAACCGGTTCGAGTCGCGCACCGGAAAGCAGTTGACATTCACCGTACAGGAGTAAGGCACCTGCCCTCTCCTCGGGACAGTTCCAGAGAGTCCAGAAAGATCAACGGAGGAGCATCGGAGCGAGGTCGGACGTTATCAACAACAGCAACAACAACAACAACAAGCTGCCAATGGAGGTCAGAGATCGCGTCTCCGGGAACCGGAAGAACGAGCTACAGGAGTGTGAAGGAGGTTACACGGATCAACATCGGCATCATGGTCTTCTCCACTGCCTGGAACCTTGATTTGATCGAGGACAGTAGATAGAGGAGGTCACCTCTGGGAGCAGTAGATAGCAGTCGGGAGAGTCGATATTAGCTGCAACATGAAATACTCGAAACCTGAATTGCATTCCGGTAGTTCACACGTTTGAAATCGTTATCTAGGGTTTACGGGAGTATTCGGCTTCAGCATGGCTTGTTACACGCCACACGATCGAAGCCACCTTGCGTTGTGTAACGACCAGCATCCATCAGCGAGGATATCGTGTTAGGGAAGGCAACGGATATACGGAGTAGACCATAAACCTGACCATCGGGAGACACGGAAGAAGACGAACCAGAATGTAAATGTGTGTGCGTGTGTGCATGTGTGTGTGTATTCCGAATAGCTTAAACGGGCAATAAATATCTTCAACTCACTTTAGGGCGCTTCTCGAGCTCACTCTCAGTATCCAAAAAAGGTGCACATCCATCCAAACGACCACAAATTGTAGCTCCCCACAGTTGGGATGTCTCGCCAGAGAGGGAGAGGGAGAGCTTTCACTTTCCTTGCAGCGCTCTTCCAGGACGGGCGACACGATGATACGGGGAGATGTTGATGGGCTCGTAAGAAGTAAGCCGTCGATCGTCAATCGGATCAGGTATAGGCACTGCGCGCACAGTGAATGAAAGTGAAAACTGGTCATTCGGTTGGAAAAACTCGCGCCATATGGCGGTGTACACGCATGTGATAAAGATCACTTTGCCGCTGCTACCGATCACTACGATGACGACCCACGACCACGACGACGACGACGACGACGACGACGACGACGACGATGATGGTGGTCATTTAAAGGAGATTAAAACGGTAACTTCTTCGCTGCAGCAGCCTCGCGAGTCCCACTATCAGGTTTATACCCCGCGCTCTCTCATCTCTTTCCTGTCCCTCTTTTGACTTCACCGACACCGATGGTCGAAGTGTCCCTTTTGCGGGAGGTCTTTAGCTACCCACGTAGTAAGCAGCACGCATGAAATCGATAAATGGAAACTCGCCAGGTTATGAATATGGATACACAGCGCCCGACAGCCACACCGACACTTCGATCTCGGTGGTCATCGTGGTCGGTGCTGTCGGTGCTGGCATGTCTGTTGACAATAATTACTGACACTCTGACGGGTGAGGGTGCTCGCGAAGGCACGCGGTACATAATTCGTGATTATTGTTTCGGGAAAAGGGTTATCGACACTCTGCTCGGCAAAAAGTCAAAGACCGCTACGTAAACGTATAGACGTCGTCATCTTGACAGCCACTGCAGCCACTGCAACAAGATGATTCATTTTATGCGTTGGCCACACCACGTCGATCGATCGGTGTGTTATGCAAAGTGTATGTTCCCGCCTTATGTGTCACCGTGGGGTCCCAATTATTATTGCCGTGGCAACTACTAGAGTCGCGACCTAACCGGAATGCCCTTCCGGCGATGCAGTCGACTACGCTGCATCATTTCCTTTCGCTTTCGCGCTACCCGGGTCCAGAAGGACGAAGCGTGTAGGGATGCGGTCAGCTCGGCCATCCTCGAAAGGTCGCTGCGTTTGACCGGTGTCTCGGTCGGTGCAGCATGTGAAAGTGATTTAATTAACTTCGTTTCCTTCCCAGCCGCTGTTGACCATCTTCGACCGGGGGCACCACAAACCGCACCGAGTTGACGTCGCGTACGACGTGCGTAATGGCACCACTGTGATGATGGCTTCCGTTTGCATGTTCTGCAAATGGAAGCCATCGTTTTGTACCGTTCCGCCGCGATCAAATGGCCGGTGGTGGTCTCGCGTTATCGATAAATTTAATTTACCGATGGGTGAGTACATCGGCGAAGATTCGATGGCGCACTGTGGCTGTGGATCCGTGGTCCATTCAACCGGTTGCGCGGCAGTTATGCGGCATTCCCGGCAGCAAATGCAAATGGTGCGATGGCGTGAGATGAACCGAATGGACACGGTACAACCGCGCGGTGCGGCATCTTCATTAGAAGCGTCATGTTTACAAGTAGTTGGTTGGTGTGCACGCACGCACCTCTGCAAAAACCCGATAACGACCCGATCGCGTACCAGGTGCCTCCGTGGGGACGACCTGTTTGACAGCGTTCCGGTCCTGAGTCCGGCGGGTCTCGTCTCGGAACTCCACGGTCAATGCTTCACTAATGGCGCAATGGCTTTCGGAACTATGGCTGCGGATATGGCGGGCGGAATCAAAGTGTAATCCTCGTGGAAACTCGCGGTGAAGCGCATGATTAGCAGCTGGAGCTGATGCGCTACAATCACTGTCGCTCCACTGTCGCATTCGGTGAAATCCAATCAAGACGAATCGACCCCGAGAACCTGTTCCCGGGGGGCATCGTTTCGTTCAGCCTCTTTCTTCCCAATCTAGAAATTCCCCTGGTCTTTGTGTGTGTGCGCGTGCTAGTGTGTCACCGGATGCAGAATGGCCCCAAAAATCATGGTGGAGATTGTGTGACCCGCTGGAAAGGAAATAATTCTTTCCAGCTCGCCCTCCATCCGCTCGCACCGTGAGGTCACATCCGAGGGCGAAATTAGGGTTTTGGGTGCTTGTTGTGGTGCGGCTGTGAATCCGCCACCGAACCCTTCCTTTTGGCCACCAGGAAGACTCACGGGAAGAGAACTGATTTTGGTGGCGGAGGGGAAATGTTATAAAATTAATTTGCTGCATCGCACGGTTTCGGGGTGAAGATGGAACGGCGGTTGCAGTGTGCGGTTGATTGATGTCTAAGATAACAGGGCTGAAGCCTCGCGGGAGGACCGGCCGGTGGTGTCGATCCAGGAAGAACCCACCACGCCACGGGTTTGTGGGTTAATTAGGAGCGAAATTTCGAGCGTCGCCAGTGAAGAGTTCGACAGGAAGGGAAAGGTCTCGCCTGGCCGACCATCTTAACCTTAATGCGATATTGAAATGAGGCAAATTTACAACGGTCAGTTTATGGGACCACTTCACCGGACCCTACAGGTGGGTGGAGCCCCGAGCGATCTATATATGTTGCCCCGTTGATGTTGTTAATACCTTTTTGGAGTGCTTGAGGGGAAGTCTAAAGTGTGCTTAATGATTTGTCTATTGGGCATCAAATTGAGTTTAATCGATTTCATGCAGCTTGAGATTCGCCTACTTTGGAGACATTTGCTAGATTAGACATCTAAGGCTTAACTTAAGCATTTTTAGCCACTGTTAAAACTGTTATTAAATTAAAATTTTGCAATGCAATAAATTTATTTAATTTAAGTCAATTTAATAATCGCCTGCTTTATTAGGTGTCATGCTTTAGACGCGCTATTATTTGGCTAGGAAGATGGACTGAGCTTATCTATGTTTGTTTAATCAACAATTAGTTCATTTGACCCAACTTCTTCTTTTGCACTAAATGGTTTTTATAAAAACCAAAGATTGTTAGCTTCCATTAGGGTCAAGCTAATCAAGTGATATTATCCTAAAAGTTTATACATATTTTTACTTTCCAAACTATTATTTGGAATTGCTCACAATCTTTGACAAAATTTGTGAAGAATCGGTCGATCGTGGATTGAACTGGGATCTTATATTTGGCACATTCGAACGACAGTTTTACAGGTCCCGGTATTGTTCGAGGACAATCTTAATGAGGGATTGCATTTTTGAAACAGAATAATAGGAAGCTTTTAACATCTTCCAGGAAGTAGCAAGAATCTTTTCAACGAAAGTAAATAAAGTGACGAGATTTAAAATGTAAAAGTTTCGACTAAAAGGAATTGGTTGAGGAAGAGATTTAGTTGGTGTGAAGAACAGTATTTGAATGAATCAATGGGATCAAAAGAATAGCATACATTAGGCTGCTGCTAACATATGTAAGAACTGGCGAGCTGTATCTTTCTTTTTCAATATGGTTAAGACATCTTGGAAAAATACACATAATATATTTGTGATCAATATTGATTGCAATGCTGCATATTGTTTAAAAAATGGAATAATTACCTCAAATATTAGTGCTCCACAGTGCTGTTTTGAATCTGTTGCAAAAGAGTTTTGTTAGTTTCGGATGTTGGTTAGAAGATCCGGAATCACATGTCTCTTTAATGTTTTGATTTTACAAACCGTAGCTTAACCTTTAGTTATACTATACTACAAAATAGAAATTAAGTTGTATTTTAAAGGCATGTGATTGTATCTTTATATCTATAAAAGGAGGAAGAGTGTCAGAGAAGAAACTATTGTCTTTTCTGGAGCACCATGCGGTGTTATAGTAGTGCTTAGCAGGTCAGGGATTTCTCGCCATCTCAAACTATAGTACAGCAAACATGGCGTGACAAAGGTTATCAAGCATATTAATTTAATGCTATTCCTGCTACCCTACCACTAACATCAATCGAAAGTTTGTCTGTTTGTGAAACAACGGCTGACGAAAGCGAGTGAAACCGAAATTCTATCGCAGGACTTTAAACGAAGCAGTATTTTGGCATCCGCGGCTGTGCTGATCCTGAGTTCCGAGCAAGCACCATTAAGTAGTCCCTAAATATTTTACAATTTAAATGAGCGGAATGCAAGCGGTGTATACAAATAACTTTTCTTTTCACCATCAGCATGGATAGCATCTGTTTAGCAAAATGAAACTATCCCTGAACTGCGTACCCCCTAAGCTGAGCTTAGTTCAGACGATTTCTAATCTCTTGCTTGCTATCACCCTTAACATCCAGCCAACAGCAGCAATCTCTTCCGTTTCTCGTTTCGCGCGATTTAGGCATCATCGAAACTCGTAGTATCAGCACAAAAAAAAAACAAGAAATGGCGAACGCACCGCGTTGACCCTCATTCCAATGACACCGCATTGACACACTAATTTCTCCATTCCGTTAGTCAGACAAACACACACACACACACCCCGAGTGTCGTGTCATCAAATTTTGACGATCATCCCCTCGCGCGATAGGAGGACAACTTTAGATGCTCATCGTCCAACGGCGCGTGCAAAGATCGAGCAGCGGGATCTCCACCACCGGCCTCCCTCACCACCTTACCTATCGATCAGGTCACCCACCTAGCGAGCTGACCTCCAGCAGGAGAAGACGCAGGAGAAAACAAAACAACATCGTCAAATAAACACAGAAACTCCACCTTTTCTCGTTCTCGCTCGCTCCCCACTCCCAGGGCGGGAATTGAAAGTGACAAGAAAGGAAAAGTCGTTTTCCATCCCCCATCCCAAGCGGCCATCGTATGATCAGCAGCAACAGCTCGTCTGCTTACTCAGCCTGATCCTCGCTCCTCAGCGGAATCTGATCCGATGATCCCACCCTTGGAATGGAGGCTTTTTGCGCGGCCTGTTGGGTAGAGCGCCAGCTTCTTGCTGGGAGGATAAGAGCCAACGATCAACTGCCAAACCAGACACACACACACATACGCGTATGTGTGTCTGCCAAAGTCGTAGAAATGATGATGAAAGTGGTCGCAGGATGAAAGTAGACGCGCGGTTTTGCGCGTTCCCGAGTCCCCAGGCCCAAGTCGTGTGCTGGTGTGGCCAACAGCAGTCGCAGTCTACCAGCCTGCCTGCCGGTCGTTGCCATGCCCCTGGGATCGAAGTGCGTTGCGGATCGAAATTAACCCCTGCAGGCATCGGTTGACCTACTTCCTGTGGCTACTCCTCCTCACAGCCGGTCGGTCAGCCCAGGTCCTCCCGTCTTCTCCGTTTTGTTTTGTTTTCCGTCCTATCTCTTACTGTCTCTCTCTCCTCGTCTTTCACTGTCGAAGGAATGCTCTTCAACCGCAGTACCGTAGTGGGACCAAAAGATGGTTAAGTTATGCCGATTCTTTCCTACCGAGCATTCGCCACATGAGGGGGACGAGCATCGTGCATTCGCGGTCCTTGTCCTGTACCGGTTTGTGGCTGCGCCTGATAGTGCGCAGTTCAATGACCTGCCAGGGAAGATGAGATGTTTCGGTGAGGTTGCGATTCGCGACGAAATGAAAAGTTGATCTGGACTCTGAGCCCTCCACCCTAATGATCGGCACATCACATTTGAATAGAAGTCACCGGAGCATCGGGGCCGGTGGCAGCACCTAATCAGCGGAGGCTTTATCCGCTCCGCACTCTTATCTGTATCGTCGGTCGGTGGACAGCAGCAGCAGCAACAGCAGCAAAGGCTGATCGGCGGCGCTCGAAAGTGTCGATCTCTAGCCATAAATTACTATGCAAAGTGCGCTCGCTCGCCACCTGTTCCTTGGCACATTGTAGCTTTACCACCGCAAGCATGGTGGATTAATCGTGGATCGCGTTGAAGTCGCGCTCCACTCCTGATCGAGTGATCCTGAGTTCGGGCCACGGGAAAGCTTGATTATGATGTGTGCGACCATCGCGTCAGTCCTACCGACCGACCGACCGACCGACTACCGATAACTCCTTGGATGGTGCAATTGCAACGGCGCCGGTGTCGTCGTCGCCTACTGCGCAATCAGCGGGCAACTTCGGGAAGGGACGGACTGCCTGAACTGCTGACACGTCGGTAGACCACGGGGGAAGCGCCAACCAAGAGAAAGCCCTCATCGCCTTCCGCCAAAAGGGACTCCGCGTGGTGTTATCGGCATTGGCGACAAGGGGAAGGTGTGTGCCGGCCCGGGGCACAACAACTTTCACCGCTGGCACTACTGCCGCTGTTGCTGCCATGTGGCATGCCCCCCCTTCCCATGAGTCGGGCGGGGTCGAAGATGCCGAGGGCACGAGGATTTCGGCGGTGTAAAGCTGATAAAATTATTTATTGATCTTGGCACTCGGAGGGGGGACCCGACCCGACCCAAGATTAGGAGCTTAGGAGCTTTCGGAGCCACCTTCTGATGCGCAGCCATTCAGACGAGCATTCCGGGCGGGAGGGGGGGGGGATCTTGTTTTGACGAGGACACGAGAAGGCGGAATGGAATTCGGAATGGAAGTGGCACGACCATCCGTGTCTGTCGGTGTGGTCGGCGAAGCATTGGCATTTGGAACGGAACGAACGAATCCGTCGTAACCACACACACAACAGATGCCCGTCTGGGCATGTGGCATGTGGTCCCGGGGCTGCGGTTGCCGTCGAGAATTACGGCCGATGGTTCCATGATTCGATCGAAGATCACGCGAGACAATTGGTGGAGAAAATTGTTCAATATTTGTGCTCCAAAGGCCATCGCGTTCCGGCGGTGATTGCGCGGTACCTTCATACCTTCGGTCCTTATCGGTACCGCGACCAAAGTGTCGATTACTCAATGCATCATCACCCAGCATCATCCTCATCATCATCATCTTCGTCTACGTCTTCTGCATGCAGCATGCAACCGCGGCCGATGTTAGCCGATCGTGCCATAGAAGATCACACGATCACGACGACGACGACGACTACGACGACGAGTAGTGGTGATGAAACTGGGCGGGGGGGGGGGGGGGGGGGGGGGCAGCAGACTGCGGAGCGGAGTGATGCCCAGTATTGGTGGCTTCCTTCTTCCGTAGGCTAAGACCCTTTTCGCGGTTATGCTGCGCATCCAGCATCGTTCCACGCGATGCCGATGTATGCTTTCGTAATCAGTTTCCCATTATTAGGCGGCCCGTTTGCGGTGGTGCTGGTGGTGGTGGTGGCCAGTCAGTCCGTGCCGATACTCCGCCCGTCCCGTCGCACATATTTCATTAACTTTCCCACATGGTGATGGTAGAAAAGGGCGCCGCTGGGGAAGCTATTTGCATATACCGTTGAGCGATGAGCGGTGATTCAATCAAAATGTCTCCACACCCGAGGTCCCCGAGGTCGCGTTTCGGGGTGGTGGTGGATTGGAAAACCAATCTCCTGCATTGCCCGGGACTCGGGAATAAATTAGCTACAATTATTTGTTTTTATCGCGCGCCTGGAAGAAGGTGGGCCTTTTGGGCGCACACACTAAGATGATCACGAGAGGTCAAGAGTCGGGGTGCATCATATGCTGCTAACCGATCGATCGAATCGTTCCCGATCGGTCGGCGTAAAGTGTCGACTTTCCGCTTGAATTGGAATGCGATTTTCGAAGAAAGCGCCCATTAACCAACAAAACGGGTGGACAAATCACCTGAAGGTGTGTCTTGCTAGCCGGAATGCGTCGTGGGGTGCCACCACCGACTGGCCCAATGGATGGTAAAATTGAAAGTTGACCGACCGTTCCGAGTTCCAATAATCGGCGATGCGTATGGGAAGCCTCTCTTCTTTTCAGATACACTATCATCCGTCCGTTCCATTGTGATGGGATGGAGGATGGGCCACTGGGTTGGGGCCACTGGGTTGGGGCCACTGATGTTGATGCTTGCTCGTTCGCTCACGCGCCCGCTCTGAACATTAATCTTTTCGGTTTTGTTTGTTTGTTTTAGGAGTTGCAGTTGTCGTGCCGCTGGCACGGTTGGCATCCTATTGCACAACCTGCACTCCTCCTCCAGCGGATAGCGTTGTGTTGTGTGGTGATTTGGTTTTGAGAACTCCTCCACCGGGACGACTGGAAATACGCGTGTTTAACGATAACCGGTTTAAGTAAAAGAAATCGTTTTCAAGATTATAAATTTAAATAAAATGCAGCTGCGATCTCACTTCACTTTACCCTTTTGCTCAATCCGAGACAATGTTTTGTGACTTTTCGATGATCATTGGAAGTTTTCTCGAAACGAAACAGAATAAATTGATCTTCGGACAGCATGCACAACACAGCTAACCACCACGCAGAGCTCGATATGCACGCCGGGCAACTTTCCTTCTTCTTTCGGTCATTATGTCCCCACTACTACCAATCATTTGTCAGCCGTTATGGACCTCGATCGGTGAAGTTAAAACGGAATTAACTGACTCTCCGCATGACCGCCGAAAAACATGGTGGCCGCATTTGTGCATATGCAACGGCGTAGAACGGCGAAATGGGAAAAAAGGGCGCTCCGTATCACCATCGCCATTAACGCCTCCGGGCATAAAACTCTCTTTTTTCGCAATTTTCACTTTACTCCTTTTGCCAAACTTGCCGTTTTGCCTGCTCACCGGCATGCAGTTTCGTCGTTTCGTGGTTGGCTTGTGCACAGCAACAGCGGCAGCGGCCGCAGTTTGAGAAACGGAATCGTATGCGTCGACTCGATCGATCCATCCATCGACCGCTGCATCCTGCCTTTGCTACCGATATACCAATTCATTATCACCAGGTGAACCGGTGATGGATGATGGACGAAGCTTTTCCCTTTTTTGGGACCTTGGCCCTTTCCACGTGCAATCATAAAGCGAGAGGGCGAGAGCAAGAGTATATAGGATCGATAGGGCCCAGGGCCCGAAGAAAAGGGTCACTGGAACAGCTCGATCGAAAAAAAAAATGTCGGTTAAAAATGCATCGTTTTCGACTTACCAGATCTTGGAGTTTGTCGCCAGATTGTCTTCTATTCTCCGCCCTGATCTAAAGACCTTGATAATGAGGGAGGGATTCTGGGAAATACATAAATCTTGCTCGCAGTCAGTCGTAAATCCGTAGCTCGCGACTCCAGCGCACCGTTACTACGTCGCTAGTGTTGCTGGTTGACGAAATTAGGGAAATTAGGGTCGACCCAGATTATCGTGTCGGAGCCGGAGTGGTGCCCGACCGGTATCCAAAGCCCTATCGCATGTATACGTCTACTGCGGTCCGGCCACTACCGGACACAGGCTCTCCGGAAATCTCAGGAAGCTAGAAAATTCAATTAAAATCTCACCGAGCCACATCCCGAGGCTTTCGGACCGAGGCAGACGCTACTACCGACGTAATCAGGCGGACACATTGCTTCCCGTTCCCGGCAAAAGTGAACGCAATCCCCGTGGTCCGAAACATGTGTTTTACCCCGGGTCGGTTAGGGCTTGAGCTGAACTGAGCAGGAAGTGACCACGGTGGAGCTTGCCACTACTACGCCTAATTCGTGGCGTCTTTAAGTTCCCATTTAAATTAAGCCGTTACCGTGTGCGACCGCCCTGGTACTTCGGGGGTTTTTTTTTCGGGGGGACGCTCTCGCGGGGTACATAATGGATATTAAAATGTGCGTTCGCGTTAGTTTTCGGTTTGGGAAGGTATTCTTCGTTTACAGGAACGGTTAGAAGGGCGTTTGTTTTGTTTTCATAACATCAACCACGAAGCTTCCGTTTGAGCGTCGTCATGACGTTCCCACCAAAGACAGGAAAGGGGTGACGTTCCCTGCTGCTCGCTCTCTTCAGTTCCATCTCTAGCGAACGCAATCGTACACAGTAATTAATGTTTCAACGTGATGTTTATCAGCGAGGCAGCACGCCGTACGATTGTATTGAGCTGTTAGTCTACGCGGATTCGACGGTTTGCGCCCACAGGTTATGTGCTTTTAATCGTCGTTATTCCGTCGTCGCCATTGGGATAATACGAGGAGTAGGGACGAAGATTGTCGGGGAAGCGCTCCTAATGGGTACGGCCAGCCAATGGTCAGCGATACAATTGACGCAATTTGAGATGCTAATAATCTCTATTAATAAGTTTTGCTCCAGATGGAACGCATCATCATCATCATCATTATCATCATCCTCGATCACGCACTGGGCTACTGTTCCCTGACGATCGAATCGGCTTTAGTGGATCATAACCGGGTTGGGCTCCTTCAAGCCCTCGACAATCATCGCGTGAGACACACTGTAGCCGTTGGCCTCTTGGCCGTTAAGTGTGATCGTTCGCGTGACACAATGGCTGCTGCACGCATGGCAGGGATTGAGCTGGAGCTGAAGCAGCGCGGTAAACTATCGCTTTAACCCTAATGTGACAACAATTACTTAACAGAGCTAGCTTGCAGAGTAAAGCTTTTGACGCGATCGGGCCATCTCAGTACAACGATCGTGGGCCAATCTTAATGCTAGGTTCCGCCAGCCTGGAACTGGAATTGTATTCCGATCGGCATCTTCACCCTGATCCAGATCCAGAGAAGCGATTAAACGATAATTCCCACTCATCGGAATATCGGGAATTCCAACCGCTGGACAGCTGGAATAGAAAGTGTCAGCAGCAGCAGCAGCAGCAGCAGTAGTGGATGATGCCGGCTGGTTAATCGAGGGCTCGATCAGCCCGTGCTAGATGATAGGGTTTTATTTGGATTTCTAATTATCCTACATTGAAGATGACCAACTCCAACTGCTGTCCACCATGCAGCCATCGATGGATGGAGATGCAAATGATTGAAACTGTCCCCCTTCGAACATCTTCACCTCCCCACAAACAACAAACACAATCGATGTACGACACAAACAACAATGTGATTGGTAGTTATGTGCACCCGCGACCCGCGACTCGCTTCTTCTTCCTCGTCCGGATCGTAGCACAATCGAAACAATCGACGTCTCTAAAGCGAAATTCCCGAAATTGATGTCACCTGGGGTACGCTGGGGCCGTTGGGAGGTGACCACCGCCGGTCTTCTCCGGCATGCCCCGTCTATTCGGATTCCAGAGACACCAACCTGTTCTCAGCGTATCGTATTGCCTTCTTGCTATGTTGTTGCTGCTCTACGCGGTTCAATTTCTCCCGGCCCGGCGACTCCCGGGTGGCTGCGAGGCACTACTTTCTTTCGCTCTCTGCTGGGGCTCTCCCAGACTCAGAGGCTGCGGCGTCAGCGTCAGCGAGCGCGAGCAGTGGTCCCCCCATTTTGCTGAGCGGATCGTCTTCCATCATCCAAACAAACACACGCACATCGTCTGCTCCACGCGATAGGATGCCGCGATCGAGCGGCGTATGGCGTTCATCTTCCCGGGCCACCGCAAAACCTGAGACCAGTCCTGCAGTGACGGTGATCGTGAACGGTTCACGGAGTCAGTCGCTTTCTTGACGCGGTACGATCACAACGACGAAGACGACGACGACACCGCCGCCGCTTCGCATCGTTGAACTGAAGCCGACAGGTGTGGTTTTTAGTGTGTTGGGTTGGGTTGGAAAACTGCAAAGGTGGAACGACGCCACGGATGGTATTACGGCAACAGAGCACCATAATCAGCACCAACCGGTGGTGTCAGTTGTAGATCGTGCTGCTGCTACTCTTGTAGTTGCTGCTGTTGATATTGTTGTGACTTCCAGCCATTGTGGCCGGCGTGTGGCCGTGGCGGAACGTGATGGTTTTGGTTTGGTTTGGTGGAAAAATGGAAAAGCCGGTCGCAACAACCGTTCAGTGGTACGACGATGGTGCAATCGTGATCGTGCGGTGAAACACACATACGCTCGGCGATAAATTCAAATCAATCTTAGTGACCGATGGGACGCGTCATTCAGGTCCGGTGCGAATGTGATGTGAAAAAAGGGTGATTCAAGACCACCAGAAGACGGCATTCCAGGAATCAACCCCAAAAGTGTGTATCCTGTGGTTCTGTCTGTCTGTCTGTCTGTGCATGGCGTTGAGTGTGTTGTCTTCAGTTTGTTTGATAAGAAAGATTGAAGAAGCAAGCAGAGACGAAGTACATCACCGTAATTGTTGTTGCTGTTGAAAACTCGCCATTGTTTTGTGGGGAGCAAGTAACGATCGATCGAGTGGAAGCATCAAGTGAATGGGCAAACAGTGCGCTCGAGTGCAGTCCTTAAGTCAAGATAAACATTTCAAAGTGAAGTCGTTTGTCGAGCGATCAACTCTCCAACAGGTGGAAACGAGCAGGTGAGTGTAACGCCAAACGAAGCATGTTTGCGGCTCATTTCACCTTTCTTCTCGTACCACTCACGAGCGTCTATTGGGCGATTAATTCGGTAAACATGTCCAAAGTGTACTTAAACGTTGTTTCGACGGGTGCTTGAACATGGAGAGAACTCTAGGACTAAGTGAAAGGATACGATCACTTAAGATGATGTCCTGCGAGGATATGAATGAAGGAACTTTGTGTGTGTGTGTTTTTTTTTATTTGCGCTAAAGTGATCGCCGCGATCGGTTATGTCGCGAATTGGCTAACCCTTACCCCTGTCTGCCCGAACCGGCCCTGGCCCCTGCCCCCTAGTGACCACCCTTCTTGTGGCCCCACTTCTTGTGATGATCACTGCCACCCTTCTTGCCAAAGTCCTCCTTGTGACTCCAGTGCTTCTCATGTCCGTGCTCGTCCTTGTGGGCCTTGTGGTCATGATGGTGCGAGCCCTTCTTCTTGTGGCCCTTCTTGCCATAATGATCGTGATGATGGCCACCCTTCTTGTGTCCACCCTTCTCGCTGCCACCCTTCTTGTAACCATGCTCCTCGTGGAAATCGCCATGCTTCTCATCGAACGCCTCATCGTGATCCTCGTCGAAGAACTTCTTCTCCTTCTTGAACTCGTCCTTCTTGTGGATCTCGTGATGTCCCTTCGTCGAGTGTCCCTTCTTGAAGTGGCCGCTCTCCTCGAACTTGTGCCCCTTCTCGCCCTTCTCGCCCTTCTTGCTCTCGTGATGATAACCGCCCTCGTCGTGGTGCTTCTTCTTGTGTCCACCCTCGTCGTGGTACTCCTTCTTGTGGCCCTCCTTATCGTGGTGACCCTTCTTGCCCTCGTCGTGCTCCTCCTTGTGCTTGTAGCCCTTCTCGCCCTTCTCGCCGTGCGACGAATGCTCCTCCGAGTGGTGATCCTTGCCACCGCCGTGCTTCCATTCCTTGCCGTGGGGCCGGGCCTGCACCAGCAGTGCCACGCAGCCGACCATCACCAGCACGCACAGTGTCGTCTTGTGCACCATCTTTCACGAAACGCAATCCTAAGGCAAATTCACAAACACTCCCTACACAAAACCCCGAAACCCCTGAACGGTTTGCGGTCGACGGTAGTACTGTACCTAAGCCCTGCACTGCCATTAGTCTTTTATAGTCGTCAAAACCGAAGCGATCACCTTTTTCCAATTCGATGGCCGCTGCGTTTTTTTTTTTGTTTTCGGAATTCCCCCGTTGGAGCAATGGAATGGAAATTTGCGTAATTTTCTGCGACACTTTTCTCGCAGGGTAGGTGATAGTAGCGTGGCATGGCCTTCCACCTAACGAAAGTGTTCAGCTGGTGTGTGTGTGTGTGTGCAGTTGGTGGTGACCACCTCGCCCCCTTCTCCGCGACCAAACTAAACCGCATCGCACGAATCTGGCACGATCACGTGTTCAATCAACCGTGGGTGCATGGAAATTGCTGCAATAGATGAAATTGATTTTCCATCGTCTCCCCGTCCTCCGTCTGCTCGTGTTGCTGCCTTGCCAACCCCGGGCCATCCCCGGCAATTGGGCAGGTTGTGGTGGTGGTGTTTTGTTGTTGAGAAAACCTCCCACCGGAAAGGTTGTCATTTTGAGCGGCGAGCGGCGTTACATTTTATTAGCCCTAGCTAGCAAACGGAACATTGCTCACCATTGCTCAACGGTGTCGGTCGGTCGCTGGCAACAACAGTCGCTTCGGTGGCCGCCAAAGCGCGCGATCCTTCGCGCGATTGTGAGTATTTGAAAGATTAGTGTTCTGGGAATGGGAGTATCACTGTTCTGCCCCAAAACAAGAACCATAAAAAGCGGGGCTGAAGAACGGTCCCAAGTTGATCGCAGCAACCCGGGCGGCGGCATGATTTTTGCATCAAATTAGCCGCTGAAACGGTGAACCTCACAGAGCCAGCACAGTGAACCGCGCTAATGATGGCACCGGCACACGTCAATCGGACAATGACACCAAAATTTTGGTCACCGGCCGGAAAAGCAGCAGCAGCTGCTGGTGCTGGTGCTCCACTATACTGTGTCTCCGACGTGTGCACCGTGTGCCAGGGTGCTGCTGGTTGTTGGCGTGCCCATTAGCAGCCCCTTACCGTGGGATGTTCCCGTACCAAGAACAATGATGTGGCTGCTGCTGCTGCTGCTGCTGGTTAGAACATCAAGGAAGAGTTGGAGAGAGAGCGAGAGAATTGAAGTTTTGTTGTGTTTTGAGTCGAACAAGTGTCTGCGGTTGAAACGATGAAACAATGAAGACGAGAGGATGCCGGACCGGGTCTCTGAAGCAGTTACATTACGCACCAAACACCTTTGTGGCGGTCTTTCGACGGATGGCAGCAAAGTAGAAGTAGTGGTAAAAGGCTAATGGCGGCGTGATATCACCGGAGCTGGAGGTCGAGGGAATAGCTGGATGTCAATCCATCCATCCAGCCAGCCAGCCAGCCAGCCAGCCAGTACCGAGTGCTGTGGTTATGCCGCTCATCAACGCGATTACGGTTGGGTGAGTTTGTGGCATCACAGTAGGCGCTTCGAGATACAGACGACGTGTTGTGTTCTGCTTTCATGTTTTCGTCAGGAACACTCGAGAAAGCGTTGAAAGAGTGAATGACCAGTTTTAAACAAATGCTCGAGGCGGGAGGATCTGCTTTTTTATCTTTCTAATCCACCTTAAAACGCTGCACCTAGAGAAGCGTCGAAATGGTTGGAATTCTCCGGACGAGTTTTTCTCGGTTGGATGGAAAACACATCGCCGCGCCTCGTATTGATGGCCTCCACGGGCTTCTCGCTCGTTGGGTGGCGAAATTCCATCCGCTATTGATCCGGCAGCTTAATCGCGTGAACGAAACAAGACGGCTACGCGCCGTAACGAACATATGGCAACGGCCGACCAACTGGAACGGAACTGGAGTGTGGTAATGGAGAAGGGAAACAGAGAATGGAAATGGGATAGTTGCCGGGAAAAGATCCGAGACGATCTCAGCAATTTCCACAGATTGTGCCCGGGCGTCAAGAACCTCGGACGTTCTAGGGAGGCTGTCAATCAAGGGCTGGGTCTAGGGGCTGAGAAGAACAAATCTCATTACAATCCACTTCCTGGCAGCACATCCCACCAACCAGCCCATCGATAACGGAGAACCATTTCTACCGAAAGATCGTTGTACCTAGAGCAACGATCAACCATCTTCTGCTTTCCTTCTGTTTCCTGCCCAAGATGACTAACTGACTGGTCATCTGGTTACTATTCTGGTGCAGCTTAAATACAAAAACAGGCCGCTCGAAGATGACTCATTCGCGATCGTTTCGCGAACCACCGGCAATGGTCTAAGGTCCAGCGCGCACGGTCCAGCGACTCATTGGAGTAATTATGTGGATCCAGATGTTGCCAGATTTCACGCGATCCGATCGCGCAAGGCGCCATGCGTGAGTTCGGCGATCTTTTGGCGATCACGAACCACTACCACACACACACACACTAGGGGTGGTAAAATGTATCTTAATGTATCGCAGCCCATTTGCCAGCAACAGGCCACGTGTTGCACAATGTGAACCCTGCTGTTGTCCTCGCCTCTGGCGCCTCGTACGGCGTAAGGGTCCGGTGATCGTGATGGCGTGCGCGTCACTCTAGAAGTCCTCGACCCCACGGTCCATTGGAGCGCCATCACCGCCGCCGACGACGTGCGATCGATTGGAGCGTTTGGATGTAAATCCAATGTGTCCAATTTTCCTTGGCCCGACCGCATGAGACCAAAGTGGGCCGCGAATGACGCGAAGGGAATCTTCATCTCATCATCGGTTGCATCATAATTACTCGGCAATAGACTCTGGGCCAGCGCAAAACGTAACACTTAGCTAATTACTTGGCCGTGCCGTGTGGCTATTTTGTAAATCGCTTGATCTCCCTTGATGCATCGGCCCACCCCACCGATCGGCCAAGCTTTTCGTACGGGGGTATCGTTTCACCGTTGGTTTCGCTGCTGCGATCGCAAAGTTCATTTCCATTTTTCGCACACTCATTTACACATTTGGGCAGGCGGAACTGAGGAAGGCGTGGCGTGGCCAAGCCGGGGGCCAAAAATCAATCACCGCCATTACACCATAAACGATGAGGCCTGAAGATGTTGCTGAGCTTCCGAAGATGAATGATGAGAAGGTGGATTAGGAGGAGAGGGGCGCGAAAGTAGCATTCCAAACTCGGGCGCCCGCGCGCGAGTTCCATAAACATCCGAATCTGCGCTGGACAAGCGTGAGTGATAGATTTATTGGATGCGTAAATCAATCACGCCGCGAGGAGCATCCTTATGGGGTCTCTGCACATGGACCCTATTCCCATCATCTGCTGTTGCGAAGCTCGCGAGATCGCGCCGCATAATCGCGCTGATGATGATCGCACACTGGCAGTGCTGGTGGACTGGCCATTGCTGAATGCTAATGAAGGCGGATCAATTTCGGTGGGAATGCGGCTACTGGAGGGAGCGTAAGGTGATAGCTGCGGTGCGGCCCGGAAGCCCCTCTCGGTGTGCCCCGGTCTCGGGTGAATGGACGGAAGGATGGAAAACATGGAAATTGCGGAAAACAAAATCTGTGATACCAGTTCACGGGCTTTGTGGGTCATCCCGAACGGGGGGGGGGGGGGGGGGGGGGGGCAATTGGGGTCTCTTAATGGCGTCTCTGGTGCACCTTCCTCTTCCTACCTGCCGTTTCATTAATGAATAGCTAGGTAATGTTTCTGGGGGAAAATATTTTGCACCAACGCAGCTGTGTGTGTGTGAGCGGTGGTTAATGTATGGCAGCATACGAGGTGGTGGCCTATCTAATGGGCAGATTAGCCGCAAATGGATCTTGTTAATATCAATTTTCTTTTTTGTACCGCATTTCTTTTGAAAAAGCTTCTACAAATGGACCTTGTATGTAGCTACAAATAGGTAAAGGAAAATGCACGAATACTGTACTCTGAATGGCGGAATTGGAATATTGTGCTACTGATCTACAATTTGATGTATTTTATTGTCGGTTTTTTGTAATACAACCGAAGTGATTTATATTTCAGTAAGATATTGTTTTTTAAATCACTCACAAGACTTTATCGTAGAGGCGCCACTCGATAGCTGATTGATGATTAATATCCTTAGAACTGGATTATAACTTTGATGTCTGATTTCTAACATCAACTTTCAACTAGTTGAGGAATGTCTAGAATCCAACAATATAATGCAAAAGTAATCCGATGATTTGTAACATGAGGACATCACGGCCCGTATTTAGGTCATCAAATTCCTTTTTTATCCTACTCGACAGAATTCTACCTTTGGCTCGATGTTCTGCAATACCCAAAAGACTTTTATTTCAGCATCGGGAAGATCAAGCGACACACATTTTCCTGGTGATCAATACGGTACCGAGATGATCACCAGGTGGACGACAGATTAGTGTTCTTTCATTTGATTCCCGGTTCCATAAGCAACCCTCCTCCAATTGACGCCATAACCTGTCCCGTTGCTTTTCCCATGCGAATGGTTTCAAGCGAATCTTCTGGTATGTCCTTTCCGCCATACCACACCGATCACTGTTTTCCGCGGTAGTAATAGTAATTGCCATGTGCGGTGCTAGGTAATCACCGTGAAATACCCCATCAAAGATGCTGCTACCCTCGTGTGGTACGGTGCTGGGTCCACTATGCTGGGCCAGGAAATGGAGGGAGTTAATTTGCTTCAAGCCGCGAGAAGATGGGGTACAGCTTCTTCATCGGGGATGCGGCTGCTATTGCATAATCAAATCATATGTTTGCTACCAACTCCGCTTTAGCTCGCCTACACACGCGAAAGAAAGGTCCATTGGGATGCCGATTGGGAGTTTAGCAAAGCCATTCCTCGTGCCACCGTGAAAGCTAGTACAATGGAGTGAATGTAGGAGGGATCGCTTCTGTTCCTGTTCTCAGACACACCTGCAGTGCGCACTTGAGCGACAATTGATGTTGTTCAATGTATAGATCGCTGCAGGTATAGAGGGCTTGCCGCTGAGAAGCGATCTTCTCCCGGAGGTATCTGCGATCTGTATCACTACACTAGGTGCCGCTCAATCATCTCAATCTGGTTGAGTCATATGCTCCACTTTACCCCGGGAACGGCACATAGCGCATCGTAGCGGTTAGGCTACATTTATGATGTTTGCGCATGGCGGTGATCGATTGACTAGACCTCGCTTGTCCCACTCCTCGGTGCCATAATGTGAGCGTAACGCACATTATCATTATTGTATTATTCTGTCCCTCGTTCTTTGGCTGTTCCCGCAGACACCCAGCCTACTGCGGTTCCCATGGTGAGCCACCACCATTCTCTGCCGCTTAATCCTGCTGCATGGCTTACTAGAAATGGGACAAAACTCGGTACCATCTGCGGGTAGGTTGTACAACGGCAAGTTTCTCTTGTTGACTGGCTTTGCACCTTCGACGGCGGAGCGAACCCCGCCGCGATATTGAGGTAATTGCGAACAATTTAATTAAGGAGCCGCAGAAGTGGATGGACCCATTGGTTGCTTAGCGGGTGCGCGTGCCTCGTTAGGTGTACGGATGGGAACTGGTCCAAGATCGCGTCTCCGGCGACGAGATCGTTCTACCAGATCTTTCCACCGTCGTGCCACTCATTGACAGCATGTGGACCGATCACGGGCGCACGATTGATCGTGCGTCCACCGACGACATTCTTTGCGAGCTTGTCGATTGTTGAATGTATGGTCAACGGGGAGAGGGCCTAATAATGTCCGATTAACCCAGTCGGTGACCACGTTTTACTGTGACGAAGGTGTTTCTGTGAAGCTGTGCTTTGCTGTTGCGGATTGTGACTCAAATGGTGCGTATCGAATTGCGACACATGCCGCATTCGATGACTCCTCGATCGTCACTTTGCAGTTGGCACTTTGGACGTAAAGAACGTCTGCTCCGGAGTTCCCAATCGAATGTTGTTTGCAGAAGGTGTCCTACAAACGGAGATCACATCATAGAAGAAGTTACTCAACTGTCGTCTGCCATTCCCCTTCATGTAATCGTAAACTCCCCGGGAAGAGTTTACTAACCGAATTCAGTGAAGTAGGTTGTCCGCGGACAGGCAACCCGTAACTCCAGTGCGCTTTCGTGCCGGTCTAAACTGTTATTAGCAATTGTATCGCGCATCGCGTGCCACAGTTTCTGCGCGGATGAACCAACAAAAGGCGCAAGAGATGGGCGTGAGTTTGATCCACGCCCATCACGCCCCCATCGTGTCCCATAACACAGTTCACCTTCTGCACAGTTCAACTTCTAATCGCGTCTTCTCTTGTCTTCTTACCCATTCCAGTGCATCGTCCGAGCTTGGCCGCGTGCCCGGAAACATTAGCCTGTCTCGGGGTCGTAATCGAGCAGCTGAAATCCAAAGCAGAAACAATTCAAAAACAACGTCGCGACGACCGCAAAGACGGCCACAAGGTATGACCGTAGCTCGTGGGGCGAATCGATTTTCCGACCAACTCGGGAAAACTGACCGACTGTGGCTAGACGACTGAGGGGCGGTTAGGTGGAACCACCCTAAGCCAGCGACCGAAATCTGTGTTGATGACATGTTGGACCACCAAACGCCGGTGCGTTAGTGTGCGCGGATTACGGTAACGTCGTCATCGTTGTCGCTGTCGTCGTCGTAGGCCACTCGCTGGGTGGAGCTCTCTGCGGCTTTGCGGTTTCAAAGACATTACGCGAATAAAGTGAACCATCCCGAACCACGGTCATCGGTCGGTGTGCACAAGTGACGTAACATTGGCCGAGCGGGACGGGATTCGTTAGCATAACTTCTCCGTCCCACCCGTGGGGGCGCGGTTCGTGAAGAATATGACCGTTATCTCGTGTGGTGTGGCGTCGTGAGAATTCCTTTCTTCACGCACAGTGCGTGTCGCTAGTGAGCGGTGCGTGCGCGATCGTGATTAGGACATTGCCGGTAACCTTCACCTCGATGCAACTCTCTTCGAGCGCTTCATCGTCGTCGCCGTCACCGTTGAGGAGTTTTCGGATGTAACACATCGTTTAAACATCACAGACACACATACAGGGTGAGTTTAGTGTGTGCGGAAAACGATCAAGATCGGCGTAGAAGCAGTGTGCAGAAGTTTTGTCGGTGAAAACTGTGAAGTGTGAGTGAGTGAGTGAGTGTAATAATCCGTCAGCGGAACTGCGCGTACAATGGCGGACAGCCGTGAACGGATTCGTGCACCACCGCGGGATGGCCGCGAAGGTTTCACCAGCCCACGGCAGGTGCTAAGGCGCCTGATGCTGTTATCCGAGGGTCGCCAGTATCGTGAAGCGGCCACC
>NC_064874.1:48209402-48219402 GCF_943734745.1 Anopheles darlingi
AGAAGGGCTGCAGTTCCACCGTATCATTTAGCAGCACGTACCGTGGTCTTCCACTGATGGCCAATATCTCGGTTGGCTCCATTTTGTCCGTTACAATACCGCTGTTTTCGACACCGACACCGGAGTACACACTTTGTTGGTCAGCGTCCTCGTCCGATGATGAGGCCGTACGGTTTCGACAGCGACAGTAAATCAAATCTCGCACCAGCTCCGAGAACCGGTCGACCAGATTGACCACCAAGTGATAGGAAACAGTCCAGCAGCAGCAACTCATTGCAGAACGCAGAACACATCCGAACACGGTAGTGGAAAGAACGAAACTAGACGCTAGGCACCAGAACGAATGCCAGATCGCCAAAGTCGGTTGCGACCGATGATCCCCTTGGATCTCGACAATTGTTGAGACTGATCAGTACAGCCAGCAATGGTGCTCGCTTGCACAGAAACGGTGATGATATGGTCTCATTGTCAGGCAACAACCGGAGCGAGCGCACATGTGCGTTTGGTACTTTTTATGAAGCGTGTCATTTATTAGGGATTCTCACACGATGGCAATAAAGGAAATGTGTGGAAGTGGCGCGGTGAGGTCAGCCGCAGGATGCACGGCACAGGCAGGGTGCGCCGAGTGTTGAGGCCCATTTTTCAAGTCTTTCGCTTGAAGATTTGAAGCGAGACAGGCGTTGAAGATGCTTGCATGAGAGCGAATGGCCGTGCGACTGTGTGAAATAAAGCCATGTGATACACGTGATATGGGATATGATTCTTAGCCTTCCGATTGTACCAGAAATGAAAAGAAAATGCAATTTTGAGTTTATGCATTTTTTTTTTCTTTTTTTCTTCGCAAATTACTAAAATCAAAAATGTTTAATGTTGCACGTTCTTGCCAGGATGCAATTCAGAATCATTGTGATGGAGACGTATCGCTAAGTTAAACCGCAGCAATTATTGCTCGAAATGTTCAATTAATGACCTATCAACAAACAATTATTTGAAGAGCGCATTATGCTCGCGGTTTTACGCGAAAAGATAAATTTGTCAACTCATCTGAAAGTGATGTTTTCTTAAATACATCCACGTGTCGCCTTGCCATTACGTGACACATGCAGAGGATAGCGGTGAGCCTCTCACACATTCATACATTACTTTGCTTTACTCCAATACAGGCTATTCGGAAGAGGTTTGTCAAGAAATGATTTCAAATCAATAAAAGGAAATTATAAAAAACTCACATTTTATCAAAGGCATTCCCTATTCAGAATAGTAATGGCCTGTATTTGTTTTGATCATTAGTTCCTGTTGTTAGCTTCGCATCTTGGCGGCATGTTGGTAAGTGATGGTATAGCCTTATGCGAGTCAGCAATGCAGTCTGGTTAGTCAGTAAGTAATCTGTACCTTCGACAATCAAGTATCTGAGAAAGGTTTAGCGCTCAAAAGAATCTGGAACTAGAGATCCTGATGCACTCAACATACATAGGCTTGTGTTGGAGTTAGATGATCAGAGCGATCAGAGATATCTGCAGTGAGGAGTGCCATGTGCGAAAAGGAGGACAAAACATGCGCGACATACGGATCAACAGTAACCAAAGGCAAAAAAAGTAAGGCAAAGTAACGTAAAAACCTAAACAAAAGCGTATGGCAGCCAGAACGTTAATGATATCCTTAGTTAAATCCATTTCTAATTTCGCTAAAAATAAAAAATAACTACCCCCTCCCCACACGGTGACTTACTAAGTGACTTAAATACTCGATTTATACTGGTTAAACATAATTTTTTTAACCCACGCTCTTCTCTAATTCATTTTCGTTATTGCACATATAAGTACAGGTTTATTTACCAAATATGTAAAATAGTGGATTATTTAGGTCACTCAGTAAATTGTCGTGAGTAGGGGGGGGGGGGGGGGGGGTAGGAGACGAGGGAGAATTTTTATTCAGACGTCCAAAAATTTGTCAAAAACTCTGAATAACCAGTTTATTATATATTCAAAGAGCAATCAGCCAAAGACTTGCATACAAACTTGTGCGCTTGAAATATTTCATACTGGTTTGCAGCCTAGTATTTAAATCAGCCGTTTCTCACGCTTCTTTTTTCATCGGTGAGTGCCAGAAAAAATGGTTTAAAAAGGCTGTATTAACTCTTAGAAAAGGCTTAGCACTGAATAAAGTTAGCTCCACTTATACAATTAGTACAGATTAACATAATTTTTCTCGCAAAGGACCCAGCATTTTGATGCATTATACACTAGAGGCTCCATTAGTAGCGATGAATTTGCTCGTGTAACTGAGTTTGGAAGTAATACCAATTCATCGCCATCATACAAACGACTGGTACGTTATAAAGTATATCAGCACAACAATCAACTCATCAAGTTACTGAGGCCATGTCGAGCGATTGGTATACAGTTAATCGAAAGAAAAAAAAATTAAACTGCGGCAATAATAGGAGTATTACAGTGTTGTACACTTTTAACGGCGGACTCGCTGATTTCCCAGGACCGATTCGTTATAGAGAAAGTCCTGGAAATTTCTCAGCAGTAAATTCCGAGGCCTACATGAGAAAGTATAATGGTAAATCTGAAAAAACGCTTACTTGAAGACCGATGTCGATTCTTTCGTCGTTTTTGGCTATCACAATCGGTGTAGAGTTCACTTGCACGATGTGAAGACCTCTTGCCTTTTGAATGGCTAGACAAGTAAGTAATTAAGTTATTAGAGTTATTAACAACAAAAAGTGATGTACATTTTAAAATAATGCTTTTGTCTCACCATTGGATAACAAAGATGTTAGATTAGAAGACAGTCTTTCCCGCCATTCCGCAACAAAACATCCTGGTTACCTGCGCTATCTGTACATTAATCAAAATGTACAACTATACTTTAATTTAAATTGCTAGTCGTAAACTCACCGCCCATCGCTGCTGTTTGATAAACGAGCACCACGTCAGCGTCGTTCCTTTTCTCGTGCCAGCCTGATGCTGCTTCGGGTGGCGTGCAGCAGCTTGTTGACAAGATTGTTGCCGAGAGTTGTATGTTTGTTAAACTCGATAATCATAAGCTACATCAGCTTCGCCAAACCCACTCGCTGGCTCGCATCTCGTGTATGTAAATTGCAACCGTTACCCTTCTCGTTGGCAAATTGCACGCGTGCGGCGTTGTGGCCGGCGCTAGAATGAAGCTCTCGCGTATTTACTCGCCGTTCCGTATTCACGCTCGACTGCGGCTCAAAAGTTTAATCGCGGCTGCGTAATTTGTGTCGCAATTACAGTTCATAATTATGTTCGGACATTAATTAACTCTTTTCACCGCTTGACATAGGCGAAAGGAGGTGCTCGGTCAGATGGTCAGCGAATGCACATGTCGCTCGGGCCGGTTTCTTCACTCTGCCTTCATTGTGCTGATAACAAGATGACGAGCCGTTTGCGGGTGTGTTTATGGAACCCCGGGCCCCGTTTGGAAGGTCTGTTGATCTAGATAATGCATGGTGAGGGGGTTAGTGATAGTCACACAGTGCAGCGTTTTGCTGCCGAACGCTCCGAGTAATGATCTCCGAGCTTTCAGTCACAGAACGCCGGTCAATGCCGGCCGGAAAATCGAACTAGCGCCTTGGGTCAAGGGGAGTGGTGGATGCTTTATGCTACGCAGACATCGCTAACCATGACCCCCGCTAATCGCTGTTACCCGCCGGCAAGGATTCAGCGCAGTCCAGCGCAGCGAGAGTGACAATTTGACTGACGGAGCTAGATCAAGGTAGTGCGACGGAAGGTCGCGATCATTTCGTGTGGCCAGAGAGTAGTACAGTGATCGGCTACAAAGTCGAAGGCATTACAATGAATGATTACTGACAAAGCGTTGTGCTGGGCGGCGCAGGAACAGGTGTATCCGTGAGGTTCAAAACATACCGTTAGCTGGTTATGATGTGAGTCAGAACGCGACTCGCGAGTTCAGTGAAGGTACACTCGGTGATGCAATAATGCACCGTTCCGTGACCGAAGGTACCTTCGTGGCTTCCGTGGTTGATGTGAGTCGATAAATAAATTTGATGACAACAATCGATCCTCCGTTTATGGTAATTGTGGTCGAGTACCATAAAGTGTCGAGCCAGCCGCCTACCGTCCGCCCGCCCGGCCGAGACTAACCTGCTCACTCAGCTTTCACAGAAATCGAGTCAAATCGAGGCAATGATCGTGCAATTGCTCAACAATTACTGCATATAATACCTGTACTGACTCCACCTTATTAAAGAAAAACAGTGTCCGTTAGATTGACATTATTGTTATCGCGTTATGTGATCGGAATATTAGATGTTTTTGAACGATTGGAAGGAATGTCTTGACCAATCGGACGCTTACCACAACACCAATCCCAATCGAATGTGGCAAAGGTGTGTATGTGGTGCGGCACGGAAATTCCGCAATTGAAACACCCCTTGCCCGTGCCCGTGGCCGAAGGACGTACAAAACCACAGCCACCAGTCAATCTCGTCGATCGTTGATGACCATAGGGTCCGGGCAATTCCGGGGCGGACCGCCTGCTGATAGCCCGGGCATTGCATCCTAGCTGATGTAAGCCGGCATCGCAGTTTCATCAGCCGTTAAACCCACCGCCGGAGGGTGGCCAGAGAGCACAAACAACCAGGCGCCGTGATGCACTACGATGTGGTGCAGCAGCAAATCCAATTCCCTAAATGACTATCCCGTACGATAGTCGCCTGAACGTCAACAGCAGCATCAGACGTAAGGCGGCGAGCATCAATTGAATCAGCGGCTGACGAAGACACCCTGGCGCCAGCGATGGATGACGCACGGGATCACCGTACGGTTCACGAGCAAAGTGTAATGAGTGACGTGACGGCACGGAATTCGTCTTGTCAGGAGAACCTTGCTTTTAATTGCGTCGTCGTCGTCGTCGTGCCACGGAGATGATAATGATGGATCGATCAGCCATTTAATAAAACGAAAAAAGGTTCCCCAGACTCCAGATGATAAGAGAGGGATTAAGAATCGATGCCGGGACTTGTTTATTGACTTGCTAGCCAGTGGAATAAACTATTTCAGGGTTAATGCTGCGACAGGCTACTGTTGAAGGCCGGTGTCAACGTACGGCCGGTCCATACCGCGTTCTGTTTGTTTGCTTGTTCATCCGGAATTTCTCTTTTGAGACGTTCTGAATGAGCTTGATGAGTTCCACGGAGCATATAACGCATGGTGGCTGGCCCATAATGTACCGGTTCTCGTTGGCCGCTGGCCGCTGTCCTGCTGTGGGTTCCACAAAACGGGGACCGGAATCGGTGTGTATGGCGGTGAGCCATGTGACCGGTACGAAGCACGAGGTTCACTCGCAGCTTCCACGGAGCATGCGCATTATCAGGCGAGGGGATACTCTCCCCCTTCCGGTTTTTGTAGTCCCTCTACTACTCCACCACCGTGGCCGCCGCCAATCGTGAGAGCTGTGTACGTCATTGCGTAAGAGAGAACAGCTAGGGGTAGTGTTGCCGTTCTGTCCACCTACCTTCACTGGTCGACCGGGATGGTGGGGCAAAGGATAACGCCTTTTTACTCTCACAGACACACCCGTACCCCAGCACGCACACTTATCTCGGTTGGGACATCCGTTTGTACACCGTGTGATGCTCCATCGTCACCGTCGTCGTGGTCGTCGTCATCGTCGTCGTTAGTTGACGCACGTTAAATGTTCTCTACTCCACTGCCTGGTCTATCGTCAGTCATTTGCAATATCGCGAACGGTGAACAACTTGGCTTGGTAAAGCCCCGTTTCCGGTGAGGTCAGAATTACGGGCCAGTTCCTGTCCTATCCTGGCCAAGTGAAAGTGTACCTTCAATTGCAGGTAATGAGTGTGTAGATGCGGTGGAACTGGTGACGCCAAGAATTCGCCAAACAACAACCTCACTAATGTGCCAGTGCCATTGACAAAGGTCAATAGTGGAAGATGGGATAAGTTGCTTGACGCCTGTAATGACGGCGGTTCAAAGGCGGTGGCCATTAACGTGCTGGTGCCGGAATCCAATTATGTTGCTGACGGGTGGATGAAGTGGCCATCCAGTGGCTTTCACCGAGATAACAAGAACATTAATAATCCACGGATACCGAAGTGGCTGTCAGTGAGCGATCAATGAAGCTGTACCGCAGGAACTGGGTACAGAGTGAGAAGTTAGAAGGAAGGCGTCGAAGAATAAGAAACGGAACAATTACGCTGGGGTTAGTCGTCACGGTCACGTGACTCATTCCATCGACTCTTGGGGTTTTTTTTTTGCAAAGGTCGTAGTACTACGAAGAACAGAACGTACGATCGTCACGTCGTCGTCCAGAAGCACTCTTACTTTTATCAGCATCGCTATTTCTAATGCCGTAAATCTTCGCCGCTCCGGCATGGAACGATAAGGGGATATTTTGTTTGGAAAATGAATCACTTTAAGATTGCAACGATTCCGATGGATTCGTACCGGTTCGCTGGACCGGTTTTCAAGATTGTTCTTCTGCGCCAACATCACCTGATGCTCGGATTTAGACGGCATCTCGTGCGACACGTGTTAATTTGCCCGGTTGCGGATGAATGACGTGATGGTATAAGTGGTCCGCGGTGTTTCCCGATGCTCAAATTCGTGGCCGATACACGCCAGGCCGACCACAAACCATCCGACGCAACAGCAGCAGCAGCAGCAAAAACGTGCAAAAGAGTTCCACCTTGTCCGAAGGTTACGTTTCGTGGCTAGCGAAATGACTTAAAAGCTCGTAAACAGAGGGCACATTAAAGCGTACGCGTGACGCGCTAAAATCACGAACACGGCGGCACCTCGCCAGCTGTCCACGCTGTCCGACCTGCCTCACGTTGCGGTCCATCGCCAAATTCGAAAACAAAGCCCCGAAAAACTCGTTTCTACCATGTAATGTGAGCGTCGAGTTCGTACGCATTCGAGATAGACGCGTTCGAATTTTAGGAGAACGGGCAAAAACTTCCACAAAACCAGAGCCTCGCATCCTCCTTGGGCCGAGTGGCGGGGGGGACCATCATTCGCTTATACCACGGCTCTCATCATGACAGCATCCTCCACGCTACGAATCCGCGATAAGCGCGCCGCTGAGGTGGTGCCCCGTTCTTGCGTCGCGTGGAGCCTTCCGTGTAGCTTGCGACGGAAGCAACGCGACACTCCGGGCGATGCCGTGAGTTCGTCCATGAACACGGCCAACTTTGAGTGACCCCCGCCGTTGGGTGCCGGGTGCGTGTATTAGATTCTCGCGTTCTCGTGCTGGTCATGGCGTTCTCGGTATTCCGTTCTCATCACTCGTCCAGAGCGGAGTGAAAAAAACGGCGCGAAAAGTTGGCTGTGTCGAAACGTTGTGCGTGATCCTTTCGTTTAGCACGTTGGAGGGCAGTGAAGTGATCTAGCGCGTTCGGTAAGGATCCTTGGGGTAGAGATCTCTAAGGGATAGTGTGTTCGTTCGTGTGAGGGGTCTTCACCGTTTTGTGAAGTGCGTTACGCGGTGTGTGTTTTCTGTCGCTGTGGTGCGCCCATCTGCTTGAGCCCTTATTAACTCCTAAGATTTGGTGACCTTGAATCGCTTCCCTTTAACCTCGTACGCACATAACGCACACACTGGCGGCCGTGATCCTGGAGCGTTAAGGATATGCAAATGCGCGCCGTCGCTACGCCGAGAGGGTTGATGTGTTTCCACGCGAAGGAACCACGCGGTCTCGAAAGGATAATCAAACGGTGGAATAAATAGAGAGAGAGAGAGTGTGTAGATTTCGGGACATTTTATTCCGAACACCTCATTTATACAGCCGATTGGTTTGTCGTTTGCCGTGCGTGTGTTGCGTCAATGGAGGAAACTTTTTTTTTATATGTTTACTGGAACTGAGACCGACTGTTGCGATCGAACGAATTTGTTTCAATCGAAAGATGCATTCACCGTGAAAAGCTGTTTAAATAGAACGCTCAATATGAAGTTAGAGGGAGCTGGTCCCCGACCTACATTGGCCTAGGTGTGTCACGTTTTGGTTACCGGTGTCTTTTAATTGAAGCCGCATCTTTCCGTTCATCAGCAAGATTATGCCTTTGCTGTAAGGGCTGTAAGGGGGAATGGGTTTAATTGAAACCTCTCCAACTCGTGGCAAAGCCAGCGTCAACGAGTGAATGCAAGGGATTGAACAAATACATTTTCTCTAGATTAGTGATCGACGATCGGTGGATCAGTTAACGACGCCACACCGCTGTATGGACACCCTGTGTATAGTGTTCGGACTTAGCTGCTTCATCCTCTCTTGAAAAAAGGGCCAGACGAGTTCATCGCAGTGTTCTGTGGTGGCCAGGGTAAGTGGTTCAATATTTTTGTGCCATTCTGCAAAAGAGCAGTAGTCAGCGTTGTTTACAACCGCGAGCCCGTTAGCGTTGATCGAAGCGGACAAATGGTGTGAAGTGGCTTGACGTCGTCGTCGTCGTTGGGTAAAGTGTTTGAAGTGTATGTGATTTGGCCGCAAATTACGGGGCTTGATTTTGGGGCTGGCGGGAACTTATGGTTTATTGAGTTACAAAAGCCTGCGTTGCCTGCCCTAAGGACCGGCGTGTTGATTGCCCCACAAGAGACGCACATCAAGGCCGTTAGTGGTGGTGGTTCAATTGAAGATGACCATTCAGTGGCCACCAAACACACGCCTGCTGCTTGATAAACGTACCCTATTCACAACCGGATTCCGTACCGATGAACCGTGTGTCTCTTTCATCTTCTATCCTAGAATTAGCATTTATCCCTTGGCTTCCTGGCACACAGACGGCAGCGGCAGCTAGCAGCAGCCAGACAGACAACCGACCGCTAACCGATAATAATGGAGGACGAAGCGCTGAAGAAAGAGGAATCGCTGGTGCAGCAGCGCAAGGATTCGCTGAAGAAGCTGGCGGATGGCGGCAAGGAGCTCGAGGCCGGCACTGATGGGGGCGAGATTGTGCTGAAACCGAAGATGACGCTCGTTAACGGCATCACGGTGATCGTCGGGTCCATCATCGGTTCCGGCATTTTCGTCTCGCCAACCGGCGTCCTCATCAACACCGGCAGCGTCAACATGTCGCTGATAGTGTGGGTCATATCGGGCCTGTTTTCGATGGTAAGCTATACAGCAACTAAGCGCGGCTGCAGCGACGACTTTTTGCACACACAAAAACCGAACCTTCCGCCAACCGGTTCCGGGCAACAAACAAAGGTGGTCCGATGTCTAGCGATGGCATTTCAGAATCGATCCCAAAACAAAATCACGGAATTTGGAGCAGCAACAATTAATGATTCCTTTCTGACCGCGGTGACGGCTCGGATCCACTGCCTTGCAGGTCGGTGCCTACTGCTATGCGGAGCTTGGAACGATGATCAAGAAGTCCGGTGCCGATTATGCGTACATCATGGAGACGTTCGGTCCCTTCCTGGCCTTCATTCGGCTGTGGATCGAGTGCATGATCGTGCGGCCCTGCTCGCAGGCCATCGTTGCCCTCACCTTCAGCGTGTACGTTCTGAAACCCTTCTTTCCCGAATGTCAACCACCGGAGGATGCGGCCCGGCTGCTGGCCGTCTGTTGCATTCGTAAGTATCCGGAATGGGTCTACAACGTCAATTTCATTTCATTTTACGACGTCACCCAATAGGCCTTCTGAAGTCTCAACCAATTTATGTAAATCGTCTCGCAAATCCCTCCAGTTACGTCGTGCTAACGAATTTATGGCTTTTCGTTCCTTCTTTCGGTCGCTCTTTGACCCTTTCCTCAGTGGTGCTTACATTCATCAATTGCTGGGACGTGAAATGGGCGACGGCCGTCCAGGACATCTTCACCTACGCCAAGCTGCTCGCCCTGTTCATCATCATCGGAGCCGGTGCCTACTTTTTGTTTCTGGGTAAGTCGAGACGCACGAGCCGCTCTCGCGGATCTTCAGGAATGTTCTAGCTGCGTTCTCGTTTGAACGTTGTTGTTCCCGTGACGTACTCGTCGATCGCATGTCGT
>NC_064874.1:48224402-48254402 GCF_943734745.1 Anopheles darlingi
ACAAGGAACAGCCCGATGATCACTTTCGCCGGTTTGGACACAGTATTGCCTCCGGTGTAGTACCAGCGGCACTGTAGGATAGTAAACCCGGTACCAAACACGGCATGAGCAGCAAAGCCAATATCATTCAAGATCACAGGATTCAACCCCAGGGGATGCCGTCTGTAATACTCTTCCTTGGTAATTGAGAAAAGTTTGATGAAGCATTTGAATTTCCGAAATCACGAACGATACTGCCGAGCACACTTACCTCGATATAGCTGTTCCAGTAGAGGAACGCGTTGAATATCACGTAGGAAATGTGACCAACGATGTTAATGTACAAATAGTCAAAGCTTAGGCCAACTACACTCTTCTGACGGTAATTGTACCAGATCTGAGGATAGTATCCGGCTGACCAGCACGCTGTATACGTCCAGCCGATCAGAAGTGAAACGATGATCAGCGGTTCGTACATGGCCACTTTCATCAACAGAAAGAACCGGCTTCCATCCACCACTCTCGGTGGTTCGATGACGGGCTGAATGATGAATCTTCCTTGTCTTATGGGATGTAACAGCACCTCGACACTATCATTGTGCATCCCTTCGCTAAACGTGAGCGTCTCATTGGGCAACACTTGCACTTCTTTCTGTTGTGCCAAATGCACCCTGATCGGTACCGGTAGGTATCCACTGAAGATTATCGAGAAATAGTAGCACAGTAAGTATTGTGTAAGATTCATATTTTTTCCTCTGTACTTACTTTGCTTCGACACGGATGCTTGGTGTTTCACCGAAAGTAACTACGATCGATTTAGGGATGATCGCGAGCGAAAAATCACTCCCTTTCGCGCCGACTGCAAAGAGTGCCAACAAAAGCAGCCACAGGATGGACATGGCTGAGGCAGCACGAACCTGATCGTTTGCGGTATAAGATAGCACTAAGCGATCGGGCTAGGTTTATCCAAGAGCAAGGCAGCGGTAGACGAGTGCGATAAGTGGTGCCATTGTCAAACATAAATCTCATCGCTTGAGATTACAGCAAGACTCTCCGACGCTTCCGAGCACACACGCCGTATCTTTGCTATATCGTCTTATGCATTTTTTATCTTGATAATTCTGTCCTGGCGACTGGTGCGAGATGTGAGATCATTTCCTATTACAGTCAACCGCGAGATGGAAAATTCGGTAACGATTCCGAATTGGATATTTCTGATGCAATCCGGATTATTTATTATTCAAATGTTTAGCTTCTTTGTAGCAAACGAAATGCTGCACCATGAAGAGAACATCGAAAAGGATGGCCACAAACCCTAGAGCGAATTTAACCGGGCTTCCACCAATCGATTGCCAATCATCTGCAAAGAGGAGAAAACATTCACTTCTTTCTTCTTATGTACATTAATGTTCGAGTGTTCTTACCGAAATTCCAGCAATTTAGTATCATCTGCAGCAAGCTTAATATGCCACCAGCCATGTCTAGGACGCGGTTCGATATGTTGAATCCCACTGTGCTTTTACGCTTGAAGTTCATGTAAACTTGAGGGAAGTATTTGATTAAATTTGTCGACAATTTTACGTAGCTGAGAACGTACAAAAAGTCCAGCCAATAGATTTGTCCCCAGAACGCCAGGCCACAGAAAACCATGACCAGCGCAATGTAACATGAAATAAGTATTTTCACTGGTCGCGATACACCATTTCCATCACTCGGATACAGAAGACACTGCGATATCAGTACACAGTTCCCGAAAACGGCATGTAACGCATAACCGACATCGTTGGGCACTACCGGATTCAGCCCGAACGGATGACGCTGAAAATATTCTTGCTGAAAGTATTAAAAGCATGATTATTGATTTAAGCACAAAAAGTATTTCACTTATGCTATGTGTGCAGTCCATACCTCAACATAATCATTCCAAAAGAGCACAGCATTGAAGGTCGAGTAACAAAAGTTCCCCACAACATTGAGGAATAGAAAATCAAAGCTCAACCCAACGACACTGTTCCGTTTCCAGTTGGTCCACACTTGGAAGTAATCTCCGATTGTCCAGCAAAAGGTGTACATCCACCCGATTACTGATGATACGATTATCAGCGGGCGGTATTGGGCCACCTTCAGCTGCGCGAACAATCTGCTATCGTCCGCAAAACGATGCGGGACAACTAGGGAATTGATGAGAAACCGTCCCTGTTTTTCGGAAGATACGCACACCGAGTATTGTTCAGTTGGTAACGCATTTGGTTCACATTTCGACGGCAGGACGATAATTGGAGGATTAATGGCGATTGCATCGTCAGTGCTCCATATAATGGTCGCATTTTGCTCGCTACAACTATTTGCTCTAGAATGATAATCACGTTTCAAATGTATGAAACTGCTGGCTTTAGGATAGCTCGTACTCACTGTGCAGTAAGGGTAAAGTTCACCCCTTGACCAACGGTGCTGGTAAGGGACTGTGGTTCAATCCTTAATTCGTATTGAAAAGATGCGTTCGATTGCAAAGCTTTTGCTTTGAAGCTACCGGCAATGAGAATAGTTAAAACTAGGTTGATTAGGAAGGTGGAAGAGTCCATAACGCTAAAGTGTACTGGTCGTTCAGAGGTCCCGGTTTGGAAGCTCTCATCTCCGCGAGCTTCACCGACGCGCAGCGCAAATGATAAGAGTAATCATTGTCTACGCTGGTCTTAAGATTTCATAAGCAGATTACGGTGGAGCTACAAAGGCTTCTCCTGGGTACGAATCACACCACACTGCAGATATTCAAGTCTATTACATGAATGGTTGTGTAAGATTATAGCCTAAAATTTACATTCAAAGTTTGTGTTAAACAAAATATTAACTTCAAACGATGGGTGGCTTTTGAGGGGCTGATATCTTGATTTTGAACGGACGAGTTTCACGTATGATAACGTTATAAAAAACCTCGTTTTAATTGAATAATTAATTAATAAACTTTTCCGTTGGACCCAAAAACCCGCGCAAAAAACGGTCAAATCAAACTCCGCACGTTTTACAGTGATGATCGATAAAATATTAGTATTGTAGCAAATAAAAAGTAAAATTTTCAACAAAAATAAAAATTTAAATCGAAAAATGGACTGCGCGGCACTGTATCATTGTTTTGGCTTTGAGGTTAGGTACAGGTTGTGGGAGTTTTGAGGGAAATTTTTAACTTTTTTAAACAAATTCGTGAATTTTATTATAAAGATAGAGGCGCTAACAGCAAAGTATTATTTTTTGTAACTCCCGCAGTCGGTCCCGTTGAAAAATTAGTCCCGGAAAGTGTAAGAAACGTGGAAAACCGTAGCGCAGAAGATCCTCAAAAAGACCGGTCTGGAAACGGAACGGATTTTACGGAAAAGGATTCTAACTTATCTTTTCTTTTTATCTTAAAAGGATCCTTTGAGCTCCGGGTCCGGCAAACAATCATCCTTCTCACAATCAACCTCAGAGAGTGCTGAAATCTGCGGCCGAGTTCCGCCTGTAGGAAACCGGCAAAAACCAGAGGGTTTATGTAATTTTTTGGATCACGTTGCATTGCCGCTTGGAGGATGATTTCGGCCGTGGGACACCTTACCAGATTCGCCAGGACATCTCTCCCAAAACTCACACTTACGAGGCATCTGCACCGGGACCAAACGCTGCTGGCTGGCCACTCGAAGTGGCAAAATATCCGTCACGTGAAGGCGCTGAACGATGGCCGAAAAGCAGTCCTATTCATTAAGCTCGCCCGCCAGATCCGTCTTGCGGTGCAGGGTAAAAAGAATATCGGTTGGGGTTGAGGGGCATCTTTAATATTTCTTTTCTTTTAGCCGGTGGCCCAAATCCGGCGGTCAACAACGTACTCCGAGCGGCTATCGATGAAGCGTTGAAGAAGAACATGCCCAACGCCACGATTCAGGGAATTCTGAAAAAGTGCACCGCACAATCGGTCGAACTGAAGAAGTATACCGTCGAGATTAAAGCACTGGATCAGGTGAACATAATCTGCGTGTTGTACACGGACCGTTTTGCTCAGCTCAAGATGGAAATGGCCACAATTCTACGGAAAAACTTGTAAGAGACTGCACTAGCCCCAACGGGAACGGAATTAACCGGCCAGTTTATCTATTCTAGCGCACTGTTCTTCGATACTATGCATGCGTTTGATGAAAGAGGTTTCATCGAAGCCATTCCACCGCCAGAAGTGACGAACGATCAGCTGGATTCCGTATGTACGGATCACGCAATCGAAACGGGTGCTGAGGACATCGAAGTGATGGACGAGAGCAATCGGCTAGTGAGGGTAGGTACAGTCCGAGAAAAAGTTTGCATACGAGGTTCTTATGCTTTACTTTACAGTTTCTGTGCGAGGCTCGGGTTGTCGATCAAGTGAGGAAAGAACTGGAGAAGCTCAACTACAGCGTGGAACACACGGAACAGGCATACTTTCCGAAGTCGACCATCAAACTGAATGCGGATGCAATGTTGGCGTACGAGAAGCTAAAAGAGAAGCTTAAAGCGATGGATGGAGTGGAGGACATTTACGATAATGTTGAAATCACGGGCTAGCCGTGTAGAGCGTCTTAAAGTTGAATGAATCAATTGTTCCTGTTATCGTTTGAGACGTGATGCCGGTAATTTTATTTGAAGTTTGTGTGACTTGATTTTAGCATCTTAAACATAACAATCTGCACATCGCCGACCAGCAGTTCCGGGATACTTAAAGTAATGACGAGACATTGTAACACATCATCTGCGGGGAGAACCTATTGCTACACGACTCGATCGAGAGCGGATGCAGTACCGGTGGTTTACTGTCTGGCATTGACGATTTGGATGAATTCAGGCTTCAGCGAGGCACCTCCTACAAGGAATCCGTCGATGTCGGGCTTGGCGGCGAGCTCGCGGCAGTTGGCAGCCGTTACCGAGCCACCGTACTGAATGCGGATGCCGTTCGAGACGTCGGCGGACACGTTCTCGGTGAACCACTTGCGCAGGGCAGCGTGCACCTCCTGTGCCTGCTCGGGGGTAGCGGTCTTGCCCGTTCCGATGGCCCACACGGGTTCGTACGCGATGACCACGTTGGTCCAGTCTTTCACCTGCGCAGCAATGGCCTTCGTCTGGCGGAAGCACACGGCTTCGGTCTGGCCGGCTTCACGCTCCTGGAGCGTCTCACCGATGCAGGCGATTACTTTCAGTCCTTCGGCCAGGGCATGGGCCACCTTCTCGGCAATCAGCTCGTCGGTCTCGCCGAAGATGGCACGTCGTTCCGAGTGTCCCAGGATAACCCAACCGAGACCCAAATCCTTCAGCATCGCCGGCGAGATCTCACCGGTGAAGGCACCCTTGGCCACTTTGTAGCAGTTCTGGGCCGCCACTCCGATCGATTCCGGAAGTGAAGAACGGGCCAGCGACAGGTAGGGGGCCGGGCATCCGACGACCACCTCGGTGTTGGGATCGAGGGGACCCGCGGAAAGTGTCTTGCACAGCTCGGCGATACTGGCCTTATCGCCGTTCATTTTCCAGTTTCCTCCGACGCAGAATTTACGGCCCATGATGCTAGAAGATCGCGAACAGGTATTGTGTAACCGGGCACTGTGGAGCGAATCAAAGAGCCAAAGGTCGGCTGATTAGCGATGCTGCTTATCTAGGCAAATTAATCAGAGTAACGGAATTACTAACAAAAAACCTTCTCCGGAAAATTGAAAGTGAAATTTTCAACCGCTCGTAATCTGCTCGAAAACTGCTTGAATTGCCGGGAGATGCGAGCAACCTTAAAATGACCTTGCAACTGCTCGAAAACTGCCCTCTTGAGCAGTTTTCGGGATTCGAGCAACTTGGATCTTTTTAAAAAAAAAAATCGAGCAATTTGCTCGAGTTTTTAGTTTCGAGCAGAGTCGAAACGGGGTTGAATTTGAAAGGCGTTTTAAATTTAAATTGAAAATATCGTTAAACGTTAAGGATTATCGTGTTTTCAGAGTTAAGTCGTACTTTATGTGCACTTCCAGAGATCACGTTAAATTGGTGAAATCATCCCCTTGGTCATAAACGTTGAATTGGTCTGGTTCAAACATGAACCAAGTTATGGCTTTAGTTACCCGACAAGTGCCCCAAGCGCACCCAGGCACATTGATAAATATTTCAGCGAAATCTGTAACCAAATACTAACTCACAAAATATTTAGTCACATACGCCCTCTTAGATCACCCTCCCCTCACCACACGGGTCCTTTGGCATGTGGTTACACGGTGGGGTGCACTCCCCGACAGCATACCGCCTGACAGAGCGCCGGAAACGTAATCCTTTCCGCACATCCGGACCGGCCGTAGCGTTAACTGTAATGTGAAGCGTTGCTACAGGACTTTGAACACAGGTTGGCCTTAGTTGGGTGGCTGGAAATCGGGAATCCAGCCGAGAAACCCACGGGAGAAGTAGAAGGGTTGTAAATAAAATGTTTGTCGGATGCTCCCAAAACTCACAGCCAGTGTATTCGGCGCGATGAAGCGGAAACGGAAACGGGCAAGTGGCGGTAAGAATGTTTCATTTCAGCAATATTTTATTCAGAAGCAAGTGTCGCTCAACATAACAACCGACTGTCGGTACAGCAGATGACCACTTCAACAGGGCACGGGGAGATTGCAGCAGCATTATTAAACCTGTATGATGGTGCTTATGCGCCCAAGTCCGGGACAGTGGCATGCTTCCTGTTGATTGCTTTACGAGATAGTGCACCATTACCAACACCAGGCACTAGACGAAGGAAAGGTATCCGGTGTAATAATAGTAGCATAACAGTAGCAAGCTCACGAGCTCACTCCACCGTGAACATTGCTCCACAACATTGCAGTAGTTTGTAGAAATATGAAGTGAATATTTCACAAAAAATGCAATCAGCCTGGAACAATTTTCAGCTTCAAACATGAAAAAGGCGAAAGTACTGAGAGAAGGAAAATTCAAAAGAATGAATAGCACTGAACCAGCGAAATGCCAATGGCGAAGAAAATGGGGCAGCTCAAGGGAATCGTCCCGACGCTTTCCGTCGGTGTCATTTTTCACCGACGAAACCGACGAGACAGACACACCTTTGAAGGAACTGGGGGGTCCTGGGTGGTCCCCGTGGCAACGTCGATGGATTGCTGTTTATCCCACGGGAGCGCTGTTCGCCTAGGTGCGAACGATTCCCACATCCGCAAACGATGGCATCAATCAAAGCGGAAAGGAATCGGAGAGTTTCCCCAAACCACCGGGATCCGGGATCAACCGGAACCGGCCAAGTAACATGTTTTGCGGCAGCGGGAACGCTGAAACACCCATTTGCGACTGCGAACACTGGCTGCACACTGTTATCAAAAGCATCCCGACATTCAAAAGCGTATTACTAGCGATGAAGGTGCGCCGGTGCTATGCATGTTACACTTTTGCATTACGATTTCCCAGGAAAGACATCTCCGTTTCCTTCGGTACCCAGATGACGACCGGGAACATTGCTTTGATGTTGGAGAGAAATGGTACGCCATTCACCGGTGGGAGTAATAAGAGGGTTTGCAAAGGTGCGAATAAAAATGTATCTTTGGACAAATGAAAATTTTCCGAAACCATCTGGGTGAATTTTCGTGGTTAGAAAATGGCGAGTAAAAATGGTTCTTATAACATTAAAGAATTTTTAACATTTTTCATTCCGAATTTGTTTTCATACACAATTGGCATTTAGTTGTTTAAGCGTTGTTGTAAATTGATTTAAGGTTCCGAGTGTTTTATGATATGCAATATCATTCATTTGGAACCTTTTCTTTAACAGTCTTACAACCAAATTAGTTTTAGGTCTAGACTCTACAGTTATGAATTGTTCGATATATAAAACATAGTTATCTTGGTTCCCTATACTTGTGTTTCATGTTTTGTACGTCTTTACAACAATTCCAAAAATATGAATTCCACTATCAGCGTCAAAATTAAAATTCTTGTCATCCTTGAAGAGGAAAAACAAATCTGTTTTTGATCTACAATTCAATCACGATTAATAATCTATCGAAACAGAAAACAGCGATGGGAAACAACTAAACCTCTTGGGTGTAGCTAATAGTCGAGGACGATACTACAAGACACACACATTTACCATTGCATGAAACCTGTATTCTGCCGACTCAGCAACAATCTGGGTGCACGGGACTCTGGATGAGTTCATAGGGCTTCTTCCCTTTCAATGAGCTAATAAGATGCAACATCGGTGTGAATTAGATGAGAGATTCTGCCTTCTGCCCTCTCCGGACACTGCAGTTACCCAGCTGGATGCACTGCTTGTCGAGGCGGAATCAATGGAATTGTTGTTTCTAGACTGCTGATCGATATCAGACGTACCGGGTGTCCGGGTGTCCGTCCAGCTTCAACGTTCGTGTCATCGCACATCAGCACCGTCAGACCCGTTGGTAGGTGGAAGGCGAAGGACCCTTGTCCCGTACCGTCAGCATCTTGCTCAATTATCCAACAATCCATCAACGGCCACACGTCTCCGTACTACCGTCCCTAGGCCTTGGCATCGTCCTAGATCTTGGTTTGAGGTTGCTCTTCGCAGAGCATGCTGCTAGTACAGTATTATCTTTATCGACGATCCATTATAGATTGGAACAATTTGAACTCGGTAGTCCAGGGCGGCCAGCGTCTCCGTTCGAAGTACGCCACGTTAGCCTTGCTCGTTGGGGTTTGTTCATTTATTAAGAAGCATGTTGCAACCGTGCAAACCTCCTTTCGTCCACCCACTGGAATACATCATCACATCCTGGAATCCTGGACTGGAGCATTTGTCTGTTTGAAGTTGATGCAAGCTGGCTACTTGCTACCGTTCGTCATCGGACACGTGTGTGTGTGTCTGTCCAGGGGAAAAATGTGCTACAAATGCATCCATTGCGTAAACGTATCCGGCAGTGGCCAAGGCTGGTGGACGGTGAGCAGAGACCAAACAAACCGCTTCCAGCTCGGTCCGATGCATTCTCGGTCGGTCGGTCGGTCGGTTGCATGTCATTATTTGCCGATGCCGGCCATGTCCATGCATTTCCAGTACCGTTCTCCTCCGTTCAGTGGGCACCTCACTCATGGTTTGCTTGTTTGTGCCGTATCGAGAAGCAAATAGCAGGTTGTTTCCGGTCCAAGACGCCACAGCCACCGTTGCTAAGGAGTCCGGTTTCGGGTGCTAGAGATACAAAAGATCTGCAAAACCGAATGGTATTTCACATTTCACCAGAACCGTGCAGGATAGACTGATAGAAAATGCCCTTTGTGGTAGCCACTCGCCCAGAACCATGCTCTGGTGCTTTGATTGATCAGATGCAAATCGAATGCAGAATGTGCAGAATGGTTCCGTATCCGTATCTCTTCAATTACCGGTCCAACGTCGCGGACGGATCTGCCTGATGTACCGATAGGATCCGATGATGGTTTTATTTTTCAGCGCTCCTGTTTCCAGGAGAAAAACGTTACAAGCGAATGGGGTTCCCGCATCGCATGTTAACTGTTTTCCTCGAATGAATTCGATGCGAAAAATAACAAACTCTTCCCCTTGGTTTCGTTGTTTTCATTTTTGTCGGAAAATTGCTACAAAAAAAGAGGGACAAATATTTGCCAAAATAACGCCCAAAGCAAAAGGCAAACAGTAATGTACGGGGCGTGCGTAGTCCCCGATCCCGATCCACCGCTTCCACGCGGACAAGTGGACGCCGGCCAAAGGTTGAATTCACTATTCGCGTTCGTCGCCGCTTAAGGGGTCGAGGGTCAGGGCCGGTTGTGGATTCGGGATTCGGCGAATATGAAAGGAATTTATTAAAAAAAAAGAGAGAAGCAAACCCGGGGTCCCGATCCTACAGTGCAGTGCAGCAGTGAATCGGTGCCGTTTTGAAGGGGAAGGGAGGGGACAGTATGGAATGCTTTGAACCAAACCACTTTCCTCTTCCAGATCGTCCGGAACCTCGGAGTTATTGAAAGTACATTTATCGTTATGATTGGATTTCATAACAACTAAATTTTTCATGCCCTTCATTCGGCGCCCGGTGCATAGTTTTCCCCCGGGGGAGGGTTCCTTTTTTGGAATTTTGAATTTTGATTGGAGCACCCGACAATTCGACCGACAATCCGGACCGGTGGCGGCGAGCGATGGTGCATACAATCGGGATCCCTTCAATAGACGAGAGAATTCGGTTTTATTCCTATCGACCAATGAATGCAAACGATAACCTGGGGGTGGCAGGTATACTGCATGGAAACATACTGTGGAATCCCTCTATCGTCCACTGGAAAAGGATACTTCTCAGGATGATGCATCGCGTTCCGAATCCGCTCGATGGAAAACCACTCATTGCAATCCCGAAAGCGAAAGCCGGACTATTTCGCGATACATTCCCGTTCAAATAGTCTCGATCGGTGCCTGCAAAATTGGCGCCAAATCCAACCTTTGTGCCATCCTCTATGCGCTATAGCGCAATGCAATAGCGTGTTCCGGTGTAAATGTGAAAAGCGCGATGGTGAGGCTCTCACAGACCTGTGGGCATCTGGTGCACAGTTCAAGGGGTTGTTATTAACCGAACCACAAGTAGCACCGATTACCACCAGCATAAACGAAAGAAACCACGAAAAGAATCTGCAGAATGAGACAAAAGACGACCCTTCACGAAGACGACGAGTTGAGTGTTCGATTCGTGTGTTATGAGACGCTATATTCATGCCTGGATTATTATGTTTGATCAAGTGTGATGCCTCTCCGAATAACCGAAGCGAACCCCGGGGTAGATGCCATTGGGACACGTCAGACCCGGGCCGATGCGGATCTGAATTTCGTCCGATCGGGGCGCAGATCATTCAGTTAGCAACTTATCCGGGAAGGCACTAAGATGGATCGTCGTGTAGAGCGTGTGGCCAGTGTGTGGACGTTACTGGTGCTGTTGCTGCTGCTCGTTGACCATTGCGTCCGGGCACAGTACTGGAATCGGGGCGGTGAAGAACCATCGGAAGATGACGATTTACCTCGTGTACCGATCCGAGTCGAGGCATTGCTGGGACAGTGTAAAGGTACGTACCAGCGACCGGTTGGACTGACGAGCTGGTTAAGGTGTTGGTACGATGCCCGTAACGACCACAGCGTGATAGGACCTCGGAAGGTGGAGATGCTGAACTACGAACCATTCGTCGCCCTGTTCTATGACGTCATCCATGACAGTGAGATCACGAGACTGCAGGAACTGGGCGATGGCGTGATCAAGGTGTCGGGAGCGACGACCGACGGTTGGCTACCGGTGTACTACGAGAACCACCAGACGTACACACTCCAGAATCGGGATGATCCGGTGGTAAAGCGGTTATCGCAACGCACCGAACGGATGTCGGGATTAAGCTGCGACACGGCCGAAGATCTGAAGGTGATCTACAATGAGGTCGGTGCGTACAAGAGCTTCATAGTGGATGGGAAAAAGAAGTCCAGCGTGGCGCAACAGTTTGCCTTTGCCGGTAAACGGCTCGCGACGGTGCTGTTCTTCGTGAGTATCGCGTTCCCCTACGGTCTCGGCCTACGGTCTCGGGTTTTAATATGTGTTCCTCACCAACTCCTTGTTATCTCGGCAGATGAGCGATGTGGATGGTGCCGAGGGTGGCGGTAGAATCGCTTTCCCGTACCTGGGCTTAAGCGTGCTACCGCAGAAGGGTGCGGCCCTCTTCTGGTACAATCTGCATGATAGTGGCCGGCCGGATGAGCGGATGACGTACAGCATCTGCCCACTGTTGGCGGATAACAGATGGATGGCGAAGCTGTACATTCACACGCGTGGCAACGAACTGCGGAATCCCTGTCGACCATCGAATGCACCGAAACCGAAACCCCCGACCGTCAGCCAGGGAGTGATGGAGTAACACCTCCAACCCCCTGAGCCCAAAAATCGGCCACGTGACAATCGTGCGGCAAAACAATAAACCCCGGGCGACCACGGTGACGATGCTGCGATACTCATCGCGGTGAGTCTGCGTCTGCAAAGTACTCATTAACATGTGTCTTTCGGTGGTCGCCGTTCTATCGGCACGGCCAGCAGAGGTATGCGAATGGGAGAAAGAAACGGCAGCAGCGAATGGTGCAGCTGACACAACGTGGACCAGGTTCACATGTCAAATGGTTCGCGAAACACGTGCTCAGCACCTGATGGTCACAATCGCACCGTGTTGATGGTTTGCTCTGGCGTTCGTATGCCGGCCACAGAACAGTGGACAACGGTGGCGAATGTTACGCTTTTCACGTGAAAAGGTAAGCTCCGTGGTGTGAGTGTGTGTGCCGGTGATGGTAATTTGTGGCATAACATTCGCCTGGCCGTGTGTGGGCCGGATAATGGGAGGGGGAAGGGCAACAATGTGCCAACAGGACACGTTGCAAAGCGCTACAATGTGACCGGGGTGCCAAATGGATTTCCTCGTGCCGGAAGCGCCGGTTCTTTAGTGGCCATCGCAACCTTACGTTTGATGGGGTTCGCCGGCGCTACCCTTTACTTTGTTGGTAGTGAGCTGCTAACAGCTTTTGTTGATGATGAGGTGATGCTGATGCGGTAGTAGGATGACGCCATTAGATCCAAACGAATCCAAACATTGTGTAGAACGATGTACGGATTATAAACAGGAAAATATGTTTCGTTATCTTTTAACACATTGAGTCTGTGTAGCAGCAGCATAAAGAGATGTGTGCTAATAAACATTTTTTATGGTTTTTGGTTTACTCAAGGTGAGCTCAAAAACGGTTGAAATTTTCTAAGGCTAAGGCTTGAAATCTTTGGATTTAACGCAGCTATAATTGAGGAAAGATGCGATTATAACAGCCTAGAACGGAAAAGGCAATCGAAAATCAAAAACAGAAATTTATATTACAGAAATTTAATTTTACAGAACAGAAATTTATTTTTTACGATATAGAAGACAAGGCCATGCCCTATAATAGATGCTCTTAGAAAAAAGCACTGTATCCCCGAAAAGGGCTCTGGAAGATGGCATAAAATACAAGGTAATTGCGAAGGCATGCTCTTCGTTTTTCAGTTACATCAATTCACAATTATGAACCCATTAATTGTGATTTCCAAACCATAATTTAATGACATTTTCGATCTGTTCTTATTTCTCAATGTGTACAGCATGAGCCAGAATGTTCGTCCGAATGTTTGGATACTAAAAATATTTGTGTAATGATCAACGTTCGTTCATAACTAACAATTGGGCGTTGAATTTTCATTCTTACTTACCGCCCAAAGGACTTTTGTATAGTCTAGGCTCGATATTTAAGGGATAGTTCGTATTTTGGAGGTTGATTTAAAGTTGGTTGGTGGAAGGCCAAGACCGACCATCGGTTGTAGCGTTTGATTTGTAAGTAAGAATATCCGTTCAGTTTCAATTATTCAGTACTGGTGATTGGACAAATCCACTACTCTTTATTTTCCTTAAGTAAAGCTTCTAGTGTTTCCGAATTTCAAACAATCTTTCAACAATCTGGTTTTGAAAAACCTTTATAGCCAAAAGATTCAGTAATTGATTAACAGCATATTCTAGACAAACCTTAAAACATAAGCAATTATCATTTCAAGTGCCACTAATAGCAAATAATCATCATACTCGTTGAATTCTAATGAGTGATCCATCATTAAACATTTCATTATTTGCATCAGCACTTTTCTCGAACGATGTTATTGAAATGAACAGAAAACCCAACACCAGCAAAGGCATATAGCTGCAATAGAAACAACAGTCAAAGGGTCTTCTGCGCACCAACTTGAACTACTAGTTAGTGAAAACACTAAAAGAGACAAATTTAAATGAAACTAATGCAATACCTAATGCAAGTATGGCCGTATGCCAGCGGTGGTCGGTGTGCCTCCAAACCATGTTATATGCAGCCCAGTTGTCCATTCAGGCGGTCAGTTTCCCTGCTTTGATTATGGATTCTGTGCGACGGCCCCAGGTAACGAGCAATCATTTTACATTTTGCGGTCAGTGCTTGCTGCGCTGCCGGAGGCTGCCACGGAACCGCGAAACTCTCGCTAATTGACTCTCTCAAAACAATCATAATCGTTACAACAGCACTCCATCACCTCTCCGCTCGTGCGTGTGTGTGTTTGTGCGGTCATGCATGTGCCATTGCCAATTATATATCCTTTACCAAGTGCGCCGAGGTGCGGGGGACGGGGTTCATTGTAACAACGGTAGGATGGGTTTCCGTTGCTTTCGCTGGCTAGTGGCGGCACTCCACGAGCGGGTCATAAACATGAGACCAAACTGGCGCCCCACAAAGTACACACACTCCATCAGCGTTATCAGCGACATGCCTGCCATGATGCCGAACATGCCACCAAAGTTGCTAAATATCTCGAACCAATAGTAGGCCACGTTCTGCTTGTACATCCACGTTTCCGGTTGACCGAAGAAGATGCGCACCACGCTAACGTCCCGCACGTCACCGATGCCGGCCGTAATGCTGAAACCATCGCGGTTCGACGGTATAAGGGGTAGGGCCGAGGCCGTGATCTGGTACTTGCTGTCCGAGCAGGAAGGCAGACAGTCCGGGCAGAGCAGCGACTCTTCCATCTCCTTCTCCAGCCCCGGTATCTGCACGATGTCCGTTATCACCGTTGACCATTTGACTGCCGGGAAAGTAGGGAACCGACGAGCGTTAATACCGCATTCCGGAACACGGAATGTCCGAACGCTGTACCGAGTGCACCGGGTTTCGAGGGTTGGAACATAATTAACAGCGAGTACGAGAGATATACTTACTTTTGTACTTGTTCAGACAGGCGATATGCTGCAGGTTGCAGATCGTGACCGATTTGCTGCCCACATTAGTGGCCGTCGACATGAAGAACGGTACACACTCGCACAGCGCCAGCACACTTCGGATGCGGCACGTGGCCACACAGTTACTGCGCCCGTACACGGATCCATACTTGAGCAGCTCGTTTCGGAACACACACTGGCGCTGTAATGAAGGGGAAAGGACCCGCCCCCATCCCGGGGGGAGGACAGTCATCGGTTAGCAGAGCATTAGCGAAAAACATATTAGCCAGCAATAGCAAAATGTGTCCACCGTAGAGGTGTGTCCGCAAACCGCACATCAGTCCATCATCATCACCTGCATCTAGGGAGGTCTGGTCCGGTAGTTAGTAGGCCATGGTTCGAGTACTCACTGCAACGATGCCTTGTTTGTCCATGTTTTGCGTTGCCCGAGTGACCCGAAAGTGGAGAGTCTCGTAGCGATGTGGTTTTATGGGATGGCCAGAAGGACTATCCCAGACTAATGGTGACTGAGTGTTTCAGCCAGTGTTACGGCTCTTGGTGGTGCAGGATACTTCGGGTTCGCCCTAGGATTCGGACACTTTTGATTTACTCCAACAAAACATAATTGTAGAGAGACCGTCAGGTTCCAATAATGTTGGTGCAGGAGTTTGACTTCGAAATTCGGAACGAAATTGGAGCTTCAAATTAATTCTAAACCCCGATTCAGACTTTTAGATTTGAAATTGCTAGTTAAGCACATTTATATGCAGTTTGCAGTACCCTAATTGAAACTTAAAATCGCATTAACTATCTTCTTGAAACTGGTTGAAGCTTGGTTGAAGCCATCATCCCTCACACAGACACACACACACACATATACATTCAATCCATTCCTCCAAAAAGCTGTGCGATCTACGCGAATCCGTGCGAGGAGATGATAACGAGTGATGACAGTTGGGCGGGGATAGTAAAATACCATTGGCCCGATTGCATTGGTCATATATCCACGACAACATTCCAGAGCGTGATTTAACCCGTGTACCGCTCCATTCTTCCTCAACCAAACGGATGATGAACGCTCAGCTATGAAACTATAAAATACCGAACCTGAAATACCACGTCGCAATTCCGGGTAACTCCAAGTGTCCTCTTCCCTTCGATGCACCGGTGTTGGGGAACATTTCGAAATAAATTAATTACCTCCTGCGCTAGGACATTCCACACCGGGGCAGTAGAGCCCCACAGAGCAGCGGAACCTAGACTTGGGATCAACTAGCATAGCGCTGAGTGGCTGTCACGACTGTTCCCGTTCCCGGGGTTTTACGCGGTTTGAACTCACATGAAGGTGCACAAAAGGTAGTGGGGTGGTACGACCGTGTCCACCGTGTCCATCATTACCTTCTCTCTCGAGTAGCCCAGCACATCCGGTTCGCTGTTGATGGTGATGGCATCGACGCGGATGAACGTCTCCGTGCCGAGGTGTATGAACTGCTCGCTTACACCACCGGCGGTGATGTCCGGCACTTCGTTGGGATTGAAAATTTGAAGCTGAAGTACACACGGGCAGATAGAGAGAAGCACATCGTTAGATGGATGCGAGAGGCCGTGATGGGATGGGAGAATGTTGTTTTTTTCGTTTTTGGAGATAGAAAACACCCCTCCGGGAAAATTCATTTTGTATTCCCTTGCGTACCGCGAAGAGTCGCGGGTCGCGAAAAGGGGTCAAAGGTAAAGGGAGGGTTCAGTTTTTTGTACATTGAATCCGATGTTGTTGAACAGGTTGTAGAAGTAGTCATTAGTGGAACCATTCAGTAGCAGTACCAATCCCATTTCCGGTCCCGTGACGTCCAAGTAGTACGGCGGTGGATGAATTCTGCAACGAGTAACCGCGAAAGAGGTTTGTACCAGTGAGGAGCATCGATTTGAGCATTTGGTTTTGAATGAATTCCGCCGTTAAAACCAGTACCAGTGCTTTGCTGGGTTTTGGTATAAAAATTGATTTATTGCCAAATTTTACCTTTCAATTTCTTCAAACTTATGGCAATGTAGTATGGCAAAGTGTGAATATGCTCGTGTTTATGCTTCGACATTGATACAAAATGATGGACAAACTTTTTGCTAGTTTGTAAAAAATATCATTTCTAATGAACAGGTGATCGAAAAGTGTCGAAGAAATCTTTAGCTTAGCTGAAAAATGTATTGGAACAAATGACAACAGACAAATTGACAAATTAAAAATAGTTCATAGAAAGCAACAAAACTTGAACAAGAAATGGTAACTACAACGATCACAAGCGCAATAAATGCATCACTTTCGCAGTTCGCAGAATAAATTGGACGATTTGCCTTTGTTTGGTCGGGATACATTAACTCATTTGCTATGCTCTCTAGAACGAACGAAATGTTTTAAATACAATAAGAATTCCACTACTAAATGTGTCATTCTGTTTCGTAGCAGTAAATAAATTGCTGATACGCAGATACTTAAAGTGCATTGTTTGAAAAAATCTGGGATGAAATATTATAAAGATGTATGCAAACCGATGTTATTTCTAATTTAAGTTTATGCAACATTTTGCGTAAATTTTACCTAGTTCGCAAATATTTCTTTGGCCTCTCTTTGCCATCATTGACGATCATTTTTTCTATAATATGTATCAGTTTTTAATTGAGCTTCATAACAGTGTGAAGCGTGTTAAAAGAACTTAAATAATTGCTATATCCGCTACCTTTTATTCAAATTGATGTGATTGCTGCGTCGATATGAACAGACTGGAAAACATGTAATCCATCGAAGTGCAAGGATGGAAATTTATTTAGGAAGACACGCATTTCTTCTTAAGTGTTTAAAAATAACAACTAATAACAGCTAATAATTACACGCTGTTATTGCGTGTGTTGATCAAATTTTGCATAAAATGTGGCGGAAAGATGTACGATTCTTCAATTCGGGTGCTTGATAATCACATCAACACTGCTTCTAACTGTTTTGTCCTAGCAAATAGACGATCACAGAAAATACTACAGACCCAAATGGCACTCAAACGATGCCCTGGGACGATCAATCGCACACTTACTCGTTATCCTCATTGTGACCGATAAAGTTGAACGTACAGCAGAAGCCGTACTGCGTGCGACGCACCTCGATCATATCGTTCCGCAGCATACAAGGCAGTTCGATGCTTTTCCAAAAGCACCGCAGCAGCATATCCTCACAACGGGGCGACAGCTGCAAGAGTGTTGTTCCGGAGGAAAAACCGTTGTCTAAGGACAGCCCCCCCCCCCCCCTCACTAGAACCCTTCCTACCTTGGCAAGCGTCTCGAGCGTACTGTACATCCCGGTCGCGTTGCTTACGTCGTGCAGATCGAGAAACTCCTGAAACTTGGTCATCTGATGCAGATTCTCGAAATCGTAATCGTACAGCTTCCCGAGCAGGGCTATCTGATCGAGAAAGTAGCTCGTGTTGCGCCGCTGCGTGTCCCGCTGGGCCAGCGTTTCCGCGTACCGGAGGGCGGCGGTCCGCGAGATGCGATTATTGTTGCACAGCGAGATCGCCGGAAACGGTACGTGCTCGATCGGATAGATCGTATCGTGCAGCGTGGTAATCAGTGGATTGGCCGTAAACTTACCCCAAGCGGACACGATGATCGCCACCAGGGTGGCCGCTTCGAGGATAAGGGCCAACAACCAGAACAACCGCTCCCAGATCGAGCGTTCGGCGTTGGCCAACTGCTTGTAGCAGTGGGCCGTTATCGAAGCAAACAGTTGGAACAGTTCCTCCCTGAAGCTGTATCTCCGATGTGTTTGCTGTTGTTGCTGCCGTTGGCGGAACTGACTCGCCGAATCTTCGGACATTCCCAGGCGCGTACCATCGGAAATGGTTGACAGTTTACGGTGCTGATCGGTTGGCGTTTTTATTTCCATCACACCCGGGGAAGGGGGACCGTCTGATGATGAATGTAGTTTCCAAAAAGGCTGAGTTCTCTTCGTCGGAGTTACTACAAACACACAACAAACATGCACACCGACCGACTGGTTGGAGTGTTTTGGCTTCGACTTCAAAGACAACACTTCTGGCAAGACCGACAAGAAGTGAAGGACTCGATCAGCAAACCGACGACCGATTATTCGAGGTTGTGGTTGAGAGATTGGTCTGTGTTTTCATTTCGTGTCCCCCTCCCAGCCGGCCACCGACCAGTCGTGGGTGTGTCATGTGCGCTAGTTCATCAAATATTTACTCAGCTCCATCATCAACAGCAAATCCTTTCCCGCTGTCGTTTGCAATCATCAGAAGACCATGAAAGGGGGAACACGAACAGGAAATCCTAAACATTCGATTTTTCTCGCTTTCCATGCGCTCACACTCTCTGTCTGTCTGTCTCTGTCTCTCCTCTCCCCTCTCACTCCATAGTCTGTTTATGATGAGTTGCAGTGTCTGTGGCATGTTCGAATGATAATGAGCAGCAAAACCATTACCGTGATGATTTGTATGCGAAGGAATAACATAAAGTACAGTACCGGCGACCGAAAGACAGTACTCGTCGCTATTCGATCCACACGGAAGGCAACACGGTTGTAATAGGCGACAGAAACAGGCCGGCGATGGCGTGAGCCGGCTGGACGTATGAATATTAATATTCATGCCGTCGATCTACCCTCACAAACGCCTTCGGCAACGGTAGTGATGGTGGTGGTGGCGGGATCGTTTTCACGCTCGCAGCCATCGGGAGTTTTCCAGCGGGCAATGAATCAAACAACCTATCCTGCCAGTTGCCTGACTCTCTTTTAGGGGCTGCTATCGATTCGCATTCCTCCAGGCAACGGTACCACCCCCCTTTTCACGCCCGCTCGTGAATTATTTTTTTCATTATTTATGAGCCAAAGCAAATGTTGGTTGGTTGGTTGGAGTTCCCCTCCCGCCACCGCAACTCAATCGTTGAAACAAACATTCACGAGCGGAAAGTGTGTTTTAATAGGGCGCTAGTCGTGTCGTGTGCCGCGTAATATTGGCGCGAAGCGAAGCGATCCGATGGAACTAGGATTCGTTCTAGTACAAGAGCGTATCGTCTATTTTGTCACATGATCGCTCGTTATTGCTCGTCAATTTTGTACGCACGAAATGAAATCAGGAACTCGTAATTGAACCTCATTGTGGTCATGGAAAGAAAACGATTGGAGCTGGAGAAATACTGAATTTTGATAGGTGCATTCATGCTATTGTGAACCATTTGAATAGGTTTGTGGTGCATTTTGGTCTGTTCCAAATAATTGTGTTAGATATTACCATAATCGTTGAATAGAAGAAGCTTCAGTTGATACATTTCTTAGTTGAAGATAAAAGGAATTGATGATTGCTTGCGATAATTTAATTGTAGATCATTAGATGTTCCAGTTATTAATTTCTGGTATGGAAATGTTGTCATTTGGCCCAAACAGTAGTTTAAGAAGAATGTTGCAGAGCTTTCTTTTTAATGTAGCTTATGATGCACAAATTCAATGGCTATAGGAAGCACATTTTGTCGTGTTATATGATTAACTGAAGAAAATCGATAACAATACTTATGCAGTGAAAAAGATTTGAAGCCAAATTTTTTGTTTCAAATCAAATTTGTTTCAAATTTCAAATCAATCAAATCAATCAAAAAAACACATTCCTATCTGTGTCCTATTGGAATTGACTTAGAACCAATTGGAAGAAAATGGTGCCGACACATGTTGAACATGGAAATCCGAATGGTATTTTCGCTATCTTTTTTATGAAAACTCTGAATTGCACAGTTGAAAATAAAAGATTTTTTTTGTCGAAAATATGGCTCTGTACTCTGGCGGACGTAAGCTTATTAGAAAAATATTCTTTCAACAACAGAGAAGGTTTGATACGTTTCGAGAAAGAAGAAGGTTCAAACGAAAAACCAATTTGGAGAATTTCGTCCAAATTTCACGTTCTTGGATATGGTCTGATTATAATTTACAGTCAACAGTAATTGTTGGTGGATAAATTGATTCTTGTTCGATGTAGCAATTCTGAAAAGCCCCGTTACGTTGTAACTAGACAGTCAAGATTTTAGAACAACTTTTCAAACGAATATCTGTTGGAGGAAAAACCCCTGAGGGGCAGCGCGTGATATTCACTGGGATAAATTATCGTATGCCTCGATCAACTCCATCAGTTACACAATCCGTCTTTAACCGTTTTTTTTTATTGAATTTTTATTGTTTTGAGAAGATAAGTCCGAAAATACGTACGCCAAATCGTTTGTTACATTTAGTCCTTTTGTTTTCTTTTAAATTTGTCCACATCCCGATGCTGAAGGGAACGAAAAAGACACAAAGTAGTAACGTAACAGCTCAAACACCTATCCGTGGTGGTGAAACCAGCAGCGATACGCGACGTGACCGACATTCCTCGTTTAGTTTCCCTTTCAGTTCGAGTGAAATAAGATACGGCCCCAGCCCTCCGTTTATCGAGGAAGCATCAGCAAAGGGAGGGAGGGTGCGTGTAATCGAGACAATCAAAGACTTGTGAGGCAGTGTGAGAAGTTTTGTAGCGTGTTCGATCATGTATGTATTGCCGATTGGTTGATCATAATAATCATAATAGTAAGAATAATACTCTGCGCGCTTCTGCGTCGAGCCAGGTGGGACTTGCGCGAGTGACAAGTGACCGCAGTACCATTTGACCCCGCGCTCGACGATGCTCCGGTACACCTAACAATAAGATTGCTCACATCGAATGTGTTTATGATTTAGCCTGATGCAGCTACTGCTGCTGCCTGTTGCTGCTGCAGCCGCTGCTGGCGCGTGCAGTGGGGGCTTCTTTAATAAGTAAAAATAGTTACTGCCTAGTGCCGCTACGGCCGAAGTAGTAGTAGTAGTAGAAACATCGAAACTTAAACACTAGCTGCTGGATGAGTCTTAGACACGAGAAGACGACTTACGGTACGTGTGTGCGCATTTGCATAAATGAGAACTTTGATAACTATACATACAACATACAACATACACACAGACACATACATACACACGGAATAAAACACACGAACGAACACAGAGACCCGTCAGACACATCCGAGAACGTGAATTGGTCGTCACGCCACGTGACTTCGGGCACGACTTGCATGTGCATCTCGCGATGTCGTTTTTCCCGGTTAAGGTTTGCTTTTTTTTCTCTTTTTGTTGCTTCTGTTTTGTTTCTGGTTTTTTTTGGTTCTGGATTGCATTTCAAGTGGTCATCGTACTGCTATACAGGATACACAACTTTTTTTTTTGTTATATAAAATACACTCCCTAAACTCTAAATCGAACGCGCACTGGCGCGTTTCGTGGCGCATCTCGCTCATAGTACAGGATAGTACAGCGTGGAGTACAGCAAACAGCGATTAGATGGTAGAATGTAAAAAAAAAAACAAACGTTAATTTTTTGGCTCACTCCGTATTCAGGCTTTTACAGTTTTCAGTTCCTCCGCGCATCCTTAACATCTAATTCGTTGGTAGAAGAATCGTCGACTGATCGGTCCGTGCAGCTGCCGTGTGGTCACCATCATCCCGACACCATAGCCCGTGTATGAGAGTCAATCAGTGGGATGGTGACAGACCCAGACAGTGCCATCGAGCTGCTGCTGCAGGTAGCATCCGCGCGATTACAGTTCCGTACTCATCTCACCCATAATTATTGGGCCCTGGAATGAAAGTGCAACAAAAAAGGGAAACAGGAAACGGCGTGGCGTTACATACGGTTAAAAGTACAACAAGGGGGGGTCGGGTGGTAATCGCTGAGGTTGATAATCGCGTTGCGCAATCGCAAACCCTTGTTGAACGAAAAAAAAAAACGCTGTTGGTTCAGACTTCAGTTGGAGGATTTGTTAAAATTAATGAGCTGCTCGGTGATTGGGGGGAGATGGTAGAGGAAATGGAAAATTGATTTTCATTTACTGGTCACCGGACTCCCGCGCACACACACACACTTCACATACGCGTTCTTTTGCGGCCAAACAAGAGCGCTCTTCAACGGGGTGAGCGGGATGTGGAGTTTTGTACAGAGTGCGTTGAGTGCGCGAGCATTAATTTACCCTTCAATTGTTAATGTCCAACGATTGTGTGTGTGTGATGTGCGGTTGGTGTGTTCTCCCGGAAAATGGGGTCGAAATGCGTTTTACCATTTTCTCCTAAATACTGGAATGAAAGGATTTACTCTACCAGCCCGATTCCGGGCCACTACGATATACCGCTTCAAAGCATTCTACTAAATAACATCAAACGCATGGTTTGCAGAATGTGTGTTCGTGTGTGGGTGTGCTTATTGCCCAAATACCGCCTCCCCCGCTCCCCACGTAATCTCTGTTCCGTGTGACTGAAGCGTCAGTGGAATTTGGTGCTTATTTACAACGCCATTTTACGCATCAGATAGGTTCACGTCCAACACCGCAACACGCCCTACCTGGCGTATATGTGTTTCAGGTGTTATCTGGAGGAAAAAAAAACTGCTGTTTTCCCCCTAACGTGTTTTGCTTTCCACGACCACCATCCACATCATCATCTCGTATTACATCGTAGCAGGCAATGGACGGTGTATGCAAATAAGCTATGGATTAAATTAAATTTGTTCCACTAATTGGAACTAAATTTGCGCTTCGCGGCTACGCGAGTAGTGGTAAGTGAATAATGACTCCACTCTCACGCCCAATTCGCTCCGGATGAGCGGTGAACTGCTGATGGCGATGATGCTGATGGTGATGATGTCCTGTGGACTGATGCAGAGGAGCAAAAAGGGCGAAGACCATCGATAAGCGATGCCAAAGTGAGTAAGTGAGCCTTCCCGAGGTCTGGTGCATGGAAGGAAGAGAGGAAGAGCTAGCGTGAGAGAGAGAGAGAGAGAGAGAGAGAGAGAGAGTGACTAACGGGCTGATGAAATGGCAGGATAATACCGCAAACGGGCCACAGGACATCAGGCTCTGTTTTGGGATCGACCGATCCGAGGAGACAGGTGGTGGTGGAGTGAATAATTAATCATAGTTTTAAAGCAAATAGATTGCTCTATTAGTCGGTTGTCATGCCACCCCAGTGGGAAGGGGCTGCTACGGTTGTCGGGTGACCAGCCATCGACGGGGAATTGATTTCGATATAATTGTTTATGTTGCTGGCCGTTCGCTTCGTACCATGATGGAGACCTGGCCTGCCTGGCAAGCAGACCAGTGGTCGGGCTAGGCTTTAGCATGGAATTAAGCCGAATTGGGACCGTATGGGGGGTATATGTTTGATCACAAGAGCTTATCCTGTCGTCATCCTCGTTGTCGTTGTCGTTGTCGTTGTCGTTGTCGTTGTCGCTCAGCTTAGTATAGGAGCCGGGATCGGCATCGTGTTACAGTAGAGCTGGCGAGAGCGTACCGGTTCTCGGTTCGTGTATGTACTTTCGCTTTGTTTGGTATCTGTATGGGCTTATTGATGCAACACTGTGTGCATGCTGATGAAGCGGTGGTGCTACAATGTTTACCATAAGGAGAGTGACAGAGATAGAGGGTGAGGAAAGATTCTACTACCCATCCCGAGGCGTAGACGGTGATAGATAACATTTACAAACGCTATCATCATCATCATCATCATCGTCAGGTTGACTTTTGGAGAATGTAGCTTCCATGATGCTTTGTAACAGTAAACGGGTATTGCTGGGTCGCTTTATCCACGGCCGCCATAGAGTTATATGTAGTGAAATCCATTACAATCTGTGACTCATTTGTAATGCCACTATTACAACATTCCTTCTTGACTGATTTCATCGTTTTAGCAGTTGTTTACTTTTCATCTATTTGTAGTAAAAGTCTCATGTCGAGATCTCTTCCATAATTTGAACCTATAATGCTTAATTAAATATTCTAAACCATGGAAATGTGTGGACATTACTAATGAGAGCGATCGAAAAAGGTCAGGTTACAGCCCATGTGTTTAGCAGAGGTTCATAATTATTCTTTTATATACACCATTTCAGGTTTAAGGTTCGCAGGAAATCAGCAGATTTTCCAAGCAGACAGGGATTCGCACAAAATAAATGAGATCTAAGTTATTTGTTTTCAAAACATGTTTCAAAACAAATATTCTACATTCTATAACGTATAATGGAAATTTTTACATTGTATAATATTGCTCAAATATGTCGACTAAGTCACAATTTATGCGTTGTTTGAGGCATTCAAATTCTACATACAAAGTGGAGGATCCTAGCGAGTATTTGAGGATTAAGGAAAAATCATGATCAACTGCTTTTTGTTATTTTTTACCCAAAAATACCACAATATCTCTTTAATTTGGTACCTGAATGGATTTTTTGCATTGCAGCTATGGCGATTTTCGTGCGTCCTTTCACCAAAGGAGACGATCTTTAATGCAGTTGATGTTAAAAAAATCACTTTAAAGCCGCAACAAAAAGTAAACTACCTCAAAGATCGTAAAAAAAATCATCAAATTTTGGGTGCGTGCTTTTCTGTCTAGTTCTACTCATCTGCAAGCCTCTCCGCTTGATTATTCGCCTCATAAATGGCGCAAGATTCAGTGATTTTGATGCAAACACACATCGGCACGAGAGATACCCTCATTTGTATGGCGTCAGTCGTGTAGACCGCGCCTGGCCCTATGATTAGCTCGCGTGGTTAGCTCATCAAATAGTACAAAAGCACAAAACAAACGGAAGCGGAGTGGTTTTTTTTTTCTTCTAACGGACGGAGTCACTGCAATCATAGCAAGCGGTCCTGTAACGCGAGGCAATCACATAACGTTGCACAGCTTCCTTTGCGTTGCGCTGAAGAAGCAGAACTTTACCGTGGCAGAACGATCCGGCGATGCAACTAGACCACTCTGGCAAGGCGATAAGTATGTTATCTCAGCACAGCGCATGTTACGTTTCGAGCACCCGTTGCATGACTCCCAACGTCCGCCTTAGTGTGCTGCTGTTGAACAACAATCCATCTGCCGACAAGGCAGGCAACCGTGCGGCTTGGCCGTTTGTGCTCGTTCGCTCGGTTCGGCATTCCCGAGATTCCCGAGCAGTTTATTGAAATTTGCCAACCAACGTGCTGGCCCCGGTGTCTGGCCAGAGTTTTGCCGACTGGCAAAGTTTGCGCGAAGCGTTTGCGGTTCTCTACCACGCCACGATCCCGATTCGCTGAGGTTCATAGGAAGCGAAAGAACTGCGAGCGAGTACTGGACGGAACACACGGTAAAAGCCCAGCTGTAGTCTAGTTTTTTTTTTGGTAAAGAATGGCAAGCAACCCTTTTATCACGGCCACGGATGCTGGCAGGGTTACATCATGACCCCATGGTACGGCTTGTTGTGGTGATGATGAGGCAAAAGGTGCGAGTGCGAATTGGACCGGTGGTTTGGTACCGAGCAACGGTACTGTCTAGCTGGCTGGCTGGCTGGCTGGCTGGCTGGCCGGCGGTACGGGTCATTATATTTGTTTGAGGAATTTTCCCCGAGTTTTCCTAGCACAAAGTTGCCCAAAGTTGAGGTTCGCTCTGAAAAAAGAAAAAAAAAACACTTCCAACCGTTCGAAGGACCGACCGACGCCAGAACCGCGCCGACCGAATTGAGTCATAGTTCCCGGAGGGGTCCACGGCACGATGAGTACTGCCACAACGGTTTCCCAGCTAAGTAGCAGTTTGCTTGTCGGAAAATTCGAAACCGGCACTTGAGAGCCTGGCTTTTTCAGGCTGTTTTGCTAGCTACGAGGCTTCTCGTCCGAGTTTCAATGAACATTATGCTATCTTAATGAGCTGTAAAGCGAACCTAACCACTAACAATGAAGTGCAGGAACCTTGGTTGCTGGTCGCAGGATGTGCCATTGTTCGATGAACATTTCCGGCGGCAAGTGATCGTTACGGTTGCTCGTTCTTTCACCGTTCTGCTCTGCTCGATCGACACAAAACCAGGGAACGGTACCGTTCGGAGTTGGAGAAGAGAGTGAGGACTAATCGCAATTTCACAAACATCCTAAAGTGAACCAAAACCGGTCGCTATCACTCGCAGTGATATGCTTTCATCTTTGTCACCATCTTAGGGCGAGGAAACCGTTTGATGGAATCGCTACGCATCGGCTACGAATACACAAGATTATCACCTTGGAGAGTCGCCATTTCTTAGTAAAGCAGCTCATCCTACTCAACGTCCCTGAGGTGGAGGGGAAAAGGGTTACTAGCAGCCATTCACGAAATACCCCCAAAGGAGTCGGCCTCGGTATCCTTATGTCGATGCCTCATACCCATTCCCATTAACCGGGGCCTAGCCAGTAGAAGCAAAACATGATTACTTTCACCATCCCATCCCAAGGATATCGGGTGTCATTTGAGTGTGTGCTAGTGTGTGTGTGTGTGATTACACCATGCATGGCGAGCTGGGGGACAAGGGGAGCTTATTCGTTTGTAACACCCTTTGCTCTACTAGGAATCGACGCCACGAGCATCCCTTTTATCGCACACACACACACATGAAGGGCAGATTAGCATGTTACCATGGATGCGCCGCGCTTGTGCTATGAACCATCAATGATCATCGTCATCAACAACAACAACAACAACGACAATCGCAGTGTCCCCAAAATAGGCCACCATGGCGTTACCATGGCACCGCCTGGTGTGTATTTTAAGCTCGCGAAAATGTTTCTTTTGCGACAGTAGGCTTTGAATGTGTGATGACGTGGTACTGTTGTCGAAAATGGAGCGAAGGAATCACGAACATTGGAATAATTTTGGAGTAAAACTGAGTTTTTATATGTTTTTTTTTTCATTCTAGGATGAATAGGTTAAGTTATGCTGCGCAAAAAGGGTATGACCTGCGTTTGAAGTGAAGCTGCAATCGAGAACATCTAATAGGATCGTACAAATAGATGAGCGAAATGAATCTACAACGTCCGGAGTTAGTGAAAACCCTCTGTTGGACCTTCTATGTGTGTGTGACTACAACCTGATAAATTGTGGAGGAATGAAGATAATATGAAGTGAAGGGACTAAACTCAGACAGGGCGCTACTACTGGTCAGTTCCCCCTCTCCCCGTCACCGTTGGTGCTACTACTTACCGTCTGTGGCTCTGTATGATAGGTGTTAGTATCAGTTCTAAGCTGGACGAACGATGAGTGATGTTCTTACCGACACCAGCGAACCGACCAGGACTGCCAGTGCCGGTCGTTCCGGTTGCACCGGCAGTGCCCCACTGTGGTCCTCCGCCACCACCGACCATCTTGCCAAGCACCTCGGAGCCCACCTCGGTGGCTTTGGATGGACCACCAATGCCGCCGCCACTACCACGCCGATACACCGGTGGCACTAGTGGCGGTGCCGGTGACCCCTGACCTGTGGGGCTTGTGGGCGAGCGTACCGTGCCCGCTTCCGTTTGCATGTTGCCATTCTCATTCCCACCGGCGCAGACCGTTCTCGGTTTCTAGAGGAGCAGAAGAGGGAGAGACGAAGTCGGAAAAAGACCAAGAGGAGAAGGGGGGCGCGGAACACGCCTGATTAGGGATCGGCGCAATGGATCCAAAAGGGGCGGGGGCAGGGGTGTACATGCACGGGGTGTTGGTTGGCGTTTCGTTCGGCTCGGTTCGCGATTTTAGGCGAAGCTCGACTCGAGAAAGCACGGAACCAACGGGTAGTAGAAGGGCTTCAGGAGGGAGGTTCATGCAATGTTAGATACATTGTGCAGGGCCAACAACGGGTGGCGTGGTAAAGGTCAAACATTAATAACAATAACAACAAACAAACATTTAAAAAATACAAACAAGGGATACATAGAACCTCGCGGAGTCCACGGAAATGTGAAATCCGCGCTTTGAGAGCATGCAGGAATATAACAGAACAGAGAATCTGAACCACTGAGCGCAACATAGGAAATTTGGTGGTGGCCTCCAGGTATACAGGTAAGTGTGCGAGTGTGTATGTGTATGTGTGTTTGCGGTGGCTAGATTGGAATTTCATTAGTCTGGAGTCCATTTTTAGGGCTTTGAAGTGGCCTAGGCCTTGGAGTCGATGCAGGAATGCATCGCGAACTACCTGAGCGCTGTGGTCCCATGTTCGTTCTGTTAAATTGAGCGCAAGAACTAGCTGGAGTCTGGTCAGACGGCATAGCCAGTGCGCCAATCGAGGGAAAAGCAATCAAAACTGAACCTCACGCTTTTACATGGAGCTTTGGTTTCACAAAGTAGACCTTAAGTCCCCGGGCGTGGGCTTTTGGTGGGGAGATTCGGTTTTCATGCGGTGGATGCGAAAGTAGTTCCAGGGACCGGCATGGAAGCAAGAAACAAAACAGCAACTTCCGGGAACAATAACAGAAACATGAAAAATGCTGTACCAACGGTTGGAACTGGAGCTGAAGCTGGAGAGCTCACCAGGTAGCAGAAAGGAGCAGACAGATCGACGGGAAAAAAAATCTTTGTTTTTCCTTTCTGTCCGCCGTCCGACCAGTTGTTGCCCCTGGATAGGAGCCGCCAGAGCGAAACAGTAAACTGCCACATCGTTTACCGTTCCGACGAAGTCAATAACCGACAAGCAAAAAAGCATTGAGAGTCCCGATGTCCTGTGGGGTGTGTCGCGGGATCAAAACGGTAAAAGCTTTCTCCCCAGCCCGGACAGGGTATGTCACGATGTTGTTGTTGTTGCTGTTGATGTTACCAAGTTGGTCAGGCGTTTATTTGCAAAACCGAGAAGCAACTTTGCAACAGGGCGGTGAATGATTTTCGCATAAAAAGAATGGTGGAAAGAAGAGCGGGGAGGAGATGCGCATGATAATGTGGACATGAGCACCACCGGGCACCAGTCGGTGCGCATATTTTGCATTCGCTACATACTTTTGTGCTCGCTGTGGTGTGTTTCTTCTCCAGATTTTGCCAGATACCAAGTGCTATCTTCATTTCTTTGCTGCCAGTTACTGGGCGTCTCCATTTTCTCAGCAGCGCACCGGAGCACCGGAACAAAGTTGCATTCTTTGTTCGCTCCGGGCGCATACCTTCGGCGAATACGGATCAAACGGTACTCGGTAGGGATGGCAGCACGAGAAGAATGAAGCAAGAAAAGAAAGTAAGAGAGAGAGAGCGCATTCCTGGCTGGCGCGGGCGATGCAAGGACCAATAATGAAAGTTCTCGCACCGCGGACAGAAGTGTAACGGACCGCGCATTTGAACCCGAGCTTTTGCTCACCCGTTCCACTTTCCACGCTCGTGTTCTACTTTCTTGCCGGTTTGTTGTTATTACCGGAAGCGGAAATATTGCTTGC
>NC_064874.1:48259402-48334402 GCF_943734745.1 Anopheles darlingi
TGTCTACCTCCGGTGTGTAATGGTAGTGGGTGACATACCGAGTGATTTCTTCGACGAGCTTACACGGATCACAGGCATAGAACTTGACGCCAAAGTACAGATCGAACGTCACTTTGCCACCCTTCAGCTGCCGGGAGAGTCTCGCTGCCGGATCAAGCCAGTGCTGTGGAGGATGTTGTTAACATGGTCAGGGAATTGGAAGGGGAATCGAACAGGGCGTTCCGGAATCATCTTACCGTTTGGTTGTCCTGGTCGATATACCGAATACCAAAGTAGGCCGTCTCGATGAGGTTAAGCCGTGCATAGACGACATCCAGCAGTGCCTGTCCCGGTAGATCGTCCTGTAATGCCGACAGAAAGAGAGAGAGAGAGAGCGAGAGAGAGAGAGAGAGAGAGAGAGAGAGAGAGAGAGAGAGAGAGAGAGAGAGAGAGAGAGAGAGAGAGAGAGTTGGTTAGTGAAACGCCGGGACACAAATATTTGACCAACCCCAGGGTATTCGTTGGTTCAGCATGAATTGAGCCCCGGATTGGAGCCCTGGTTGTGCTCGCACAGAAATCAGAAATTAATGATTTGTTGGACAATGGGTGGACGACAGGACTGGGCACCTCCTGGGTCAGCATTGTGTAATGCGGCTGTTTGCCAATCCCGTCCAAACAATCCGAAACCATCATCATCGTCGCCATCATCATATGGCACGGTGCTCTGTTTGTGTATCATCATTTCCCGGCCGAAACAACAGGATACGGTCGAAACCATCGGGCACCACCAGCCCCGCCTGGGATTGCACCAGATCGCCAGCGCAATAATGCGCTGGCGATGGCACCTTTTATGCTGGGGCACAATAAATTTGGACAAATTGATGAGCTGACCAACGGAACCGAACGGACCCCCGTTCGAGTTGCCGGTGTGTGTGTCCGGTATAACGCAATTAGGGTCCTGAGGTTTCGAATTCCTCATCTGACTTCGATTAACATTAGCAATTATGTTGGACGGGATGTGCGCGGGATTCGGAATTTGGGATTTTCATTTCCGCAACCAATTCCGATTGCTTTGCGGGGTGCATTGTTGCTCCGTTGGTTTGATGCGGTTTGCATCCAGGATCCAATCATTGGCCAGGAGTAGGAGTGGACCAACAGCATCTGCAGATCGGATGTGACCGACAGGCCGAGTAGCTTTTATTGCATTCTCTCGGTTGCCATTCTGCGGGTGATGGATGATGGCTGAAAACCAATCCGCACCGGTACCGGCTGATCGGTAGGGTTCGTGTTCCGCGACGCGGTTCCTGGCACGCGGTTGGTCTGTCGTTACCTGCCCGCGCGAATGCTGATCGATTGGAGTAGTTGCCATCGGGGAACAATACGGAGGACCCCATGCGGTGCGTTGCGCGACCATTGCGTTGGTCTCCCTCCATCGACGCAACGTCACGCCGGAGTTCCGTTCCATTCCCGGCGCAAACTATAGCCCGATGACGATGACGATGACGTGCACCTGAGGACGACGCGCTCGATGCACAATGGTGCGCCCGGGGGGTGCGCTTAGGCCAAGATGACGCATTATGCGCACGCCGGGCATGTTGGTGAGAACTAGGACCGCCTGCTGTGCCCGCGGAGCTTCGAGCGATGGCTCAGCAGCAATCCAAGGCTCCGAGATTGCTATTAGTCAGCATCTTGTGCAATCCAGGGCCTGCGAAAAGGGCAACAATCGGGGCGGGCCACAAGCGGAGGGTGCTGGGTGCTGACCAGGGAAGTCGAAGTGCGATAAGCGTGAACAACGGGCACACGTACTCACGCGGCGCGTTTGCCAAAGTGATAAATAGCTTCGGTTCGGTTACAGCCCTCGACGTTCAAGTCGAAGTCGAATATCTTGAGCAAAGCTCGGGGAGCGTCTTGTTGGTGAGGCACCATCGTCGGAGTGTGGAGTTGCGATGTGTCGAGGGTTCGGTTTTGTAACGGTTTCCGGGCACAGCTGGACATCGGTTGGATGGAGCAAAATATTTGCTTTTCCGTTTCCCTCGTCTCCTCCTGCTGCTGCAGCCGTCCAGACACCCGTTGCTCTTGGTGGATGGTGATTCTAGCTTTCAAAAGAACCATCGCCATTGCTAACAGACTAGCCGGTACCGGAAGGAATCCCGGCCCGGTCATCGTCACTCGCGGGGCCCCCGAGAGAGAGAGAGAGAGTGCAAAAGTGTTTTGAACACTAATTAGCCAACTGGTTAATGGCGGCGACATGCGCTTCCACATAAACACTTAATTAATGTAATCTCCGGTGAAATCAATTAGGACACGGTCGGTAACGGAACTGGCAACTTCTGCCGGCGACTTCCTGGGGGTACCGGCACTGGCGCAGACACCAGTGCCGTGCACGTACACCGTACACCATCATCCAAAGCACAACTTTGTCGTTATCAGTGCAAATTAACTTTGTTCCGATGTTCCGGACAAACCCCGTGCACCTCCTCGTACCTCGGGTCGCTCTTTTGACGTCGACAAGTTTCGGGGGAGGGAGTGCTTCTGCCCCAAATGCGCCATAGAGCACCGAATAGAGGGAGGTGGAACCATCCCGGGGTGTTTCGCCGTCGGGTTGTTGCGCTGTCTGTGTTGTGCTACCAAGCTACGCTGTGTATATCGTTAATCTTGCCTTCAAGACTTATTGTGCTGCTCATTTTTCACTCCGGAACCACCACTAGGGGAGGAGCTCCATGGAGAGCACCGGGAGCATCAACATGGAGCGCATGTTGGCGTTCATGTTCTACACATGCACATGCATGTGCACACTTTAGTCGGCAAAAGGACATCATACATCGTCTGTCGCACATGCCGCCGGAATGTATGAGCACAAAGTACAAAGCGACGATCACCGCGGGAACTGGGACTTTTCGCTGGAGGTGGTTCCAGTCCCGGAAGCCAGAGGACGGATTAATAAAAGTTGGCCACCATTCTTTTGATGAAGTTGGGCGTCTTCGCGCTTCGCTTTCATCGCGGGCGCGCGAAATCATGGCGTGCTTCGAATGCTTTTTTGGTTCTCGTGGAGAATAATGGAAATAGTTGGATAACTTGCTGACGATGGAGTAGCTCCTTGAACTAACAGGACGCAACCCAGGTTCTGACTCATATAACCACCATCCATCGGTCATCTCGGTTAAAGTTAATTTGCGTATTGTGAGGCTGGTAGACTGGTTTAAAGGTGGCGTCGAGGAGTGTTTGCCGCTAGGCATAAGTGAGCGCGTCATGTTTACTCATGCATTCCTTTTTGCGGCCCGCTTTATTTACGGCACCCGGAGGCGCCTGACACCCTACGATCTCGCAATCATTCCATTCGTGGCTCAATATTGATGCCACTTCAATGGCTGAAAACATGACACGAAGCATCCAGCGATGAATGGGTTTGTCTTGAGTGGTTCAAAAATCTCGTTACTACCCAAGATGAAAGGGACACGACGGTCGGTCGGTCGGTCGGTCGGTCAGTCATCCATCAAAAGTCAGTCTCGGGTTCCCCGGAAGCAACGTGCCCGCCGGTAATCGATTACTGTTGCAGCGGAACTAATCGACCGGGCCCCCCCCCAACCAACAGCAACCTTCGAGATGACCATTGACCCACGCCGCACACGTTAGTGCCAGTCATCCAAGGGGGACTACTTACGCTCTGTGTTTGCATAAGATATGTTCTAGTTGGGAACGATGCAAATATGAGAGCCACCAAGCAATGGTAACAGATACAGAAGCGAAGAGATGATTCTTGAACATGAACTTTGTTGAAAATGCAGCCAATTTCTAGTGCATACTCATAGCCATGGAGATCGCTTGTTTTTAGCACTATTCAAGCGGAAGTAGACAAAACTTGTGTGGTGCAATTGATTCAATTGAACAAAAGTGCAATTGATTCTCAAAACGACTTTATTGTTTCTGCTAGAAAATGCACAACCTTAAGACCATTTAATGTAAAATCATAGCAAAAAGCATAAAACAGGCGATATTTCTGAAAAGCAGCTTGAAATTTGTTTAACAAAATTGCATACGGATGTACTTAAAGTCCATCGTGGTTGCAATAAATGCCTCTAGTAGTTGGCAGATCTTTTGCAAAAGATTTTTAACGCTTCTTGTAATAAAAAAGGAGGTTATTTCAATGCATCAAATGGACAAGAACCATGTGCGCAAGAATTTATGTTCTCTTAAAAATATATGATTGAAATTCTGTTTACTGTAAAGCGTTACTAAACCAAACTATGCACATGTATTGAATGTCGTCAATCCATGGTTGTGAAAAGAGTGCTAATGTTATGAGAAAAACTATTGCACTCGTTCACTAGACTTCACCAGTTTTCATTATTGGCCAAATCGCTTAATAAGAACTCAAATTTGAGAAAGGCAAAATATTTTTAAAACATGTTTACATACTGAGCTTATATAAAAAGTAGTTCTTCCTGTTAATTCATCGATGAGGTTACCGATAAATCTGATTTCTTGCTAGTACACGCTAGTAATCAACTACATATCATTAACAATAAGACAGGATAACAATTCCAGTCAAAAATCCAACACCACTCAAGTTATAGTACAATCAACAATTCACTCGGGTTACCCATTTATAACACAACTAATGAGGAGAAGCAAAAGCTGAACCCATTGTAAATCAACCTCGATTACTATCAATTATAATCAGAATAAACGTAATTTTCGGAAAAAAAAAACTACATATCATTGATCAATGCCGAACAAATTGCATCAAATACGATTGAGTTTGCCATTCTACAGCTTCATTCCTGTTCTGATTGGTTTGTTTAAAACCAAACAAACAAAACTACGGAACTAGAGAAGCCTCCTAGAACTATTTTCACTTATTGATTTATCTCTAGGAATCCTTTCCCCAAAAAACAGGGCATCACATCATCCGGGTATTGCCTTCAGGCGAAGCAAAATCAAAGAACTCCTAAATGGACAAACACGCACGCCACCTTCAAAGCCAAGAAGCCACCCAACCAGCCAGCCAACCAGCTAGCCAGCCAGCAAACACTCTCACAATTGGAGTTTCTTTCGAAGTTCGAAGAGCCCTCGGTTCAGTCGCAGTTCCTTCCTGCAACTTTGATCTATCATTTAATCATCTTAAAAAGCGCACAGCAGGTAATTGAAAACTTCAAACTCCCTTCCCCCGACCCACCCACCAACCAACGGAGCCGTCACCTGTCGGCTTCGTCTTCTTAAACATGGATTTTCCGTTTGAATGGTTTCCCTTTTTTGGGTTTTCCCCCATTTCCCAAGAACGCTGGCAACACAGGGGCACGACGACATAGCGCGGCAGCCAGCTAACAGGTGGTCTAAGATTTGTGACCTTTCATTGCGCGCCCGTGCCGTGTCTCAGGCCAGACATCATGCCCTGTCATCATCCATTTCCGTTTTCCTTCTGCTGCTGCTGCTTCGGCTGGTGCCGACTGACCATCCGATGGGACGATGTCTTTGACTCTCGACTTTACTTACCGGATGGTCAGATTTCAGAGAGCCCTGAATTGAACCCTGAACCCTCGTCGAGTTCGCCGACTTCTTCTGCCGGAACGAACGAATGAAAGAATAATCCTTTATCAGCATCACCACCACCGTATGCTGGACGGCATCCCCGGCACCCGGCACGGTCTTGAATCATTCTCCGGAAGCGAGCGAAGCAGCCGTAGATAAAGGGACGGCGGTTGACGCTCAGGTTCTCAGGCTTTTAATGACTTGACCGTCAAAAGGCTGGCTGGTGCGTTCCAGCATTCAACCAAACCGTGGGTATGTGTTTGATGAAACATATTAAAATTGCATATTAATGTTGCTTCCTGGAGTGCTTACTTGCAGCAGCTTCTTTAGGGTGAGAACGTGCGCTTGGAAAGGGATGTTGGAGCTGGAGTTGAATGGAGCGATGATAAATTAACAAAATAATCATCTCGATCTTTCTCTGTCTCTGTCCTGGACTTGGTCACCGGTGTTTTAACGAATAAGTTTGTAAGCAAAATGTCCGCCGTTTCCTAATGTTTTAATCATGGACCACAGACCACAAAACATAAGTAGCAGCAGCAGCAGCAGCAGCAGCGGCAGATGGCATTAGCATTGAATCGGTTCCGTACAGTTAGTTGTATAACTTATGGGAAGAACTTAAGACGGTGTCTGTTCGTTCTAGGGAGCGATATCCATTGCAAAGCGACGGAATTAACCTCGTTCTCAGTGTTTAACGTAACCATAAAAGCCATCTCGTGGTACCCACCACGGAACCTTGGCCACCTTGGCTGCGTCCGTCACTGTAAATCAAATGAAAGGTAAGTACCGGCGGCAATCAGGGTTCGTTCATTACCGGAATGCCCCTGCTGTTATCGTGAAATGGCGGCATAATCGGAAGCAGCGCGATGATCCTCCTTCATTACACGTCCATCATCAGCATAATCGAGTTGCGACCGAAACTGACCAACAGTGCAGTTGGCCGTTGGTGGCCGACGTTCTCTCTCTCTCTGTCTTACCGTGGCTTAATTTGTTTAAACGCATCAATCACGGCATCAACCTCCACAGTACCCGACCGATGCGTTGCACACGGTTCTGCAACTCCCTTCGTGAGGATCATTAATACACTGGGGTCATTTGCTAAATCGCGTTACTCTCCCTTATTGCCCCTGCGTCGACGCGCTTTTTTGTTGCAAAGAAATTACCTTCCGAATGGCCAACACTGTGACCACAGAAGACGATCGGCTTCGGAGATCGTACGAGGTTTGCCGCGGACTGCTATGCGTAGCTCATTAGTGAAGTCGCGAGACTACGATTGCACGCCGATTGGCCCAGGAGGATTTACTCGCGAAACCATCAATTCGAACTCGTGCGGTGCATCAGAGTGTTGGGAGTTGGGAGTAGCGCCTTGACCTTGACCACCACCGTGTCCGGTGGCCTTGGTAGTTGACGGTTGTGGTTGTCCTTTCTCTTGGGAACCGGACAGTCGAACTCGTAAAGCGCGCATAATGGCGTCCTGGGCGTCCAATTTGCGTGGCGATCGGTTTGCCGATCGGCAAAAGTCTTAATTACGCCAAACCGCTACGACGATTGCCACTACCAATGGCCGCAGGGCTAGCTGGCTGGCCGACATGGCGGGGACCTGGACTAATAATAATGCTAATAACCAATTTCGCGCACATTGGATTGTGTGTGTGTGTGCGTCCATCCATTGGTTTCGGATCTCGCGGATGTCACGGATCACGGATTGATGATGATGGCTTTGGTGTCGCGGAGCGCAAATTTCGTTCGCCGTCATTAATCAAGTGACGGAGCCGTGAGCTGCGTCCGTTCGTTCGTTCGTCTGTCACACGCTTGCGTCTCGGTCTCGATCACAACAATCAACCGGTTTCCGGCCCCCTCCAAGATGGATTGACTGTTCGGTGAGCTAATGGTGCGACACCGATCCACATACACACGCCCCATATGGTTCTTTCTAATTCAATTTCGTAAAAGCTCATTACAACACCTTCATCACCTTCAGCTGGAAGGGATACCGAAGAAGAAGAAAATCTCGGACCACTCGGACCTCTCGGACACTCGGATGGTAATGGAGCTGGCAATATAAGGACGCAACGCATGTCGTGCAGTGGCTCGACGAAAGAAAATTAAGAATTAATCATTACCGACCGTCGGCAAAATGGCCGCACTGAAAATGGCAATGCAATGGGGGGGCGGTGGAGAGACATGAGACGAGGCAATCTACCCCGAAGGCAATCACAGTAACCGATCACGGCGAAGCGAGTCTAGTCCGTTTCATCGCCACTAATTGATCAAGTTCAACTCGCCAACATCACAGCACCGGCGACAGCTGCCGACGTACGGTCGACATCAATGTGACGGTCCGTCACGTTCACGTTCGCGGTTCACGTTCGCTGTTCGTCGATGCATTTCCAAACGCTTGCGTAAAGTGAAGTGAGGTGGCAAGTTCTAGCGCACAGGTGGTAAAAGGCACCGACCAGAAGCACCAGAGCGGGAAGCTTGTTCTGTCCGCTGTTCGTTTGTTCTGCATTAAAGACCCACTGGGTGTTGATGTGTCGATGCAATCGATTCAATAAATGATAATCCAATCCGGAAAACATGCATTTAAATCCGATAATCGATTTGGTCGAATTTCGATGCTGGGCGGTTCGAACCGATCGAGCGGAAATTGTGGAGCAACTGTGCTCGAGCCTCGAGATAGGTTTGCCGGTCACGTTCTTCTTCTGCTTCTTCTGAGTGTGGCCTACATTTATTATTTGTCACCAAAAAGCGGTTGTTCCTTGTTTGGTGGCGAGTGCGCCTGCATTTCGGTCTTTCCGGTGGTCCGGTTAGTGGTAGCACAGGGGGCTAGGGGTTGTTTTCGGGGTTGTGTGCTTCGTGTGCTAAACGATTTAATTAGCATAAACACAATTCTGATCAATTTGGGTAATAGAAATGAGCGATGAAATAACAATCTGGCGTTTTAAATGTAGATTTGGTAGCTGGTGCGGTGTGAGCAGATTTGCATTTGCAAAAACTACCGGAAGCTGGGGTCATACGCACGATTAAGTAAATTGGAAAACGTGAGTATACCATTTTGGGCAGTTTGATTAAATCGAAATAACTAAACGAATGCGAAGAGTTCAATTTCCATTTCTGGTGCATGATTTAGGTATACATTATAAATTCAAAGTGTACATGAATCAAATAACACGACGATATTTCAGATTAATTGAACATAAACAGAGGTGTCACTGGCATTTGGTTCAAAAGAAAAGTCTGATCGTTTCATCATTTATTATTTAATTTTTAATATTAGCAACTGCAATGCACATGGCATAACAACAAAGTTGGTTAAGTTTTTTTTATGATGTATTTAAGTAATTGATGTTTAAAAATAGAAAGCTAACCATAAAGCGTGCTATACAAAAATACGCCATCAAACACTTCAAAAGTCAGTCAGAGTTTCTTGATCGAAAAACTAATTACTTGAAAAAGAAACATTAATATTCTTGCACTCAAACTGAAGGAAATTGAGTTCGTTGCATACAGTTGCATCAAATGGCGAGATTGTTTCTTTGAAGAAGCAATCAAAATCAAATTCTGTGTTAGATCCATGGATACATTTTCATTAAGCGCTTCCTATTTAAAAACAATCTCGGAGTATATTCATATTTGTGTGCGACAATGAAATTGGATTTTGAGGTGTGTTCTTACACAGCAATATTATCTAGCACAACATGCTCAAGCGCCACTGTACTTCCACTTAATGTATTGCTCTAATCTTACCCGTCCTGCAATTTCAACATGTATGCAGACTGACAGCTTTCAGCAAGGTGCGTAAGCTTCTACTGTCCTGCCTCAGGCCAACTCAGCAACAAAAGCTGATCCAGCTCAGCTTTACCTGCTGCCAGCCCCTCAGCTCAGTCAGCAACCAATCAACGTTAGAAAGTTAAGAACACGTATTCTCGCTTCATCATATTGTGTGAACGTGTGTGTGTGTGTGTGTTTGTTCCATGCCCTCCAACTTGATCCTGGCCAGAAGCTCCACACAAGTGCCTTGCGCTCGGCGGGACATTGGAAAAGAAACCATGGAAACGTTTGCCCCATCCGGTGCCGTTTCTATGCAGCGCCAACTGGGCAAAAGTTTCCCGGGCAATACCATTCCAACCCAGCATCAGTATAGCCCAGCCCAGCGTGTAAATTGTGTAGACCATGGCGAAGATTTTAAGCAGAGTGCATCCTTTCTCAGCGACCCCATAGCACCGACGGAGATGCGAAAAGAAAGAGAGAAAGAGAGAGAGCCGGCTTGAAGGACCTTAACGTGGTCGCAAGGCGTATTGCTTGATCGCATTCCTGGCGCTACAACGGCTGACATGACCCGGAATCCAGGGCAACAGAAAAGGATACTTCGTATAACAATAATGAAGTGCCGAGGGTTCCGGTTATCGTTCCCGGTTGCAACGCGCGTTACTCGCTGCGCAAAATTAACTGCAATAAGGCAGCCGACGGTTGTGCAAGTGGCAATGTTGCAATGCAGTGCTGCTGCTGCTGCTGCTGTTGCCTTGTTATCATTTGATGAACAACAGCAGCATGGCGGGACTCCAGCTTGTCCCACGATGTTCCACGATGTCACTTCTCATATTCGACTCCCTCGGCTCTCGGCAGTGGCTGATCCTTGGCTTGGTGTTATTGGTTGCCAGCGGAGATTGCTCTAGCTGCTCTTAATTTATGTTTCCTCGACTGTCGTTGGTGTTGGTGGTTGGCCGGGGAGCGGTATGATAATACGGTACCGCATTGCGCGTTGTGCGTTGTGCGTTGTGCGTTGTGTTAGGAACAGAGGTCGCATTGTTTTGTCTCCCCGTTCTTGGGCCATTGCCGGCCGGCAAGGCCAAAGTCACATTTCGTTTGTGACACTAATGGGCACTGGCCGTGAAGTCGAAACCTTTAATTCATCCCCTGGAAGCAGACCAAGAAAAAGATCTCGCTCTCTCTCTCTTTTCTCTCTCTCGCGCACTCCTTCTTTAACCCTTGTCCAGTCTCTTGGAAATAATGCACTTCAGCTTTGATAAGCTTTAATTAAAAACAGTCTTGCCAACAGCAGCAGCAGCAGCAACAATCACTGGTGCGTCCGTCAGTGAATCATAACGCGTGAGTCCCAAGCCCCAGCCATCCAGCGTGCCAGACCAGAGGTTCAGCATCTCAATCAAAAGGGGGCCAATGTTTATGCGAAACCAACCCTCTCCATGCCAGGCTCCACCGGATCGAATTTTTATGCGCCGTCGCCCTCTCGCCAGCGTGTAACTGCGATGGTGGTGGTGGTGGTGGTGGGGCCCGGACCGGTCGCACTGCTCTGTGTGTTGTGCCTCCCACGATCTGGCAGCACACGACCTGCCGCCTGCCAGCCGACTGCACGGATTGGATCGACATAATTATGGTCATTGTGCTGCTGTATCAACTGCTTGGTAATCTTCTTTATTTACCACTTTTTAATAGGATTTCTGTTTTCCATTCTCCTAATGGAATCGTTTACATTCACGTTCGATTCACACCCCCCGACCCTGGAGGGGGGAGTCGGTAGTTCCTTGGTCCTTTGCTTGCTTGCTGCCGTTGCACCACGTTGTGCAGCAACTTCATTCGCTCGAGCACCAGCAGCAGCAGCAGTGAGCTCGCAATTGCCAGGTTGTTGTGTGCTTCCGCGCTTGATTTATGGAGCAACACACACTCCCCGGGACCAACCAAGAGCCAGCCAGGGCTGCAACAGCTGCCCGGTGGCGCAGTAAAGACGCAAAGGGTGTGGTGTTGGTAAAGGGAGACCCCCTCACACCAGCGTGTCCTTCGCCATCGCGGTTTGTGCATCTCGGTGCTTGAGCTTGAGGGCCGTGTGTTTGGAGTAATTGAAGGAACCAAGTACCGCTCGAACCGGCCACTGTGAGGCAAATCATCGGAAAGATATAAATCGATCCACTTGCCACGGTTTCTGCCCGCTGCTGCTGCTACCAGCTGTTGGTGCAATTGGATTGGATTTTCGTTGTGCTGCGCCAACTATCTTCATTTAATGCGACCGATAAATCCGACGTACTGGTGGCGCTGTTACAGCAGAATGACAATATTTACTCAAATGTGGCCGCTCATTTATCAGCTCAGCCCGGACGTGGCCATTCATTTGTCGCGCGAAACTGATGCGATGGCGACGTGCTCGTGCGCCTCGTAGGCATTATGTGTCAAATAGAGTGAAGGAGGAGGAGGAACCTCATCGAGTCTGTTGTTTTTTTTTGTCAATGTTTGTACCGCGTGATTTAAGGGCGGACCCACGCGGCCCGGGGAGTACGCGGTCGTGGGTGCCAGCGGCTCGCCAGCGGATTTCCAATCATTGCGACGGGGAGGCGCGGTCCCCGGTCGAACTGTCATTAATAATTCAAAAGTCCATTTCGGGGCGCGTAATTGGTAGGAATCGATTGGAAACCGCCCCCCAGCCTCCCAAAGCACACACACACACACACACACACACAATCTCCCCCGAATAGGGTTCCCCCCCTGACGGTGTACCATGGCAGCGGGTTGGATCGCAGGTCCAGGTCCAGCGCTGGACGGAGCTGGAGAGTTGAGCCGAAGTGCTTCTAAAATTTAAAGACTAGTAGCTAGCGAGGTCCCCCCGGTCTGGCCTGGCCTGGCCTGACATGATAAATTTATGTACATTTTGGTCCGCAGAATGGAGCGAATATCAATTGAGACATTCGCGAGGGTACGAGAAGGTACGAGTATCTAGGCGCGGTTTGCCATTGAATCGACCAGACCGACCGACCGACCAGAGAAGCGGACCAGCGGACTCGGTGGTGGCCCTTGGGTGGAAACGTGTTGAAAAATTAATCGTGACTACCGTTCGATTACTGGTGCTCCATCACTCCGTCGGGCACGGCACGCAGGGTCTGCGCAGGCTGTGCCTCGCGAGTGCTGTGCGTCGAGTAGGCGACGACTACCGAAGGCGCTCTTGGACTAATTTGACAGATGTCAAAGCAGTTTAGTGTCAACGTGTGGCACAATGTGGCGCACGCCGAACCCCCCGGGAGCCTGGTCCGGGTTGGGTGTGCGTGAGTGTCCTTCCATTCAAATGCCTACTAGGGAGTAGCTCCCCTCAATTCCTGTGGTGCCGTCTACCGCAATACTGCCTGGAACTGCACTTCCTATCAGGATCAGATCGCAATCAGAGGGAGGCAAATCCGTTTGTGTCCCGGTCGGTAAGTGCAGCCACCGACAACGGGACTTGCCACTCCGGGCACCAAGTGTTCGCGTCTGCCACCCGTAATTACAGTAAAATATGATTTCCTCTCTCCCGCTACCACACGCAATCCCTTTGCCCACCGGAGGGCCTACCGGAGGGTTGCACCGAAGCAATTCATTCACCCAGCATTGATTGAATCTCTGGAACCAGGCGAGAACGAGGAGGAGTAGAAAAGCGAACCTTCGTGTGGACCGACCTTCGTACCAAGCACCGGAACCAAGACACACCGTATCGACATCATCATCATCACTCAACCGTTCGTTAAGCGATCGCCACACCACGCCACGCCACGCCACGGAGCAAAACGATTGCCGGGGCCAACCGGGTCTAACAAGGTTTTACTTCATTTTGTCGTCATTTATCTTGGACACAGAGGGGACGGTACACACTGCCCCGGCCTGCCCTACCGCCCTCGATTACCGTTAGAAACGCTTCATTCATTGTTACGTATTACGCATCGCGTTCCCGCGGTGCATCGACATCATAGAGCTGGGCGGCCAGGGCCAGGGCCATGGCCAGGACCAGCCACCGTATAGCCCGGGGAATAACCGTTTCTTCCGTCAAACGGTTCTGGTTTATTAAAAACCCACAAACGACGCTCGGTTAATTGCATACCGCGACTGCTATCGATTAATCATCCCTCGCGCACGGTGCTCCCTTGGTCGCCGCTGGGCCGCACTTGCCGCACTAGAACAAAGCCCTAGCCTAGGATTGGCCGCCACCGCGAGTGGCGGCACGAGCAGTTTCATTCCGCCGGTAGCAGCTACAACCACCACACCAACCTGCCCCATTTCTTTTAGCAGAGATAGCAGATCGAAAGTCAACATAGAGACAACCGACCGCCGAGGGCCGGGCAGTGAAAGGGATGGAAAGGAAGAAGGAGAAAGTAACGAGCCAGGCCATGGCTACAGCCAGGCCTTACGCATCCCATTGCGAAACCTGTAACCGGTGGTGGACACTCTTCGATAGGCATCTCTTACGGCGGTACTATCGATGAGATCATCGATGCCTCATTCTTCCTCCGTCTCGCGTGGCCCAGAGCCTGTTCTTGGGCGGTTCTCGCATGAACTCATTAATTCTACGGGACGGGACGGGACGAGGGACGCGATTCCGCGTTCGCCGCGGACATTACTGCATCCGGTGGTCATCGTCGGTCGGAACGGTTTGCTAAGATTGAGCTGAATAATTCATTTCTGGCTTTCGCTGGCTATTGCGTTCGCCTTGGTGTTACCGTGGGGACAGATGGGCACACTAGATGTTCTACCATTTACCGCGGCCGTGTGGTCTCATACCTGTGAAGGAGAAAAGTAAAACAAGATATTTGTTAGAAACAGAAGAAACAAGGGAAACACTTTGGCACAGCATTGGTGTCTCTAATTGGCTTTACTCATTAGCTGGTCGCCCTTTTGGGGCTTGGTTGTGTGAGAGTGCGCCTGACAGTGACGAGTGTTCTGGCAAAGCTTGCACCATGCGACACTTTGGGGCCGAGCTTTCTTATCGAAGGCTAGATTGGATTCTTGGCTTAGCCAGCATCCAGAACTAGAAAGTATCCCGCCAGAGAAGTGTTTGCGTTTGACAGAGACTGCCTCGTGCCGTGTTCGTTGCAGCATTTCGTTCCAAGATGTGGAAGTTTCAGTGGAAATGAGTCTTCATAGTGTATTCACTTCAATTAATTTAGCCATTTTTACAAGAGAAATTCTGAGCATTGCGTATTGGAGGGATTAATTTTGATATTTTCGACATAATCTAGAAGTGGTTGGAGACTGGATTCAAGAGTGACATACTAGTATTGATCCTGGAGAGTATGATGCAAAAGCTTTCCAACAGAACGACAAACGAATCTTGTCAAGTTTTTGTAATCCAATCCAACTATATTGGATGCCCAGACATAAAGACTCCTGGAATAAAATTCCAATGTTGCAGACGGTGGGAAATCCAATGTATCAATTCCAATGCACAATACCGAACTCGTATTGTCTGAACCGACCTGCTGTAAGCTGCGGCTGGTTATCCTGACCGGAATTAGAATTCTTTTTCCAAAATGTTTATGCCTCATGACCCCATGGTGTTAGCCATTGGGCTAAGTGGTTTAACGAGCCGCCTGATGATACACACTGTGTACCAACGGGAATGCGGTAACACAATTCTTCGAACGCAGGTCCTCGCCACCGTTGCCGTTGGTGTTGCAGATAGTTCGCACCCTCTGTTCTCTCACGTCCCGTGTAGCCCCATCGCACAAACCGGCAATAAATCTCCCGAAACCACTCCCGGAACTGCCGCAATACGAGACTACCGCAGTTCCCGAGCCAAGCCAGCCGGTACCAGACCAACTCGGCTTTCCCAAGCCCATGTTGATCTGTTTACCGCTTTGAATTGCCGGCCGGAAGCGGACGCTTCTTTATTCTTGCGCCAGCAATTCAATCCTTCTTAGTAATCGGAAGTGCTTCCCCTGGACCCCGGGAGCGTTATGATGCAGTAGCTGCTCCAATCAATGCAAAGGCCCAGGAATGTCCCCGGCTGTCCCCTGGGAGAAACCTTGCCGGAGAATACTGGGCGACAGGAACTTGGGAGCATACACACACGAACGGGCGGACGGACGGAGGGACGCATAGGAATGAGCGCTGTAATGTGTGCCATTGTCGAGAGGCTTCGCTCGAGAGTGGCCCGAAATCGAATTTCCCCTTTTTATCCAGTGGCCGGCGGACTGGCGGACGCTGGGAACAGGCCACACCGGCTAATACTTCAACAAATCTGGAGTGAACGGATTTGCGGTTGCAGACCCCGGTTGGCCGGCTTCTCGGCCGGCAAAGGGAGGAACACAACAGGAAGCCAAACAACAATGCCTTGAACCTTGATCCGCTTGTCCTCCACCGGTCTGAATCGGTCTGGCAGCGTCCTTAACCGTCTCCTATTGCATCGGGTGTTATTTATTTGTTTCCATTTTTCTCCGGTAACGATACGTTCAATGGTTCTCCAGGTTGCCTCTCGCTGTGACACTCGCTGTGTGCGATGACTCAATTCACGATGCCACGGGGACTATCGGCATGTCACCGACCAGACCAAGGAGAAGGAGAAGAACACACGATGACGTGCTACAGATTGGGGCGAATTTGGACGATCTTAATCCGTTTGCTGGTTGACGGCAGGTCGTCCATGTCGAATGTCGTCGTCGTCGTCGTCCACATACCAAGGAGTGTACCATCGATATCCATACGCAGCTGTGCTGCTGCTGCTGCTGCTGCGGTCGATGCTGTACGACTGCGTACAGCACGTATTACGAGCGTGCAGATCCTTGGTGGACCGACAAGGATCCTTTCTGCACACGCCAACAAAGAGACAGTATGAAAGGCAACAGAAGGCGCGCGCTCTTTCCTGTAGCTGGTTGACCCTCAGATGGGACGGGGTGGGGGGAAGCCGGATGTCTGCATTGTTCGAGCATAAATTGCAGAACGTTGCGCCATCGCTACCGGGGGGAAATCGCACACCGGTGTGCCAAGTGGAGCGTCTCGATACGCTCCATACCAAAAGCCGAGTCGAGTGAAAGAGAACCTCAACCCCGGGGGCCGTGCATTGACCGTGCCGGAGTATTTATGATAATGAGTGAATGTGTGGTTTCTTCTACTCGCTTTTATGCTCCGGGCTGAACGAACGGGCCAGGGAACGGGCCAGGGATTTGCGATATGAAGCATGTGAACAAGCATCTGTAGTATATCGTGTTACTGGAAGCAGAGTACAATGCACTTTCGCTCAATCGATCGGTAGGTATTGAAGGATTCGCTTATGGAGCAGCAAACTGCTGCAGAGTCGATAAGAACGGCCAAGATATGATTGTGCTCCTCGGAACCGAACAGAGAATAGTATAAACACTTTCTGAACTGTACTTTTCCACAATCTTTCAGATTGTACCAAGCGGAGCAACGTAATGGATGGACGTGCTGTGTGCGTTGTTGTGCTCCGTATACGGAACCTGGGGCCCACTTCAGTACCGCTCTACGCCACGGAGTCGAGTGCATCCTTTCGAGCGCGCAATTCGCAACTCGCGGCACAACACAAAAGTGGCCACTCTCCAGGCTCCAGGCCAGCGTCTCGTACACGGATCTAGCTCGAAATGGCGCCAGCGCTGGCGGATGATAAGGACGATGAGCGCAGCCATCGCGGACGCGGACGGAAAGGATAGGGAATTACACCTGGCTACACTTTTGCAGGGCCACTTTCCCCTCCTGAAGGCTTTGTGCCCGGGATCGAGAGGATGCTTTTAACCCGTCCATCGCAACTTACGCTTCTATGCTCACTCCGGGGTTGTGTGTGTGTGTGTGCCTCGGGTTGGCCTGAGGATCTGATTCCCTTTTTCCCTTATCCGCCCGGAGGGACGCTTACATGAAGGTGCTTACAGTGCGACGACCACCGGTAGCTGTCCTCGTTGTTTTCATTTGCAATTCCGGTGCCGCCATCCCGTGTGACCGGAGAGTTTTCCTCCATTTTTAGCTTGCTATTATGCACGGCCTTCCCTCTCCGCCCTTGCTAGAGTTGGCCACTTTGACGGCTGTCAACCTGCTTATACCATCTTCTGGTTTCTTTTTTGATTTAAAATCTCATCGACACACTCAAACGCACACAGAAGGATCCGACGCTGGGGAGGGGGTGTGTGTCCACCATTCCCATTACCACGACCACTAGGCCTCGGTCCATAGGTGTCGCTGTCAATGTTGGTAAATATTTACTTTTTTGTGATTACTGCTCCACGCTCCACGCTGTCTATGTATCGCACTGTTCACTCTTATCATCACTCAAGTGGCATACAATTTGTGTACAAAGCAGCAAAGGGAGGTAGCTAAAGATGGTGGTCGTGGTTTTGTGTGCCGAGGCCATGATTAAATTACTGAACGATCCCCTCGCTGCTGCTGCTGCTGCACCCACCCTGTCAAGTGGACGCCACTCGTCGAACTGTCGTCGGCCGGATGTCGTACGGAATGAAATGAAGTGACAAAAAATGGTGGAAAAGGACGGGAACCAAAATCCAGGACTGCTGCAACCTGCCGGCTTGTTGTTGGTTGTTGTTATTGTGGCAAAGTTGATGAAACAAGCGCCGTTGAAGTACATGACGCTCGTAGCCACTTCCACAGACAGACTAACTCACTGACTGACTGCTGCCAAGGTGAGAGGATGTACCTCGGATGAAAAGGCCCCCCGGGGCGAGGGATGGGTCTCACCCTCACCACCGCGCGCCACTCGAGAAGCCACTTTGACTAGAATTACAATTTAGATTATAATATTTAATTGGAAAATATGTCCGTGAACCTCGGCCAACTTCCTCTCTTGCTCTGCACTTAGCTTTCCTTCCACTTTGCCTCGCTTGATTCTATTTGGTTTGCCACTTTTTGCGATGAAAAATGGACAGCCGGAACCGGAGCCGGGGCCAGGATTTTCACTTTGGCTTCGGCCATCGCCTTTCGCCTTCGCCGTTGCCCTCGGGCGTTTCGGGCGCAGGTAGCGAGAACGAACGAGTATCCTTTTGTCGAGCTTATGCTGCCATCCCCACGCTCTTTCTTTCTCTCTTCCTTCTTTGTGTGTGTGTGTGTGTGTTTGTGCGCCTTCGTGGAAAACAATCTTTTGTGCCGGATTTTCCTCCGGTCGTCCGGCGGTCTCGACAGGCGCACTCGCTGTCCGTTCGTCCCCTGTATTCGTTTTCTTAGGACGCATCGTCCACCCAACGGGCAGCGGCGTCGTTTTTGCGCATCTTCTTTTTTTTTTCTTTTGGCCAGTAATTTACAGAAAAACGGTCCCCCGGTCCACGGTCGCCGCGGTGGAACGGGAGAGACAAAACGGCGGAACACACGGCGGAACAGCATGCCCTGTTTTGCTTGGAAGGTAATAAAGTGAATTTATTGAAAGAAGTTTATTCTATTTCATTCGTTTTATGTTTTGTGGCCCCGCCCGTTGTCAGTTCCTTTCCCCCATCCTTCCTGCAGGCTTAATATTTATACTTCAAAGCATTCGCAACAAGGCACTTGGCTTGGGTACAACAGCAATATGAATCTCGTCTGCACACTCGTAATAGGCCAGGGCTAGGCTCTAGTTTTGCATCCGCGGAAAATGTGTGCAAAATATGAAAATCCAAATTGGAAATGGCAAACAGTTGCATCAAACGTTGCAATCCGCATGTTCGTGCACCGCGTATGCCAGCGGGAGTGTATCAAAACCTGCTGCAAAGAGAGCATGCTGCACTCCGCGGGCGTTTTGTAATTTTCTGTCTCATTAGCTGCGTTGCGGTATGAGTTGCCTTCTGTGTTTGTGTACTCGAAAGGACGCTCGATTCCCGGGGCCGTAGGTCGTGCCATGCCAACGCACCTCTATGCCTACCAGGACCAGCACTAAGCTACTGCAGCTCCAGAGCGAGAGACGAGCGACTGCCATCAATTTTCAAATTTCAAATTCAAATCAAAGCCACCCGAGAGTACGCGCAGGATGCGAAACGCGTGGATCCCCCGCTTCATCGAGGACTCCTTTCAGACAATGTGGCTCCATGCGTGGGTGCATTTGCCCCAGGATGTGTGTGTGTGTGTGTGTGTACGTGTGTTTGCATGAGTAGGTCCCCGGCAGCGTTAGCAGGATGAAACGTATTTAATGTGGTTTACCACCTGATGCTGTAACCGCAGCCATTTCCTGCCGGCAAAGCTATTACTTTCATCCACTCACTCCGGCCGGAACAGGCGGCAGACGAGAGTGAGTGGTAGCGATGGTGGTGGTGGTGGTGATGGTGTGGGGATATGATTTTCGGGACGTTGCTCTCGGCGGTGAGAAGCAAATAATTAATTCTAGAATTACCAGCGCAACGGACCGAGTGCCGCAGCGCATTGATGTTGGTTGAACCGACCGAGATTGACAAGCTCGTCGACTGACGTCCGGGGTTTGTGGATGTGGAACCGAGGGATCCGGCGCCCGTCTACGTATACGATGCACTGCGCTCGAATGAGTCAACGAGTATATCGGTAAACGATGTTGGTTAAAATATTAATATGCTCATGTTGCGCATACAACGCGTATTGTGTTGCCTTGTCATCAACAGCCATCGCACAATGCATGTCAAAAGCCCGGGGAGGGATCCAGACCACGGGGATAAAGAGTCTGTTCTTTTCTTTCCTTCGTTCGACGGTATTGACTGGCAGGTGAGGACTTGAGAGGACTTCTCAACGAGTGAACTCAACGGATGGAAGTCAGCGAAAAGTAATATTAATAAGAACCGAGCTTTCGTTAATTCCAAAGAGAGTAGTACACACTGCGTAATCCTATCCAAACGCTCGTCCATAAATGTTGCAACCTCCATCTCCGTCATGCACTTCACAAACAACAATCCGCTCGCTCCGGTAATCCGGTTCGCGAGGTAATTCGGTGTGTTGCCGGTCTCGCGACTTGACCAGGTGGGGCGTAATTTTCCGGTTTATCGTCGATTACCATCATCACTTCCCTGTCACCTTTCATCGAAACGCCATGAAAACCAAAGCCTGCTGCTGCTGCTGCTGCTGAGGCCGCTCATCGAAACCCGTCCACCCCATCAATACAATCCGCAGTCAATATGGTGGTGGCGACGGCGACACCAACGCCTCGCCTGCGCGTCCATCGTTTTATGGGGACATAAATTTGAATTCAACCGAACCGAACCGAAAACGAAAACCAAAAAAAAAAAACGAACCCGCGGAAGAAATGTAGGAAAACCTCCGCTCCGCGGGTAATAAAATGCGCGAAAGGAAAAGTGACATCGCTGTCGAGGAGACCTCGAGGAGGTTGTTGTTTTTGTTCGAGCAAGTGGCATACCGGTTGACAAACAAGGTTAATTGTAATCGAAGCAACACGACGGTACAACACAATACACACACACACAGCACGCTGTCGCCCTGGCAACGGACGAGGGGGTCCCTGGGCTATGGTGTCCGCGGGCGCAATTTATGAGTTCGTGAAGAGCGAACGTCTCGCCGCCGCTGCCTCGCCAAGGGTCATAAACCAACGTGCTGCGTTCTCGTCTCGTCCTCTGGTCCAGTCGTTGAGGTCCCGGCCCGGGATTTAATGGTTGTTACTTGCCTTTTGCGTCGTCATTTCGCAACGGGCAACCCCATCCCGACCCGACTTGTCAGCCGCATGGCCACACGGACTGCTGTGTGCTTTGCATCTCCCTTGTATTCTCTTCACCGGACCGGCGTGCCGTACTGGGGATCGTTCGCGTTTTTTGTCGCCGGGTTTTAGGTCCGTCCTGTGTGTGTGCGATCACCATACCGGAGGTCCTTCGGTTGATCAGGTGGCACCATATTTCAAGCGTTAATGGACCTCCTACACCTTCGGTCAGTTTCGGAGGATTACGAGCGACGGGAAACATGAGCCACTGAGCTGCCTGTAGAGCTTCCATTGTTGGACGGAATGGTGCTCTGACCGTTTAAACCCCTCTCGGTACTCTCGGAGGTTCACATAATCTGGCGAATCTGGAATCGAGATAATCTCATCTTCCGAAGAGATCTGCACATATTCCACCTTCAAAATCGGACATCCCGCGGTACAAACACCTGCCTTTGATATGAGCTGAAGGTGTCTGGACATGAGCAACTTTCACAGTTAAAAACCTCTTTCATTGGCTGTCATTTGTCGAGTTGCGAGACTCCGTCGAAACGTTGCAGCCACGGTAGCAACTTTATTTCAATCTTATTCTGACAACTGTTAACGTAACTCTCGTTGCTCTCGTGGCCAGGCACCTTAAGGATGGCAGCACGTTTGCGGGCCATCCGTGGAACCTCCGGCAATCAAGTAAGTAATTAAGCGAACAGCCAACCCATTTCGTAATTACTGTTGATTTTATTATCAGCACATGGATTCATAATCGTTACCGAGCGAGTTTACCGCCCTCTTCTCTCACCTTCTGCCTTCCTCCACGGTTGTCATCAAATCATTTCCCGGCGACGTGCTCAACGCTGATGGTTCGCGGCCAAAAGGCGGATCTTCGAAAAAGAAAAACCAAAAAGAGCGAAAGGGACGAACGGAAGGGAGAGTGGAACAAGCGGGGGGTAGAAAAAGGATGGCCCCGTGGCTCGTACCGTGCCGTGGTACCAAGGAAGTCACTCAGAAAATGGGAGTTAATTGAAAAAGGGCTGCTTTCCCTTCGGGGTTCGCTCCCCAAAAGGACGGCGTCATTTCGTTTCAATTTCTTACGCCGCGCCCAATGCGTCGTGACTCGCTCCGCCGGGTCGCGCCACGGCCGAGGGGCAAAAGAGAGGTCTTCTCCGACAAACGGGCAGAAGTAAAAGTTTTTTTTTCTTCTCTCCAACGAGCGTGGCGCTCAAGACTCGTTTTCTTCAAACGACGCCGTTTTATTTGCTTCTTCATTCCAAAATGTCAAACGAAACGGGACCGCCACATCAAACTGTGCGAGTGCGAGTCTTGTGGTGGCAGCGGCTTGCCCAAGGTTGCTTGCCGCTGACTAGTATAAGTTCTACGCTGACCGCAATAAGTTTCAATTTGTTGCAAGATAAGACTCCGACTGTACGACGGTGGCCGTGGCCGTGGCGCCCTTCCGGTTTGCCGATAAGCTCCTGATGGCTCAGGATTCCGTGTTTGGCCGGGACCACAGATAAGCAAACGAACACACGCACTGGCATAAGGAAATTTTATGTTCGAACCCACCACCCCACGTCCCCTTTTTCCTGGTTTCCTGTGACGCTCCCTTGGTCTCCGCTCGTGCTCGACAAGTTAGTACCAGCCCATAAGACGCAATGGCTTTAGGCTCCGGTTCCGCAGCAACGGAGCGCTCGTCGCCAGGAAGGTAGCTTCCGAGCGAGGGATCCGGAAACACATTACTAACAACTCCTGGGGGAAAGATTTCCCCCGCAACAATAACAACCAACCTCCGGCTCCAGGTTTTGGCCTACATTTCTTTGGTTGCGTCTCCCCTTCCGCTGGTTCTGTTCTGTGCGTTTACTCAATTACTTTGCTGGCTTCTATCTTGAGCTAGACACTCGCCACTCCGCTAACATGTGCACTACATGCAGCCTCTGGTACAAGGATTGTATCGCCAGCCAGTGTGCCCGTGAAACACGAGGCCCTTCTCCCGTGTTAGATTGCTGGCAAATTATTTATTAAGAAAGCTTTACGGCCGGTCTCTCCGGCCCCGGCAGATTCCGGGGTTTTATTGCTGCTGCTGCTGCTAGCGGACTTCTAGCGGACTCTCTTCTACTATTCTTCTATTCTCCAGCCAACGACTTCATTCGTTGCGTTTCTGGTACGCGAAAGGTTTCGTCATTTGCCAGCACCAGAAACGCTTCCAAGACACAACTCTCTCCCGCCTTTTCCGGGGGTCCATCAAAAAGCGTAATTGTCTTATCTCGTATTCGTGTGGCACCATTTAACACCACACTCCACACTGGGGGTGGCTCAAGTGCTCCGAATTAAAAGGTTGCGAGACTTGTTTGCAACTGTGTCTACGTCTGTGTGTGTGTGTGTGTAACACAACGAACCATTCGGACGCCTACGGATCCCGGGTTTTTTGCGTTTCGGTAGCAGCCGCAAAACCAAATGAAGGACTAAGAAGCACTCGGTTGTCAGGCTACTACTAGAGGTCCATAAACCGGCTCCTTGGCTCCCTCACTTTACCCCGGTAGTCGGCCAGAAAAGGACGCATAATGGGGTACGGAGTGGCCATTGCGTCGAATAGAAAAAGCAGCGAAAAAAAAGGGTGCGGCCAGTGGTCCGGGTCTTGATTAAAGTGACCGCATGACTTGACGCAACGCACCCCGCGTGGCACGACGTTTTGAGGCACTTTAATGTGGATATGGCCGGCCGGCAGCATGACATGCGGCAGTAGTAGTAGGGTGTGGGCTACTGACAGGACTTTGCGGTGCTGACTGGTCTCACCTGGTGCGACGCTGATAGATATCATCATGATCGAGCAACTTCGCCGACGAAATCGAAGAACTTTTCCACCGTTTTCTTGGTACATGGCTTTTTGTTTGTTTTCTGGAAAGGACAAACAGGGACAGAAAAGCCTTACCGCCGTACCCCCGCCAGTGCCATCGTTTGTTTGTTTTTGCGAAAGCAAAGCGAATGTCTTCTTCCCAGCCGATGCCAAACATTATGCGAAGGAAAATTAAACTTAACGGTTACTGCGAGTGCGGTCGATCCTCAAGTTCCTGGGCCAAATTGGGGGACGCGAGGAAGGTCCCACATACACACACACACACACACATACAATCCGGTCCGCGTTCTCAGCAGCGACAGGGTGAGCATAAAATAATTCATGAATTTTTATTGCGACATTTTCGCTCTGTTATTTCAGCGCAATTGGCCTCGATGCTTTTGGTGCTGCGGTAGAATGCCATCAATGCCGACAGTGTACCGTAGAACCGACCTGAGGATCCGTATTGTTTGGAAGGAAATGCCTGGATGAGCAAAATGGTAGCGGCAGCAGCAATACCATCGAATCGCGCCACCGAAGCTCACCTCAGCTCGAAGGGATCTGGGTAATAAATAGGACTTTCGCTATGTTGCCATCCACCAATCCCAGGGGGTGGTGTGCGCGAGGGTGCAGCACGAGGTGAGAATGGGATGAATCGCTCTCTCTCTCCCTCCCTCCCAGCTCGTAGCTATAAAGATGGGAATTTTCTCGTTAAATATGGTTGAGCTGGCGAGCGAGCAAAGTATCGATAAAGTGGATTAGAAACCGTATCGTTAATAGAAATGTGAGTTGTTTCTTGTTTCTTGCGCCTTTGCGTGAAGGGAGGAGGTGGCGTTACTGCCACCGGAGGCTGTTTCTTTTTTTCAATTTCGATAAAAGTTTGATGGGAAGGAGGAATCCGTACCGCAGCACATCATTATTAAGGATTCTGTTTCTAGTAAATAAAGTGGCCGTGGTGTTGTAAATTTTGTCTCCAATAAAAGCAATCCGATGGAGGGAGGTGGTGGTGGAAGGAAATTGTCCTCGATAATTGGAGGAGTAATTATGTGCCTGTTGATTGATTCGTAAACTTCGAAGAGGTTTTTGAGAGTTGTTTTGGAATATAAAACATCATGATGTTGGTCAGGTGGCATTTATGACTATTGGATACTTCCAGAAGTTGTTGCATCAGGATATGTTAGTAGCTATAAGTAGCGTAGCGCTCGTTGAGAATGTTTGATCCACATTACATTGTTGATTTTTTTCGACGATATATGGTCAGTTATAGGAAATCAATTGGTTGGAACGTAGTTTTGTGCAGTTGATGTGTTCCAGTAATGTTAATCGCTTCTGTTGTGGCCTGTTCAGAATCCTGGTGAATATCTGTTCCTCTCGATGGTTGAATCGATGCTCAACTATATACAAAGGCTCTTAGGTGGCAAATTACTGAAACAATTGACAAATACTCTAGTTGTAATCTGACAAGAGGTTTGGCATTTCTTAAAACACTGTAAATTATAGTTTATGTAATATTTGCACAGCTTAATGGAAAATGGTTAAATATAATGAATAGTCTTTGCACTATTTGTATAAAGTCGAATAAAATAACAAAACTTCGAAATCGTTTACGCAAACACATACTTTCTGCTGTCTATTTAAGTTATTAATCAAGCGAAAGCATTCACAGAGTTCCAGGTTTTTGTTTTCCAAAAATGTTGGCCCATGCTTTTGACGCACGCGAGATCTTGTCCCTATCTACTTAATCAAAAACTGTAGGCATTTAAATGCCATTTTCAATACATTTATTAATGCATGTTGTTTTGCATAAATCCTTATTAATGGGCGGGAGTGCTGGATTCCAGATTTCTGTTTTATTTTTGTAATTAAAGCTAATCCAGCATATTTGAAGTACGTACAATAACGTAAAATTGCTTTAAAATAACTGAAATTAAATTCTTCTTTCACGTTCCGATTGTAGATTGTGAACAGGAAACCTATTATGATTATTAGTCGCGAGGATAATCAAATCGGATGCGAAATTCTAATTATTTTCCCATAACCGCGTCCATTCAAATGAACTCCATTTGTTCTACCCAAGGACCATTTATTATATTCCGCCACTTCGCATCGCATCGTCCATTGACAATGTCCACTGTTCAGATCAGATTTTCATCAAACATCAATCTGATTTCCCGTATCGCTCCGACATGGATACCCCATTGGACTGGTTTCCGGCGCGCGTGCGTTACATCCTCATAATGAAGTGTCTATTGATGTCGATGCCTCTCGGGTCTCGCACCATTAGCGTATATGGTTGAGGTCACAGCAGGTGGCACAATATATTCGTGTTCAGCCATTGAACGCGGCCACCATCGGGCACTTCTAGTAAATCCTTTATATCCTCATTTTAATCACCTTCGTCCATCCAGTGGAGCATATTGGCATTGAGGGAACTGTGGCCCGTTATTAAAACGTAAATTTCCATTTGCACCCCAACCCCAGCGCTCCGGTCCGGACTTTTCCGGATGAATGCCAATGCCACCTACCCCAGGATTTTCACATCCTGAGCTGATCGCATGGTCGCTCGGGCAGAAAAACGTTGTTTCACTCTTTTGTTGTCCGGCCAGAACCGGTCGGTACCGACCGAGCGTCGATTCCATTGATACGCGATTTCTATTGATCAGCGCACACCGAGCCACAACCGCTGGGGATAGTGGCTGGGAAAACCCCTCCGCACATCCTTCCGCCATAATAAGGTCCGCTTGATTCGCATAAAAATTGATGCCAGAATAATGCAGAGTCCACGATCCCGAGCGGGAATAATCGCCAGAATTGGCTGCGAAAGCAATTTTCCAATTCCCTCCTTGCACCAATGCACATATCACATCAATACGGAGTGGAAGGTAATTCACACTACAAAGTGTGTGTGTGTGTGTGTGCCCCGGTAACCGGGGAAATGTCCTGGTGACCGGGGAAACAACGAGTTCCGGGATAGGAAAATTCCGAACCCAACCAACGATGAAGCGCCCGTGATTTTCTGGGACTGATATCTGATAGTACCGCAGCCGCAAATCGCCAATGGAAATATCGGAAAATTGGAAAATTGATTTTCCTCTACCAAACACCTCCTCATCAAGCGCAATCAAGTGGCGAGAACGAAATAAATTCCATTTGAAATGAGAATTGTGCATGCGAAAGTTGGCAATCGTATAAGATACCTAGGCGTTGGTTGAGGATAAGGATAAGGTAGCAAACTCCCACTGCATTCCGGTCATCGACCACTTGTGAACGGCACACACGTGTGAACGGTTCCATCCAACGCATTCTAGAGCACTGCCAAGCACTGCGTAGTGACCAGCAGCACCAGATGTAAAGCTACATAAAGGAGGAGCTTTCGGCAAAATGAAAGCGACCGAGAGAGAGAGAGATAACAGCACCTTGCAACGGGCCCGTTACCTACCCCGCTGATACCACCACCCACCGATAACAAGCGCATTGCATCGCGGCAGTCGCGACGTCCTCTAGCGGCTGCTACTTCAGAGAGAGAAGCGGGGGACGCTGCGTGGAAGCGGTATTAATTAAAACTATTTAAACAATTTTATCATAAATTGAAGAAGACTGGAAGCCAAACAGGCGGAACGACGACGGGCGAGATAAAAGGACGCAAGACGACGTAGACGATGGTGTTGGGAGAACTTTGTTTTATCTATCCGCCCGAGATGCGTTCGTCTTGTGCATCTCCTTCCCGATGCTGGAAGTCTTGAAGACGAGACCGCAGCAGCACCGGGCATCCATTGGCCTGGGAAGTACTGCGTGGCGCTGTCTTACTTGGACGCAACGTTCGAACTTCAAGCGGATTCATTCTCAAAGACTGCGCAATGCAAATAGCGAGTGCGGGAACGGAAGCGAAGAAGCGAGTCTTTGGTGCTTCGCTAGTACGCTACTCACTCAAAGTAAGTATTAATTATCCACTTGGCTTGGGAGTTGGGAGTCCGTGTGTCCAGCTTCAGCTTCCTCAACGACAGCTATCAGAGCGTTCACGGTGACGCCCGCTACCGTCCATGACAAATGTGACGCACTCGATGGTGGCTTTCGTTAAGGGCTTAATGAATTTGTTACTTTTCCGTTGGTGCGATAATAAGGAACTAGTACTACTACTACTACCGCACTGGACTGCTGCACTGGAAGTGACCTGTTAATGCGCGAAGGCCTCCTTCTTTCCGGGGAACCGGGAAGCGAGGAACATCTTGCCAAAGGCAACAACGAGCTCGTCGCACAATGGCCGCCGCCACTGCCGCCGCTGTCGCTATCGTTGGCCCCCTGGGCGGACATTGAACAATTACTCCAATTTGCAATTATAAGTCAAATTGATTAGCGTAATGAGATAATAAAGTCGCGAGTTCGAGGATTGTTTCGTTCGTTGGTGGGGTCCAAAACCGGAGGAAGGTAGGGTAGGGTGACTGCCGCCCGCGACACGATCGCGAGCTGAAACAATTGCAACAAGCGGCATCGTGAACGTAGTAATAGGCATGCGGGAAGGGGCATACGGGAAGGGTCACTACGGAAGGGGCAGGTCCACTTATTGGTCCATAAATCCTTCCCCATAGGGTATTCCCCATCACTGCTCGCGACCACTACCTTCTCTTACTCCACGCTTACGCTCAGCCTAGAACGCGATGGAGCGCAACGTTCAACGTCGAGACGAGACGAGACGATCATCAGGGCCACACAACAGTGCCTGGCGAGAACTAGTTATTGGTCGCGAGCGGAGGGCGAAAAATGAAAACAAAAGCCTCCAAGCGCCGCACGTCCTTCCTCTTCCACGCTTCCAGCAGACTTGACCACAGCAGCAGCAGCAGCAGCAGCAGCAGGGAACACACCGATGTTGCGATGAATGCCGCCTGCCCTGCCATGGAGTCCGGATTGGTCGATTCGCGGACGCAGACTCCAAGGATTTATTAACGAAAAAATAATAAGAAGCCAATAAAATATCGCTTGCATCGGGCGATGGCTTTTATTTATAAAAACAGAACGCCAGAAGAGCGGAACACAATAAATCACGACCACCCCACCTCGCGCGGACCGACCAACCCTTCTCACCACTATCGTGCCCATATCGGTGCGGCACTTACAGGACGCAGAACATGCAGCAACGCTCCAGGAGGGTGGTGGTTTCGTGGCGGTATATATGATGGTGGGTGGAGGTTGTTTGATCAGCCGGACTCTCGGTGTGTGTGTGTGTGCGTTGTTTGATTTGCCGTACGGTGCGCGAGCGTTTAATGATTTCAATTTCCCAACTATCCACTGCTCGCCCTCAACATTGTACGGATATTGTATCGGTACCGGTCGCAGCCGAGATAGTGACCGAGAATGCGATGCCCTATCATACCCGTGAGATGTGAAAAAGGGTGGAAAGGGGATCCGTGGTGTGTGCAGTTGATTCGCGAGTGCCAGGCCATTGGCCGGTGATTCACAGGCTAATGATTCATTTTTCATCCATCATCGATCCGGTGAGTTGGAGGTACTCTTTGTAGTTGATCAAATTCGCTGGGAATTGGACGAAAGAACCAACGAGGTACGAGGGCATTGAGCTGGAACGGTATAAAGCATTCTGTAGAATCAATAACTACCTTTAGTGTTAGGTTCTACCTTTCTGTGATCATGTAGAATATTGTAGTTGCCCTTTTTGGCATTAAACACTCCCTTTGTAGTGGTCTACCAAGTGTATGCATATGAAAATGCCTTTTTTTATCAAGAAAAAACGTTTATTCTGGGACTTTTTATCAAGAAAAAACGTTTAAACTCTTATTCTTAAAAGAAATGGTAATAGTTAGCTATACATTTTTCCTATCTTTTAGGCAATTTACAGATACCTCGCCAAAAAAAAGTCGATCTTTTGTTTCGAACCAATTACAGGGCGATTTTTTCGAACTTTTGTGCGAATGGAAGCGTTGTTGGGCCAGTATCTGTCCCAACGATGCAAATGAATGTTGATTTGATAGAGCCTGCCTTCAAAGTCTGGTGAATTAGCCGCAAGCGATAAATGATTCCAATTGAGGTCTTGTATAGTCTTCTTGGCCGGTTTTCCGCGGTGTGGCGGAACATTTCCATCGAAAAAAATCGGTCTGTATTATCGATTTCGATATTCCAGTCGATTTATGCGGATTTCACGGTCCAAAATCGATAAAGTGTTGCTTGTATAGCTCGCTAATAACCCTTTCGCCCAATACGGAATGCAATTCGGTGTCTTTTAACGTTTTTGGTGGTTTCTCGCCATTCTCGTTTGTCACATGAAAATCGCCATTTTTAAATTTTTAAAACCACTCTTTACACTGCGTTTCATGAAGAGCATGCTCACCGTAAGCTTCAATAAGCATTTGATGCGATTCTTTCGCCTATTTTTGAAAATAGAGGCAAAAAATGAACGATGTCCGCATTTTGCAGTTTTCAAGGACGGAACTTGCCATTTTGTACACAATAAAAACATTGATTGTAGTGTGAAATTAGAACTATTGCGCACCGATTTTGATTAACAGATGCCGAACGAACAAAATGAAACATTGAGAACGGTTCTACGGTTCCATTTGGCTGAGATATAACTATTAGAACACGGAGGGCGGTTTCATATGCATACACCTGGTATTCCTGTAATTTTTATCTCCTAAATACTAGCATTTTCTTCCTCAAAAAACAGTATTCCAAACAAGAAGTTACTTGCCTAAAACTTTTTCCAAGTCCAAGCGTTTGCTTGGACCTTACGAAGAGCCTCTACCAAGTCCTCCACTTGCGCAACTCCTCTTCTCTCTTCTCGCATCGCGCAATGAAGTGCATTTTTGCGAGTTTCACAACCTCGCATTCCAGACCAGACCAGCGCGCCTTATCAGCCATCGCCGGGCACGCTGCTGCACTGACACCGGCACAAAAGGCTGCGGCTGGCCTCAAGTTGGTCCCATTGTTTTCCCGGCCTGTCCTAGTGGTCGCTAATAAACTTGTCCATGTTCTATTATCTGCCGGCCAGCAGCAACACCGAAACAGGAACCCACCACATACCATACCGCAGGGCGTTGCTAACCTTGAACAACACCAAGCGAAGCGAACGAAAGGATCTTATCAGGAAGAGGCGCAACATTGCGCAGACCGACCGGATCGATCGCCGATCAATGTGTGGCCGTACGGCTAGCTGACTCAACCACCGGACCACCGGCTAGGCTAGGCCACAGGCACAGGCCGTTTGCGTACCTCAGGAATGCCCAGCGCCATCGGAATGTCGCTCAATGCCCGATTGCAATGGAAAGGGGAGCAACGGTGCAAGTGCAAAAGGCCATCAGCGAGCAGCGATCGTCGTTAAAAAGGGTCGGTCCATAAATTATGCGTGACTTCGTGGTCACGGTGTGTGCGGTGGTAAAGATGAGGTTTGAGGTGCCCGACCATCCGGGGCCGGGTATCGATTGATAAAAACATTGTAAACATTGTCCGTGTGAGTCCGAGTCCGACGAGTGTTTAATTGTTGAAGCTGGGAACCGGGTGTTACATTGTAGCCGCGATCCGGGAACGATGCGTGTGTGGGTTTTGTGTGTCCGATGTCCGATGAGTTCCCGGCAGTACTCGCCATGTCCGTCAACGCCACGCATTGCTTGTGGGCTTCGCCGAAAATGCTAATGAGTATTTATGACCACCTGTCAGTATTGATTCTGTCCAGCATCAATTCTTACGCCTGAACCCCTCTGTGGTCCCCTCTGGTGTGCTGGTTCCCCTTGGCGATGGAATCTGGCCTGGAAACCGCTTTATTAGTGCAGCGGAATCAAACCGGGTGTGTGCGTGTCGTGTGTAGGCTGGCATCTCGCCGCCTTCGACACCAAACACAAGATCGAACAAGCACCGATAAGCTGTCACCGGTGTGCCGCAGATTTGGTTCCCCATTTGGCCTCTCCGTGTGAGCTACCAAATAGGGGGGATCTCGGGCGTCACCAAGCGACCAGCCTCTCGCGTACTCCCGTAGTTCAGGTGCAACAGCAGCAGCAGCGGGAGTCTGATTAATGGAGTAATTAATTTCACTTCCCGTAAACCGAATTATGGCCACCATCCTGGACCGAAGGAACAGAGCATCTTCGAGTGGCTAAACGATGCGGCCACAACACACTGTCCAGCGTCCGGGTCCTGAGGTTGAATGTTCCGAACTTTGGCGCATTCAGCAGTGGCCGAGAGGGCGTGCGAATGCGGAGCAAAGTGCGGAGGGACATTTGTCTTCCTTGGACCGCGGGCGCGTCCATCCGTTTTTGTTTCCTTGTTGCTCTTGTTGCCCTCATCTCCTCCCCGGGGAATGCCTCGGTTCTGGTGTGTGGCAATGTGGCGATGATGTTCCGAGTGGGAGGGAACACTCATTTCTTACATACTTATCCCAACAGCAGGCTTTGGCGTTCCTTGGCCAGGGAAAAAGGACGCTTAACGATCGCCGCTCGAGGTGCGGCACCGGCAAACGGCTTGACTCATTTCGCTAATGTCTCCGTGGTCCGTGGTGATGGTGGCCACGGCCACGAAAAGGTTAAAGTGTCGGGCACCACAAACGAACGAACAGATTAACGGACGGAGCAGCATCTCCTCTTGCGTCAGGAGCGCGCGCAGTTCGCTCGCTTTGCGCGCGCGATTCCTTTCAGTGCTTCGGAGCAACGGCATCATGCAAATGGATGGCCACCGCGGTGGCCTTGGGGATTTCGAAACACTTCCATCAAATCACCGGAGACCGGCTTGACGTCTGCTCGACTCCATGGACTCCATGGAGTGGCCCACAAAACCACAGGCGGTGGTACAACAAATCAATAAAAGTCACAATGGCTAAGCAAATGTTTCGATTTGGAGCACGGCATAATGTGGCATATATTAAACAAATTGGTCCAGAGTGGTGTGGACGCGTGTGGTGTGTGTACGGGAGTGGTCATAAAGCATAAGAGCCATGCTCGCCGAGCGGCGAGCACCATTGCCATTTATGGTCGAGGTTCGAGATCCGCTCGAGGCCGTGTTCGATCGGCTACCGTTTCGTGCCATTCCGGGGGAATGGGGGTTAGCGGGTCCATAAACTTCCAAATGAAATCCAAATCATAATCATCCAGGTTTCGCAACTCTGCGCGAAGGTCCTCCGGCCGCGAGTAATCGGCAACACGGGAGCCGATGGATGGGAGCTCTTGCGAGGAGGACATTGCGAACCGCGCTGCCGGTTCGGTGCGATCGTAAATCTAATGGATCAATCCGCGGACGTCGAGCTGGGTGGATCGACCTTGGTTTCGCAAGATGGCGGCGTCGGCGCACTGTCGGTGACAACCGGTCACCGGTGACACCTCAATCTCGTACGATCGATCAGCGCACCCATAATTAATTCAACAACTGTTCTCACAAATGCCCAGACATCAATCACGAGGACGACGTTGCTGACTCGCTTCTAATCATGGTTCTCTTCTTGAAACTCCTCAGCTAGTCACCGGAGATCAGTTAAACTATGGCAGCGACTGGCCATCGATTGGGAACGATCAAGGGACCGCGCAGTAGCGTTACCTGCGGCAGATCGCGACTGATCGCGGTTAATCTCGGGCCTCGGCCTTAGCGCTCAGCCACTACTAGTTCCAGTTCAGCGGCAGCGGACGGGCACCACGCGGAACAACCTGTCAGTGATCCGTCATCCGCATCGGAGCACTCGTTCCGCCTCGCCGACGGTGGCGCGGCATTGGATATACATTCTTGGATAATAAATTGGTGCGGTTCGATTGACGGGTCCCCGGGGTTTGGTGGTGTCGGAACGCGAACCCCGAAGCCTTGAACCGATGATCGCTGCTCGATCGCCCTGCCCGAGCGCAGGGTTCGGATTTCGCGGATCGCGGACCCAAAACCCCGGGCGCTGTCTGGGCGATTGATATTTTTTTTTTTTGTAAGGTGAATGAGGTGGTTGAAGGGGAAGGGGTTAATTTTCCAAAACGATGAAAGTGAACGTAAAACGACGCATTTAGGCCACTACTGCTGTTGCTGCTGTCATAAAGTGTGGTGAGTGATCGAACTCGTTTGTCGGTGTGACAGCTGGCCACGGTGGACCCCCCCCCCGGGGAGCGGCAAATCGCGTATCGCGCTCCGGTACGGTAAGGAATTCTCCATCGAACCAGCCATCCATCAATATGCGCCGCCGCCGCCGCTGGCCGTCGTCTGTTTGATGGCAAATTCAAATTGTTATCAAACGGTCGGTCCGTACCCTTCAACTGTCTTACGTAAACGCTCGCCCGCACACACACACACACACACACACACTCATACGCTGGACATTCACTATAGGATTACATGACGAGCCTTTTAAGTGCCAGTTCCCTGGCGATCGGTTGATAAGCACGCAAGTGCTGGGCTACTCCGCCACTTCCTGCAATTCGTTGCCCAGAGGACTCTTCAACCGAAAGGCATCATTTTCCTCCTGGAGCAGTCTCACAAAAGCAAAAAAACAACAAAACAAAGCGAGTACCAAGTGCTATAGTTGGCTGCGCTGGAGTGATGTTAAACAAGCTAAATGAGCGAACCCGTGAGCGAACCCTAGGAACAGCATCGTTCTCGTCCAACGTCGCCACTAGCGCTACACTAGAAGCACAACATCCGTCATCACAATCCCAGGGCCGGGGGACTACCTTTGGGTGAGACGGTTGCAGAAAAAAAAAACTCGCCATAAAAACCCTCTTCATCGTACCGCGCGCGGAAACCATTTAATTATGAGCGCCTGCTGGGACCGAACAAAAGCAACGCCCCAACGAAACACATGATTTAATTGTAAATTTACACTTCAACCTGACGTCATGCGTCCCGTTGGCGGGGTAACCGTGCACCGTGGGTACTGTGTCGGGTCGTTCCCGTCAGCACAGCCCGCGGTCTAGTAGTAGTAGTAGTAGTCCCCAGGACAGAGATTGATCCACAGGGCACAGGTAGTCCCGGGCAGAGACCCGGGAATGACATTTGCATGCGCAACAACGGCTAGGGCCTGACAGTTGCTGACTCCAACTCCGGTTGCCTTAATTTGTGCTTCCGTAGCCCCCTTTCTACTCCATCTGTACTCTCCTCTCCGCTGGTGACTTTGTGTAAACTTTAATTCCTTTATGTCACACACACACACACACACAGGGATGGGAACGTGGATGTACCTGGAAAATGGGGGCAGTACTGGGACGTCGCGCTGCACGATTGCTCACACATTATCACACAATCGTGTGCCCCGGTCGACAACCCTCCCACTGGGGGCAACTCATAAAAAAGAGCACATCCTCCAGCCCGCCCCTTCCCTTTATTTTCCGTCACGCAAACGACAAGCAAACGATCACAAGAGAGCAGAGCAATGGCATTTCCATTGGATGGTTCGCGTATTCCCACTGCCATAATTAAGACATCAGAGACACACACACACACAGACTGCTCCGAATGCATCACCGCTCGTGACGTGGTACCGGGATGGCAAAATGAAAAAAAAAAAAACGGGCGCACTGGAGGCTCTCGGTTAGTGGTTAGTGTCGCTTCTGCAAAAGTGCCGGATTGCGCTTTTGCATCGTAGCAGCAACTGCTGCAAACGTGCTGCCAAACAGTGCACGGAGAAACGGTTGATGATGATGATGATGATGATGATGCTTTTACGCTTCAAACGCTGGGGTATCAACGCCGTGAGAGCAACCGGGTGTGCCACGCAACCCTGGGGAGTGCGGCGCACTCCACCCCACCCTGTGACCCAAAAGGACTTCAAAAGAAGCGCCACGGAGCACGGACAGAGTGAGAGAAAGAGACGACGACGACGACCGCGCACCATGACGACGCCGACGACAATCGCGCAACCTTCGACCTTCGATCGAGCTGTCAACACGGCGACGGGTGAAGCGGTGCTCGAGTAGCGCGAACAGCAAAAAGGATCTCAGAAGGCGTGCTCGGTGGTTGGCGATGGATGGGGTTACCTTGATTTGTCGTTTTTCGATTCGCATTCGCCATTTCCCGCCCAACACTATGGAGCGCACGATGATCACCTTTCAGCGTGAAGTGAAAGTGTAGGAGGGACGGTCGGACGGACAAACGGACGGTTGGTTTGGATTACATTGGCGGATAGGTACGTGCAATGGAAGCGTGACCCATTTGATGATAACGATGAAACCACGTGATCCCGCGCGTTGTGAGCCTCGGACCGTGTAATGCACACACACACACTCTCGGACACACCGAACACCATCCACCAAACGATCCAATTAGAGCATCGCCATACCCATCGTTATAGTCCAGCAACGGCAGCAACTGTGAGGCGATGAATGCGAGCAACCCTTGCCCCTCGCACCTGCCAGCGTTATGGCACCACCATCGAGAAGGTGACGGAAGCAATGGCGTACCCGCGGAACTCGAGCGGCTCCACGAGTTCAAGGGTCACGGTGCAGCGTTACGTTAATTAAACACTTCTTCTCCGCTGAGCTTCGACACTTCACTGAGTGCAACACCTTCCGTGCTAATGATTATCCCATTAGCTCTCAGCATCAATTTCCCGCTTTTCCCGATAATCATGCTATTCACCACATATGCTGCTTCGCGTACTAGAGACCCTAGGGCTATGGTCTCTCTCTTCATCAATGCCGCAGGTGTCGATGGTGGAGGGTAAAAAAGGTGAGAGAAGCACAACCAACCAAGTGGCACCAAATATTGAACTTCTACTCGATCTGCACCTCGCCATCGAGAGGATTACCACCGCTGCTTCCTCCAACCTCCGAGGTTGCACCGATTTGGGACGATCTACGATTCTGGCATGCACCCTGGAAGGTGGTGCTGGTGGTGAGGTGTAATTACGGCTCATTATCCGCACTTTATTCAACGACATACAACGACACAGTGGCAGCGACAATGACGACGACGGCGACGACGATGGCAGGGTCGTGAATATCAGTGTCGCGTCCGGGGCGCGAAGAATCGCTTCTTGTCTTGTTTAATATGCAAGCACGGCTGCCGTAGGGTGCAGCAGTACTAGTCGTCGTCGTCGTCGTCGTCGTCGTCGCTAGGCCGTGTGCACCACTGGCCATGTAGGCAAATTGCACACATTCAGCGCCGACCAGCGAAGCGGTTGTCGGAGAACCGAACCTCTCTAGTGCTAGTACACCGTGATTTCGTAGTTGAAATGGCCCCACCACCATTTGGTACGGGCGCGTTCTCGTGCTCGGTTCTCTGCAAACACCACAAAGTTCTTGATTCTGCACCTCACCACTCCGTACACACCCCGCTGCCCGCATGTGTGTGTGTGTGTACCGTAGCGTGCGTAGAACCTGGAGAGCGAGCGAGGTTAAGGGTGGTGGTGTGTGCTCCTACTCCGGCCATAATTACGAATGATAATTGCCGATATTAAGTTATACGGAATCGCTTATAATCGACCAGCCATTATCGCTGTTTATACCATTTTATTATACGAGCCTAGAGTCCTAGAGCACCCGGCCCGGCGTTCTGCACGACGCTCTCCACTGCACGAACCGTCGATTCAAGGGGCGGAGAATGAAAATGGTTCTGCTGATCCTCCGGCACTTGGCTTTTGGATGCTGCCGTCGCTCTATTTATTTATCCTTATTAACTCCCCCCTTGTGCTTGGTGATGTTCTGTGCGTTCCGGCGGCTGGGCCAGCCCATGTTGACATAGGATTACGGCTGGTGGTTATGGTGGCCCTTTTTTCCGATCCGAAACGCTGCCTGGCTGGCTGTCGATCCAGGGAAGCGAAAAAGGTGCCTCGGTAGCTTATTTCAATAAATATGCAAACTAGCATAAATTGCGGGCTCACATTATGCTAGCTTATGACCGATTCGGGTGCAGGATCAGTATTTACATAAGTATGTGTTACGCTAACTTGGTTAAACTGATAGAAATGTTGCCGAATGGTTGCGGCGGATAAGTTGGGCTTCGACAGGCAAGTTCATGGAAGGAACGTTGCAGACACTCATCCATGTCGAATTTCTGTGTATTTTGAGGCGTCAAGAACATCACGACAGTGCATTCAATGAAACCAATAAACCAGTACAATGGTCATAAGTAACGGAGGCTATAAAACATTCGCCTCTTTCTTCAAGCATCTACAGAGAGCTTTTAAAAGAAGGACCACACCTCTCCTGGATGTGTATCTTGAGTAGCGTAGAGTGCCGTAAATCCAACCCAACGGAAGCTTGTTTCAAAAGAACACCCAACTGACAACACTGGCTACACCCAACCAACCACCCGTACGACCGTAACTGAACATGAAAGCTGGAAGATATTTTCATGTCATTAGCCTTCCCGAGGAGTACTCCGTACTCGCCATGATCAAAGCGCACTGGCATGGGCACACGGGACACGGGACACGGGCATGTGTGTGTGTGTCTGTTTGTTTTTATCAAAACACTTCCCTCGCATCCGCTCCCTTTCCAAAGTGCAGCGATGCACAGACACAGACAGGGCAGACGTGTCTTTGACTGCATCCCTGCTGTCTTCTGGTGTACTACAGCAGTTGACACTCGACACCGTCGTTGGCATGTCGGTTCCCATTTAACCACTCCGACCGGCAGCACGGTGCTCAGTCCTCGTCGTCGTCATCCCACAGTCGCACCGAAGACACTATTCTCCCTTTCCGTTACAATATGGGATTGCTGTGGAGTAACCACCTTGACGCAGATCGTCGTTGGCAGAGGAAGCACCATCCACCCAGACAATCGCAGCTAATGGAGTCGCATCCGCCACCATCATCGGCCACCGGTGCTGGCTGCAGTCGTACTAGCTCCTCGCCATACATCATGCGACCATCATGCGGTGCTTACGAGACAGACAGAGAGAGAGAGAGGTGGAGAAGGAGACGGCCCTGACCAGCTCAGAATGCCGGCCGGCCCGGGTACACAGGCGTTTGCTGGCTTCCGTTGTTTTACAACAACCTACCACGGAGCGTTCACATTCGCATACGTTTGGGGCTGCGGGACGCCCATTCTGTGCCACCGCGACTGTGCTCGCCAGGAACTCGCCGCAACCAAGAATTCATAGAGGAGGAGGAGGCTGGCCAGTGCCCGGGGCTTGTCAGTTTTGCAAAATAATTTATGTAGTTGTTTTGAATTGTTAATGATTATTTATGAAAAAAGCGCAAAAGCGCCAACGAAGCCGACAACTATCGGAAGGGCTCCGCGTCCTGCCCAAGGAACCAGGCGACCCGGTAGCTAGCTAGCTAGCCAGCCAGCTTTGGCCAAGTCTAGACGAACGCGAGGGAAGAGGATTGTTGGTTTGTTGTGTTGTTACTTCCCCAGCTCCATCGCCATCAGTGAGTGAGTTTTGGGAGCAGTTCGCTGACAAACCCTAGAGACGCCATGGGACCATCTCATTGCGAATTCTGGCAGTAAATGTGCCACCGGCAGTTGTTGTTGAAGTTAATCATTCCCAAAAACCAAGTGGCTGTTGGTTCCCGCTGAGGAGTTTGGCCGAGTCGGGGCTTAAGGTTTCGGAACCGACATTCCTTATCCACATAACGAGAAATTGATGCAAATACATCCACCGGGAGGGGGTGAGTTTTTGACGCTTTACGCTACTTTAACATGCTCGGCTTCTTTAACGGAGGAAATCTGCTGCAAAAGTCTGCATGAAGCGAGAATTTAGTGGGATTGTAGGATTACTACTTACTCCACTTCGGATGGAATGGTGTTCTACCCGAGTGACCAGAGAGTAGCAGGGAGAAAAAAAGGGACTTCATCTGAGTCCAGAAGCAGTCATCCAATTTCACCGAATAATAAAGTTGTGAGGGATTTCACATTTACACTCCTGTGCTCCAGAGAAAACATTCTCGAGGACTACGGCGTGTGTATGTGTTTGCTATCGTCAGGTGAAAATGCTCTAATGAACCCGAGAGAGAGATAAAAAAAAGCAAGATAGAGAGAGAGAGAGAGAGAGAGAGAGAGAGAGAGAGAGAGTCGTCCTGCTGTAGGTGAAGGAAAGTATCATCCCGGGTAGGATGAGCTACCATCCCACTCGTAAATTTTCCCTCATCGGCACTTTTCACGCACGAACGATTTAATACATTATTTATATTCAATATTCTACTGGCTCAACAATCGACCAGAGGCCCTGAAGCCGGGCTGCTAGTAGACGAAACATTTGTTACCCCAGAGCGGAGCACCTCACATCCCGACAAGTACATAATACCACATCCTCACACACACACACACACCCATACCAGGGTCAATCAAACCATTTTCCTGTTAACAATTTCCCGTCTTCTTAAGGCCCCCACGACCACGTTGGGAGGGGAGTGTGGGCGGGGGCCTTTCTCGAGGTTCATATTCTTCGCTGGTGCTGCTGCTGCTGCCGCTGAACGGAGCGCCCGAGGAAATTAAATAATCATTAGGTTTTATCTGGCTCTGGCTCTATTGTTTCAGGCTGTGTGCGCTCTCACCGGTGGAAATTTCGACTTCTAGCGAGGGTGGGGCGGAATGTTTTTTCTAGACTCCAACAACCCAGCGCATCATCGGGGCTGAAGCATGAATATGGATCCACAGCTTCCATCCGTGCAGGTTTTTGGCTTCATAGCGCAGAATGCAAAGTCAGTTGGAAGCGCGCGCGCGCGCGCGTGTGTGTGTATATTTATGTATGGAATGATATCATTTTGTTTCCCTTGATACACCCCCTCCCTGGGCGCCACGCCCAGAAAGTAGGAAAAACTTACTAAAAACAATAATGTGAGCAATGCATTTCCTCCGCTTTTCCTTCCACCTTTCGCCATCACTGGTGGAGTTGGCGCCGTTTGAGGGACTCCGGGTCTTGGGTGAGATTCCAATCACGGGACAACATATCTATCCCAGCATCACCGCATGCGTCATCCTCGGGTTCATTGAGGGGATCTGTACCGTGGATTCCATCCCAAGCTAATGGACGAAACATGGTCGACCGCCTTATCCGGTCTACTCCGCGGCGATGCTAACGTTCGCGCTCATGTCAAGGGTTCGTTTGAAATAGAGGTTTTTTTTGCGTCAGATTCCGGAGGAAAACTCGCTCTCACGATAAGCACACCAACGAGAACATCCGAGACCCCTGCCCACGACTCCAGCCCGCGCTCTCAACCTTCCAACTGCCGCGCGACTTTCCTTCATGGACATGGATAGCTTCGTGGCTTCTCCGGTCGCTGGATGGATGCAAATTCCATGGCTCGGCCAAGTCGGCGTCATCGTCACTCAGCTGCAGGACAGGACATGCACATCGTGTATATGCACGCGGGGCGGTGTGTCACGGCGCGCGAGTTGGCGCCGACACAACTTGCTTATGTCCGGAAGGCGACACTCGGCTACTCGCGCACCCAGCTACACCCGACGCTAACGGTGCGCTATGGTGGACGTGGTGAACATAAAAATAACGATAAAAGTTGCAACTTGTCCGGTGGATGACCCGCAGGATGGCCGAGTGTAGGGCAGCAGTCTCGCTATAACGAGACTGACCTTTGAACTATTCCGTGACCCCTGTGTTCTGGCCTGCCGGGCAACGGTGACTCGTTCGTTCAAACAACTCGTCACACATGACCAGTGTCAGTCTAGTCCGTTGGCATTTTTCCTTTAGTTTTTCCTTTAGTTTGTTTGGTGTTGTTGTTGTGTTGGCGGGTGGCGGAGGGTGAGAGAGTTTTAGATTTGAGTTCGAGACCAACAGCTGGCTGGAATGGAATTTAATTAATTTATTTATCACGATAACGAAAATGTACGGTCCCGGAAATGTAGGGTGGCAGGCCCATGATGGAAACCGTTTTGCGTGCTGGCAACACAGTTTATTGTTGTTTCTTCAACAAAACGTTTCTCATTTGTGATGTATCTGGTCCGTTTTGCTTGCTCAAACTATTCAATGTAGAATAAACTGCAGATAATAGGCTTATCTGTGGTTTAAGAATTCGTTAGTCGTGTGAATAATCCTGACTGATGTTTATTTGCAAATAACTGTGGTTCTTAATGCCTAGATAAGGTTCTATTTGACGATCGGTCTAGTTTGTTTGGCAATAAAACTGAAACAAAAGCAAACTACAAAATGGACACTGCGGAGTCCACAATGCATAAAATATTACCATCTAGTAACGCTTAAGTCTATTAACTGTTTCATGAAAAAAGGCATTGGGATCAACCAGTCTATAAATATGAAGTTGGCGAAAAAGTTATCTATTATTGGGAAGATCATGGATTTATTTTAAAAAATTCCAATATTCCGATTTATATAAAAAATGAATCGATTTGTTGAAGAATTTGCTGCCTAACAGTAATTTTATTATTCCTCTCTCGAGTCAAAAGTTTGTTTCATTCAACTCCTCCTGTTCAAAAACTCAAGCAATTGATTTTCTCCAGTTTCGTTTTGTTCCAGTTTCATATCATCAATATTTTTTTAAATAATAAGTTCCTTACAACTAAGGAAACATCAGTTTCCTCATCATCAAGAATTTATTCCTGCTTTGCGGAAACTAGTTTTAAAAAGTTTCATGATCGATCCTTTGCTTTAGAACGATGAACTTTCCTGCGTGAATTTTAGCGATCTGGCCTGAATTTTCACTTTCATTAAAACAAAAGTGTGAAGTGTGTGGTTTTCGTTGTTTACTTCCGTTTTCATCACGCTCATACCAAATGTGGTAATGGAATAGAAAAATATAACCAACAGCAAAATACAATTTGATATAAGATGACCTTTATCGCAATGTAGTCCAGCAGAACAAGATTCAAAATGCATCATTTCAAACCGATTACCGCTAACACGGCTGCTCGCGACATTCAAATGCTGCTGTCAAAGCATGACACATAATGGGGAACAATAGATCCCCGAGATTAGCTGCAGGGTGTTTGCAGACGTCGACGGCGTCCCAATTTTCCTAACAGTAACGAGTACCCCGTAGCGATTGCCTCACTCACTATACGCTCCTCGGTACGCGAGTGCGGCAGAGTTACCGGTCACTATCAACTAGATCCACAAGCCTCTCCTTGACCTTCAAACGGAATGGATCATCACTCCTTGACGGACCCCGTCGCTTCAACGCAAGCGCTTTTAGCAAGACAATAGAAATTGGCCAACTCCAGCGCCGTGCGGACCGAAGGCATCTTTTTCTCTCTTGCTCTCTTTTAATGACGGAGTAGCGCAGCGGGACAAGCACACAGCTTGAGTCGACAAAACAAAAACGGAAAGAAAAGAAACAAAATCTTTCCAGCGCAAGTGAGAGTTAAGAAGGTGTGCTCAGGGGGGCCACAAAGCCATAAAACTGGCAAGTCATAGACCAAGCGGACGCCGGACGGTCGCCGATCGCCGAAGCAGATCGCGGTGAGAGTAGGAGTCGCGGTACGGCGGTGCTTTGCTCTGGCGGATACGCAAATGGGCGCGCACATTGGTTCAAGTTCAGCGCGCGGTACATCGATCAATCGATCGGCTGTTGTCTATTCGTGGATGGATTGATCGCACACAAAAAAGGGGAGAGCGAAGAAGAACCAAGAGGGCATTTTGAGAATCAATATCTCGGTCACGGACGAACGTACATCCGCTTCGGGCTTTGCGTATCCTGGTTGATGCGAAGCTTCCAGAAAGGGAATCCTTTTTATGCTTATCCAGCACAAGCTCGCGAATGACGTAAAGATGGCTAGGAGATGATGCTTCTAGACGATAAGAACGATACCACCACTACCACAATCCATTACAGGATGATTCGTTTACCGGTGTTCAAGACCAACATACATCGAGAGTGACGATCACTCAATCACGCGAAGCTGCTGCTGCTGGCGATCTATCGCAAAAAAAAAAACCAACCGGAATAGGCAAACATTCCGTCTTGGGTCAACAACACACACGCACACGCACATCACTTTGCCGATCGCGCTTTTTTGGGCAGCTGGATCGAGCAATCGATCTTCAAGCTTCACTCTTCACCCGCAAGTCGCCTTTAGCCATCGCGCCTAGGAATGCGAAACTTGAAATCGATTACCATCCCCAAGTGGTGGGCCCAGGAACGGCACCAAAGCTGCCAGTGAGCGTAGCATAACCCCCTCTAAATCGGAGCGACACCTTCTTGTGGATCGGCGAAGTCTCTGGCTATCGTGATCGGCAGCAGTGCCCGGAGCTGGCCACGATCGTCGCCACGAAACGACTTATCCAACCGGTGCGGTTTTCTACGATCTCTGGCGCGCGCGCGCGCGCGATCGCTCCACCTCACGCACGCTCCCCGCTCAGATGATGGCTGATTGATGAGTGAAGGTCAATGGGTACGCGAGCGGTCGCGATAAAATATTCAAATTTGACCGTCGATCGGTCGGTCGATCGTTTGCTGAGCAACAACAGCAGCAGCAGCAGCAGCCGGACGGTTGACGTCGGTTAAGGTAATGGTTTGTTGGTTGGTTTTCGCAGAATCACTCGATAAGCTCGAAACTGAAGTGGTTTAGATGGCGCTTTGCCTCTAGTTGGGCGACGAGATCGCCGGATTAAGCGGAAAGCGGCGCTCGGCTCGTTGCGGGAGAGAAGGAGCGTAGAACACGATAACATAAATGTTTTAATGTGCAGCAAACACACAGGCGAACATTCAGAATCGCGTGAATCGCAGAACAGAAACACCATAAAACTCGGGTGTGCTTTGAGGTGGATAATTTTTTAATTTATTCGTCTGCGCTAAACTGGCACACGGCACACGACGCGGACCCCTTTGGCCTAGAATCAATTTCCATTTCCGTGTTTTATTTAATTCATTGTGTCCTCAATGAGGCGATAGTTCAAATATGACGACGAGAGTAGCGGGCAGAAGCGCAGAAGCAAAAAAAAAAAACTCAAATTGGCCCTTTATCAGTCGCGAAAACTCGCGAGCGGGTCTCTGTCGATGTCGATTCGCGCGCAATGGAATGGTGGCTCGAAAGGGTGGTTAAATAAATATGATTTAATTATTTGCTCTCCACTCCATTGCGATCCATACCCTCCTTCCGCCACCATGACTCATCACACAACATTAACCGCAACATCACACCGAATGATGACACAAGAGTCGGGGGTTGGTTGAATAAGGGCTGACCACGCACCACCGCTCCACCTGCACGCTCTTTCGACTTTCGCTTCGACGTTAGGGACAGTGGGCGGTGGGCAATTCGGCACACACACACACACGCTCACACATGCACATGTACGACTTTTCAGATCAAAAATGAAATTTGCATAATAAATGAGGTAATGATTTTTAAAACCTTATCGCCACACTCGTCCACGGTCCACGTGACCACCATCACCAGCACCACCACACCCAGTCACGAAACTCAAAATTTCAATTCGGATGCAATTATCGGAAACGAGATCTATTCATCATCATCATCAGCAGCATCATCAGTCGCCATCGCGTGGATAGCGGCCATACCACGTACGAGAAACCACAGAATCCGGTTGGCCCAGTCTGGTGTGTATTGAACTTAAAGCTGATGGCGACCAGCTCGCGGACCATTAATGATGGTTGATTGGGCTGTGTGTTCGTTCCGCAGCCACCCACCCGGCAGCACTCCGGGCGGATATGGCACCGTTCACGCCGGATTGAAGGAATTTGTTCATCAAAATGACGATAATTTGCAAAGCGGTCAGCGAACGCGTTTTGTGGTGGTGGTGCAGCCCAGGGTGCAGCGGGTTTCATTAAACGGTCGGTCGGACGAGCGGATAATTAACTTTCGGACCCATTTTTGGTTGCAAGCACTACTTGCAAGTGCAGTGAGCGTGATGGAGACGCATCCGAACCAAGGTTCGAACCGGGACGGGAATGATTGATCCAAGCGAGGCTAGCATTCATTTATGTTTCATCAAATTGAAAACATATCCTTTTGAAGAATGAACCGGTACAGCCGGAGAGCTCGCGTTGCGTCGTTGTGTTCGAGGTATTGTGTGGAAGATTATTTTTCCTGATTTTTCCCTGGGCTTTTCCCGGTATTCCAGGGTGCCGATGGTTGGAAGGAGTGAGTGATGTGCTGTAATATTATTTATAGCTGGTGATGTCGATAAGCGATCACTTTGTTGCAAAAGTATATAATCGAAAAGGCTGCATTGAACCCTTACTTGAATACAGAAAGATCCAAGTGTTAGTACCTGAAGTACTAAAGTTCGTGAGTATTGGTACTTTATAGAATTAACTTCGTCCATCTTGAAAGATATCTTGAACAGATTAGCTTCCTCCGGTGTGAAGTATTGCCGGTTGTCTACTAGCACCATAGTGTTTATCTCTTCTGTTGTATCATTGTCGATGATAACTCATGACTCTAAGTAGAAAAAGTTCTCGAAGACAATAAGCACCATAAATTAGGTCTTCGCCTCGTTGAATTGCCCCATCTGTATTCCGGTTTGTCTTACATGCGAGAATATTCGTGCTATTATATCTTTGCCATCATGCCGTAGATGCCAAGATCTGGGTTGACTTGAAGAAGATAGTTCGGGAATCGCAAAGACTCAACCTCCGGGTGCAATCCCACGAGAGAAGCTTCTCTCACGTTTATTAATTAAATGTTGAAACGCGGTACAAAACGACATCGAGCTAGCGTATACAAGCCTGCCACAATCTGCATACAATGTTCCAGAAATATGCTATCCACCATCACCACCACCATCTTCCCCGTTCCTGACCGAAATCCAAAATAGGCCAAATTCCACACTGAGGAAGAACGTTGGCTGGCCTGGGTGCTGGGAAATCAACGCGTTACCACGATCGTTAGTTCTCCATTTTCCCGGCCATTACTTTGTCGCTTTATCGGCGGCGGCCCGGCTATAGATTGCCGTCTTGCTAATGTCTTTACCACCCTCTTTGCTTCACGCTTCCGTTCCCCGGTAACCTTCACCTACATCGGTGGCAGCATCTACCAGATCCAGAATGGTCTTCCTTCCTCCCTCCGGTATTTAATGGGGATGGGGCTCTATTGTCGAATCCAGACATTAGGCATTAAAGCCATTGTCTTACCGGCGAGGTCGCGCTCCATCTCGATGCTCCACAAAAGGTCTTCCCCCGCTGTGCTCCGAAACCTCCTGGGAGCAGTAGCAGCACTGTGGCCACTGTTTATGTGCCGCGCTTCCAGAGGCTTCCAGGCGTAAATAAGATACCAAAACCCACCATAATCCGGAAGTTAATTAGCTGCCAAGGTACCGCAGCCACGGAGTATGTGCCAAGTGCCAAGTGCCAGGTCAGGCATATCTGGAGCGATACTAACGGCAGAACTTGGCCGGCATCGTGGCCTTATGCGCCAGAAAATGTACTTGTGCTTTCTCGAGCTTGCTCCACTCTACGCGGTTACGCTATTCCGATTAAGTGATTACTCCCGCTGACGCTGACATTTACAGTACCCCGAACTGCCGGCATGCCGGAGTTGCCAACGGAAAGTGTTTGGCAGTCACGCTTCTGTGACCAGCCGAATCGATAAGCGTGGGACATTACGTAAACCCCCTGGCTCCTCTCTCTCTCGGTCTCTCGGTCTCTGTGTATCTCTGGTTTATGTTCAAAAGTTAGAGAATATATGGGGGATCACCATCTCTTACACCACGAATGCCCGACGAGCGCCGGATGTGGAGGTTGATTGATATCAGATCCTACCAAAAATCCAAAGCCGGGCCAAACTCTTTGTGGGCTGCGGTTGCTGCTGCTGCGTAGAGTAGAAGTTGTTCGCACGCCCTCTATCACCCGTATAACTCATCTCCTCCGGTCCACCCGGCCCCAACCCGGTCTCTGGATGATATCCTGGCGTGAGGTGAGAACAGGAAGGGCGGATCAAGCGACCACCAGACCATCAGACCACCAGACCAGCAGACCAGACGGCCAGACGGCCTGCTCCTGAGACCAATTCATCTTGAAGAGCTATGCGGGCCGCTTTCGCTTCTCTCGACCTTCTCCATCTCCACTTTCCTCGGAGCGGCCGGGTTGGGCCGCCTTAAAACTTTCTTGGTTGACTTGGAATAGGTCTATAATTGCTGCCGACGATGGTGGTGGAGGTGAAGGTGGAACTCAGGACCCCAAAAACATAAATAAGAACAAAGCCTCCTCGAGGAACGGCGGGAGGAACTCGTCCCCTTCCCCACGGGTCGGTTTGATTCAACAGTTCTAATGAATCAGTAAACAGTAACCCCAACACTTGGCCGGGAGTTACTTCGGGGTACTACGGGGCGACTGGGACATTGGGGAGGTAGGTGCGAGAATGATAATCCTCCCCCCCCCTTCCTCTCCCCTCAGGTCCTTGGGGTGATGTTTGATAAAGAGCTCGCACCCCACGTTGAAACACGCTGTTGCGGTTTGTCGAGAACTCCGTGGCGAGGGTGGACCTGAAATTAATGTCCGGACCTTCGATCGTAACTCAGAAGTTGAGACTTTCGGGATGGCCATTTTTGCATAGAGAACTCTGTGGCCTCTGGTTCCTTGGTATGAACCAAACCAAAAACAAAAAAAGAAACAAACGGAAAACTTCGTCAGGCGTCCGAAAACGGACCCGGGATCAGAGAAGAGAAGAGAAGGAGATGAAAGAATGGTTCGCTCGCTCCCTAGAGTAGATTTGTTACTCGTAAATATCAATTCTCTCCTCTTCCCAAACGGCGCACACCACACCACTCACGGGGCCCTCGAGGGACCTTGGCCACCTTTTTTTCCCATTTAAAGTTGAAATTTAAGACACATAATTTTCCATTCCAACCCGCCGTGTGTGTGTGTGTGTGTGCGTGCTGCTGCCGGGCAGCTAAAGCCAACCAAGCCAGGACGGGCAGAAGAAGCTGGTGAGATCCGCGCCTGGATCCATGGTTCGTCGGTTGCACGTTGCGTAGTATGCGACGCGGCTACAGATTGACCGCCGCGGCTTCGAGGTGATTTCGTTTTACAATTACAATTGCCAATGCCAATGCCGTCCCAAAAAGGGGAGGTTGCGGGAAAACGGGATGCTGCATCGCAAGAGCGGGGAAGGGACCATAAAGATGTACAACGATTGTGGCCGCCGGAGCTAGTTGGTTGGCTGGCCGGTCGGTCGCAACTCGATTCCATTTTACTTTAACGACGTCTGCGCGCACTCTCTGCTGCTTCTGAGCTGTAAGGACAAACATAGAACGCATCCAGCAGTAGCCATGGAGTCGCGTACTAATAAGCTCGATAAGTGCCGTTGCCTTACCGCTCGGTGTGTTTGTGTGTAATTAAGGGGAGCTTCCATTGGGTACTAAGGTCTCGGTGGGTTTTCTCGTCTGTCTCTGAGTGCGAAGCAACTGTTTTTAAACCCAAAACCAGAGTCAGAGCCCGGTCAGAGACCCAGAGTTGGGGATGTAAAAATGGAAATCCAAGACGCGAGGAAAAAAAAAACAAGAAAATAAAAATCCTCGTTCGACCCGTTGCTAGGCAGCCAGCTAGCTAGCCTGTGCATACCAGGCGCGTCGTCGTAGGGCGGCGCGGATGGTCAGCGATAAGCGATTTACAATTGAAGGCTGCTGCGCGGGCCAAGCAAGCGTCGAGCGTCGAACGCGAAGGAATCCCCACCAGTAGATAATCCGCGAAACCGTCGTGGCCCATTCCGTCTTACACAGGAGCACAGGAGAAGAGAAGACGTCCCCTTCCACCCCACCCCCCCCCTGCCCACTTTGGCACGCTGGAGGCTAGAGAACGTGGCTAAGAACAATGAGGCGATAATATAACTATTGTATGGAATTGAATAAATTTGATTTTCAATTCGCATAAATTGCATCCCGAAACCCACGCTCGCGCTCGCACACACACACACACAGCACACAGTACACATAGCACACGGTCGACCGGGAACCATTCCTTGCGCCTTGCCTCGGGATCCTCCCGTCTAGATCGGCACCGATTACAGCCGCAGGCAGGCAGCCAGCCAGGCTGGCAAGGTTAACCAGCTCGATCCCGGCGTCTCGCCTCGGATCCTCCCCCATCCTCGTGCATGGTGGCCACCGAAACAGGTGCCGATTGTTAACGAGCTCAATTTCCATTCAATTTTCAATCCGTCCGTCCAGCCACCGGCCCGGCACTTCCGGATAACAAACGTGCCGGCGACGGCGACGGCATTAATGAGGAAAACAGGACGATTCTTACCTGCAGTTCGTGAAGGAAGTCGGTTTCGTCGAGCAGCACGACCCGCACCGCGATGGTCTTCGATGAGCGGCAAAGGCAGTACATGTTGAGGGTGAGGTTGCACGGGGGGGAGCTGCGGCGGTATAGAGGGTCTTCGGAGATTGCACTCTGGCTCTGCACCGGCTGCACCCGGATATCACCGCAACCAAACACACTACTGCGCACTGGTCTGGTGGTGGTGGCCAACGAAATCGAGCCCGATCGGGAATCGATTCTACTACTTCACTGGTCCGGTCACTGGCGACACTGGCACGCCACGCCAACTACGCTAGCGAGCAGCTACCCAATGGAATGACCGTGAATCACGGTGCTGCTGGTGCTGCTGCTACGTTGCTGCACTACGGTTGCCAAGGATTGCACTTCAACGCCGACTTGCCTCATTGTTTTCTGTTCCGGAATGGCTTCTGCGATGCGCTCACTCTGCCCGCGAGCGCGCCCGTGTGTGTGTGTGTGTGTGTGACACTGCTTATCACACCCGACCCACTCCGCGCAGTTTCCTTCCTCCGTTGATCCGCGATCGCGCGCGCGCGCGAAAATCGCGATCCGCGGTACGGTCGATCCGTCGATGGTTTGATTGATTGATTGATTGATCGCGCACTGGGGCTGATGGTGGCCGCCGGGGGAGGGGCTGGATGGCCGGATAAATTATACTCCGGAATGCACGGTGGCCATCCAGTGTGGCAGTGTGTCCGTCCGATGGTGTTGCGATCGGTGCGCTGCGATTAAGCCGCCGGAGGCGATGGAACTCACATAATTATCTCCCTGGTCGCTGCTAGCTGCTGTGGAAAGAAAGCGGAAGAAGAGGGAACAATACGAGATCGCATGAGAATGAGGAGACTATCGTATGGAAAGGGGAGAGTGGTAGTAGAACAAACATCATGGTGGTGGTGGTGGTGGTGATTGGCAAAATTGGCTTCGGAATGAAGAGTACTTGGGGTACCATTATCCCGAGTCCGGTTCGGATGGCCACTTGCTTTGGTTTCTGATGTGTCTTGGCAGAAGTGAGGTTAGATAATTCTCTCACACACTACACGACGGGTATGTGTCAGATAGTAAGACAGGTGTGGCCGCGGCTCCCGGATTGACGTAGCTGTTGTTTGGCAGCTGTTGAAAGAATGCGTAGTGCGTCCAATTATTCCGCCACTTCAACGCGTGAAGCAACTGTTTACCGGACTCCCAGGACCGACTCCGACTGTTACCGATGGAATTCGATGCTTGGATCGGACTTTGGAATGGAATTGAAAACATCACGACGACATTGTCGGACCGGCCGACTGGATAGTTCTATCGGACTCTTTGGTATTCTTCGGTGAAGCGGATATGGTCTCAGGACTCAGGTCCGACTAAACGTGTCAAACCAACAGACTAAAATAAAGCCCTAACCAACTTGACGCCATTATGGCTAGCAATCTTGCCATCGAAGCGTAGTCAATCGGAGCGGGTCTGTCGCCGACACCGACACTCACTCAGTGGCCAAGCTTCGCGGAGATCATACCGGACAGAAAGAGAGAGAGAGAACAATTATACGGAAAGACTCAAGCTGCCGGTTATGGACCGATGTCGATAGCATCTCCGATTTCGTTTATCTCGCCATTTTGCTGCTGCTGCTGCTGCTCGCCCCGTGGAAGACCACTCGAGTCGTCGCAACCGCAAGACTCACAAGTACCGAGCGCAGAGAGAAGGTTTTCGATATCAGAGCGCGGTGAATAGCAGAAGAAGTCGAGCAAAAGCGTGTGAAGAACGACAGAAAGAGCGAGAGAGAGGGATAGAGAGAGTAATTGAAATAAATTATCAGTTCCACACCCCCTTCCACACCTCCCTATCGGTCGATCTTTCGACGTTACGGATATTGGTAGCTGGCTATAGGACTCCTTTAACAACCGCTCTATCGAGGTGTCGAGGACCTGAACACTGCACAGTGGGTTCAATTTCAAAGAAAAAGAACTCCCGACAAGTATCCCTGAGCGTGTGACCGTGTATGCGCGCGAGCGCGTGTGTGTGTGTGTGTGTGTGGGATGAGCTGAAATTTAGATGCCTCTTCAGCTGTCCGCTACTCGCCCACTCGAAGCCAAGTAACGAGCAGGGCACAGGTGCTACGGAGCATTTGGCACCCCTCAAGTGGCAGACACCTCAAACTTCGGAACCTCGCAACTTCCAACGACCTTTACCCGGCCCTGTCCAGCTCAAGTGGTCCAGCGGCGGCGGTGACGAGGAGAAGGTGGCGGCACCAGCTCTTCTCATTCTACTAATACTTGAAACGTGTCACTGGCACTGGTGGGACTCATCGTCGAGGCCGGCGACACCACCTGCTAACGCTGGACGCCACTCGACACTCAATCTCGGCCACACTTTCAATTACATTTCGGTCGTTAAGACCGACAGCCGCCAGATTCGTGTGGCCGTGAAACCATAAAGTGACATCCATCCTCCCTTCTCCCTCCTTTCCCGGGCGCTCTTGGTTTGGGGAGGAATCGAGGAATCCAGTCCTAGACTTCGGCACCTAGACTGACCACCTGGATTGTTCCAAAAGATGGAAAACGGTTCAATCGAGCGACGCCATCGAGGGCCTAAACTAAATTGGCCAACAGTGCCCCGCGCACCCTCTCCGGTGGTCCGGAAGATGGACGTGTTTTTGTCTTAATGTTTTGGATTTTAACCTTTTCGGAGTCACCAGGGGGTTTGCCTTCTTGCTTGCTAAGTGCTTTGTTACAACGAGGTAGCTTTTGGGGATGAGGTCAAGAGGCCGGACGACGGATCGGATCGGTTTCTCGACGAGGACGACGACGACGACGAGCACCATTAAGACGCACACCTTCCGAGCGCACGCCTTGAAATGGAGACACGGAGACGGTTTGCCGGAATAAAGTGGCCGAAAGCGAGCGGTGGCCATAAATGCCAATACACCAAGCGGCCACTCGTGCGTGCGTGTGTGTGTGTGCGCGTGTGGTATTACGAGCGATTTGGGCGCGCTAAGAGGCACTTGGGCAGTGCCAGCAAGGACCACATTAATGGCCACTACACGCAGCTCTCCTTGGAAACCTCCAACTCTCCCATGCCTTCCCATCCTTTCCCATCCGTATTCCAGACACTCTTACCCTTAATTAGTTAAACCGCAACCGGAGTCGCACTCCTCCCTCCTCCAAACTGCTTTTCGGTGAGTGAGAATTATACGGAAATTAGCAAAAAAAAAATCCCCCCGCCGCCATTTTTCGGACCAACCGGACCCGAAACCTGGCGCCGTGGAGGTCGTGGTCAGCGTTTAAAATGCGCTTAACATGCGCTGCTATGGCCATGAGCCCCGATCCCGAATCACGCTAATAACAAGTTCGCGTGTGGCACGCTCTTCCTTGGTGGCACTTGGTGCCCTTGGTGGTGGTGCCTGGTGCCTAGTGCTGGCTCGAGCGATTCACCCAGCTGTAAATCCCGGAATACCCGTCGTCGTCGTCGTCGTCGTCATCGTACCGGTCCGGATCCTGGGGACATCATTAACGGTATCCCATGGTAGCCTTGGCCATGTGACAACGGGATGCCCTTCCTGGATATCCTCCGGACTACCGCGTTGTCGTCGTCGAAACGTTCATATTCGGTCGGCGGATCGGCCGGGAGCATAGGTCCCGTGGGTCTAGTGGGTGCACTAGAGCAAATAAAATACCCACACCCGAAGCCCAGCCCAGCATTACGGTACACCGAACAAGCTGGCAATTATCGTCGATCTCCTTTCGCTCGACTGACAACAACGTCGAACCGGGAGGACAATTTCCAGTACCGACACCAACGGCGACGACGACGACGACGACAACAAACGGTAAGCATAACAGCATCGGTCGGTTTGCTGGCCACCTGGTGGTGCTGTGCGAAGGTAGATCGGATGATACTTCCAGTACCTTGGGAAGAATGGGAAAAGCCCGAGGTACCACGAGGATGCCCTATAATTGCCACTCTTGCGTGTGCGCCTCCGCCATGCCAAAGGTGACAATATTATTAAGACCAACTGCCGCCACCTTCCAGTCTTCCGCACTTCCGCAACAATGGAGTTTTAGAGCGGCGAGCGGGAATTCTCCCGGGGGGTTTCCAACAGTGCTGCAGAACGAGAAATGGATACCCAAGATGCAGCGCTAGACAAAGAGAGAGAGAGAGAGAGAGAGCATAAAGTGTGCCAACTATGCTTTCAGAGTTTTTGGAAATTAATAACCGACAAACAAAGCGAAACTATTCCATCGTAGCAGCATATTGCCATGCCGATGACTTCATCATCAGGCATGCCAGACCGTACCGGACTGGCAACTCGCGTTGCCAGGACGACGACGACGACGACGACGACTATGGCGAAGACGTTCCGGGACCCGGCAATTACTTGAGCACTCGCGCGGCGCGGCACGGTGCGCCGATTTGCCAAAACATTTGGAAACAATTTCGAAAATGCTCCCCGGGAATACCCGGATCCTCCGACCGACCGGGTTTTTACATGCGCACACGCCCCAGAAGGAAGATGATGACGCATTCTTCGTCGGTCGGTCGGTTGGTCGGTCTGTGTGGCGCTCGGTAGAATGTTGTTTGCCAAAGAAACGTACCAAGGCGCACCGGGCCTTGCCCTTGTGCCACGGATGCCTGGATGGATGCCCCGGATGGAACGAAAGCGAAAGATGAAACGCTTTTTGCAGACGGGCAGGCGGCCCGCAGGAGTTGAGTTGGTGGTGGTGGTGGTGGAAAGCAATGCCGCGTGTGCCTCCGTCTGATGATGAAACGAATATTTCAGACACCTCGTGGTGAAGCAAAGGATAGGGTTTTGAAAGGACGAACCTTCGTGAACCCGATTTCATTGGACGCCGTCGTCGTCGTTGTGGCAGGAATGTACCAGCGGCGCGGCTCCTGCTAACGTCCCACCACCCCCCGGGGGGCCTCTTTTCGTCAGGGGCCAATTGTTGTTGTGCGTTACGTTACGTCGTGTCGAGTGTTTGGAGATGTTTTATTTGACACCTGGCGATGGGTGGTTACAAGCCGTGGCACGTTGTTGTGTTGCGAGATGCACACGCCATTCGCTTGATGATTGATCTGACAGCAACGAGGGGTGTCCTTCGTACCTTGCTGTCTTCGGTCCGCACACCGGAACAGTACTTTGTTGTTGCAAAGACGGTGGTAACTACCATCAAATTGGCGGTCTGAAGTGTGCTAGTGGCGGGGTCGTTTGCATTTGTTTGTTGAAGTGTTATACATTTGAGGAAAACTTCGGAGGAATATGGGTAGAAGTTCATGATTTCAGGCATGATGCAGACATTTATATCCTTTATCAAGTTTTATGTTACAAGCTTTATTATACAGTTGCAGACACAAACCCACTGTCAGTTCTTTATTTTTAGTGATTGACTGGAATATCTTTCTTTTCATTTAAAAATGGGAAGTGTTTTGTTTTTACAGAAGGTTTAACATTACTTTTCTAGTTTCATTTCCTTGCCGCGCAAATGATTGTATAGTCTTTTTTTTAATTTCGCTATTTTTCTTTTAAAATGGGAATGTATTAATCATCCTATTGCCGATTTCTTGAATGCTTACAGAAAGTACCGTATTTTGTGTAAGATACCAAGTCAAATCAACCTATGATTATATGATATAAAGTCGAGCGATTTGTTAAACATGGATTTCCGCCAAGCACTGAAAGAACTTGTAAAAAGTTGTTTTACAAACATCCGCTTCGGCACTTTGCAAAACGTATTGTAACCAGAAACTACATAGGCACATTTGACGTACCTGACAGAGATTATATTGATACTTTCCTTGCTATTGTATCTAGGGCTATGGTCAAAATTAATTTTTAGCAATAAACTGCATTTTGTAACAATCCAATTATTTACTCATTTATTTGCAATCCGTCTAGAAATGTAATGGGCTCCAGGTAGAAGCTTTCCTCGACTTCAAGCATGTCAGTAAAACTCGTTCAGCTCATGGTCACTTCATATTCATCGCGTTCTTTATCATTTACATTTTAATCAAATCTTGGCTTGTTTAAAATCAGTTTAATCATCCACTAACCGACACAAAATGGGACAGAAAGCAATATTCATTAACAAGCAATATCAATCTTTGATTTATCATGCAAGCAAAATTACAATTTTGCAATAAACTGCAACTTGAAAGAATCCAGAATTTACTCATTTATTTGCAATCCATCTAGAAATGCAATGGGCTTCAGGTAGAAGCTTTCCTCGACTTCAAGCTTGTGAGCAGCTCACCGCGCGTTCGTCGCGTTCTTTATCATTTACATTTTAATCTCATCTTAACTTGAAACAAGTTTATGGTATAGTTTAATCATCTACTAACCGACACAACGTGGGACAGAAAGCAATGGTGAATATTGCTTTCTGTCACAACAAACAATATCAATTTTTGATTTATCATGCAATCAAAATTACAATTTTGCAATAAACTGCATCTTGAACGAATCCAAATATTTACTTATCCCATCCCTCCAGAAATGCAATGGGCTCCAGATAGAAGATGCTTCTCGCCGCAACCGATAGTTACCTCATAGTCATCGCGTTGTTGATCATGTTATAATCTAATCTTAACTGGTTTAAATTCAGATTATCCATCGACTAACCGATACAAAATGGGACAGACAGCAATATACCCCAACAAGCAATATCAATCAATTGAGGTAGGTCTGCACAAGAAGATGATAAAGTTGTTTTACTCAACAGACACCGACGGTCTACCTGACATCATCCTGTTGTGTTACCATCGTCACAGCTGGACTGCTATGAATGTAATATATTTCTATTTAATGCTAATTTTACCCAAATCTCACTCCGGGAGCAATGAGTACGTTCGTCGCCACAAAATCCACAGCGCCGTATAACGCGAAGCGTAGGTTCCATCAGATCAGTCCAGGTCCTCTGACCTGTCCAGGCGAAGAGCATTCCACCAGCAATATCTTGTTCCAACATCATCTCGGACCCCGCGGTTCTACCGTGGCTAGCGAACATGAATCATATGTCAAGCGTTTAAGCCGTTCACTTTGTTCTCCAATTCTCGCTCCACCTCCGGTCCAAGCCTCCGGCATGCCAACAACTGAATGGTGAAGTCCGAAAGGAACAGAGATAGCAAAGATTAATCCCAGATAGCAGATCTAACCCAACCATCCAGCCAGCCAGCTGTCGGTTGCTCCGTCTGCGTCCATTCACATTACCATCATCATCAGCATCATCATCATCATCGCCGCCGCCGCCGTCGTCATCAACGGCTGCTGTTATGACCGTATAAGTGCACGTGACGGAATGATCTGGATATCGGTCGGCCCACTCACACACCGACTACTCCACTCCGAGTGGACACAGCCACACGCCAGGGTGGCGACGGCGATCGCGAAACTTTTGCTTTCCTTCTGCGGGACCTCCCTCCCTGTTCTCGCCTGTTCTGTTTCCTGTGTGCATCGAGCGCTGGCGTGGAATCCCCGCGCGTAAACAGCACGATCAACCAAACGATCACCGGTGTAGCGAGTGGGCCAAGAGCCGAGTGCTTGGTCGAGGTGCTTGTCCAGTTGGTCCAGGTCAGTTGGTCTGACAACAGGGATTCCAATCCAGAGAATCGTGCGCTGTCCATCCCACGCCTGCTTCCTTCTTGGACACTCGGACCACTCGGACACACACACGCCGGCACGGGCACGGACGGACGGACGGAGTGTGATTGACCGAGTTGTCCATCTAATTAAAGTTACTTGTAAACGTTGCGCGCGTTGCGTTGGCCACATTGTTGTGCTGCAACAGCTGTACTTTCGCTTTTGGTGCCGGAATGCCTTCTAAAACCATCAGCTCTCACCCCCTTCTGCAGTATCGAGAGACAGGGGTAAGACTGTCCGGGACATTCCGGAGGGTGCAAAGTGGCCATTTCGCGCCCGGACTTGTTAATTTGGTTATTGTGTTAATTGTCCTCTTACCTACTTTGTCACAACGAATTACTGTCTCGAGCGTGCGCCCGCCGAGAGTTGGGGGTCTCGGACTTTGGCCCTATCACCACGGTCGTGCCGACCACGACAACCACGACAACCACGACGACCACGACGAAGACGATGAGGAACTTATGCTCCTTCCCTGACTTATGTCTCCGAGCACAGAGCAAATACTCGCGCGCTGCCGCCGTGAGTAGCACTAATTGAGTCACCATTTACCCTTTTTTGCGCTGCGCAGACCAAGGTAGGCCAGACCCCGGACCCGGGCCAGTCCAGGCCGACTGCCGATCCATTTTGCCGGCTGCATTTGCAGTGACCGCGATCGGTGCAGCGCCGGTTGACAACGAACGGTAAATCCAGATTATGTGACATAAAATGCGGTCTTAAGAAAAATGTCAAGCTCATGTTACCCCTCGGCCGGTCAGTTACCGTTGGCTTACCAGCACCAGCACCACCACCGCAGGCCATCACCGCCGCCAGCATCGTTGGATCACGCTTTAATCCTGCCAGAGGGCCAGAAGAACCGATTTTTCGTGTGGCAACGTTTTTTTTTTAGCTTCTTACTCTGTCTCTATTTCTTCTCTCTGTATCTGTCTCTGTCTCTCTCGTTATTATTCTCTCTCTTTCATTTTCTGTCTCGTTCTCTGGCGCAGTGCAATAGAAGCCTTTAATGCCAGGTCGATACCAGCATCGCCGTCACCGGAACTGTCATCGTGCACTCACTGGCCTGGCCTGGCCTGGGCCTGGCCAGGGCTGGCATGTGGCATGGTTTTGCGTTACAAATGCACCCCGAGCATGCAGCATAAGGAGCGCTGCTGGAGGTGATCTGGTTCTGTGGACCATTTTGCTTGCGAACCCTTCGAAATCATTCACCTTTAGCGAGAGGGATTAATGCCGCTCCGTTCCGAGAGCTCCACTCGTTCGAAGCGTGCTTCAAGGAAGGAAGGAATGGAGGTCACTGAACTCCTCACTCCCACAGCACAGATTGCCAGAGGTGGCCAAGCAGCAGGGAGGGGCGCGCAAATGGGCTACAACATTAATCACCATATTTTCATCGATTCGATGGCGACGATTGCGGGGCCAACGACAGAACGAGAGAGAGAGAGAGAGAAAGAGGAAGCCTTTCGAGCAGAAAGAATGAGAAGACAACGCCCGCTAATTTCGCGGAATCGTCGTCGTCGTCGTCGTCGTCGTCTTCGTCGCCGCCGCCCGCGTCGTCATCTTGAGCTGTCATCATCACGCCCGGTTCTACTCCTCCACCTCTTCATTTTTCTCCTTCTCGACGACGATTGACGAGAACGATGACAGCAACCGCGCGCGGTGTCCACAACACCGGGACACCCGTCAGAATCAGCCAACCAGCCAGCCGGTGTATCATTAGAATGCATCACCCGAAAGGGAAGGGGAGTGAACGGCACTTTGCTGCTGCTGTTGCTGCTGTTGTTGCTGCCTTCTGTTCCCCAGAGGCACCGCTGCTCAAGACGACCGCAACTCGTTAGAACGTGACGCGATCGCTTCGTCGCCATCGCTTCGTCGCCATCGCGTCGCGTCTCCTTTCCGTCTCGTTATCACGATGGAACAAATCATCGTGTCATAACATAATTACTTATTGTGCTTCTCTGAAGCCGAGATTCGAGCATCGAGATAGCATTAAGATGTGCGACCGTCACACACACATACACACACAGGTGCGGGCCAATTCTTCGCAGTCGCGGTCCGCGTAACCGGCCGGCAGAACCGCGCAGAATTCCTCTTGGCGGAACCGTTACCTCCGTTAGTTTGCTGCGGCTCGCCATTCAACGATCAGTTGTGTCGAACCGCAACACACACACACACAAAAAGAAGCGAAAGAAGAAGACAGGAAAACAGGTCGTTCTGGGCCGGAAGCGAGTAGAGTCAGTGGATGGCGGGTGCAGAATACAATCAGGGCCACCAAATCATGTTTACTGCGCCATGCGCCATAGATCACTCGACGATGAGCTGCTTCCGGAATCGAAATCGGTCAGCAAAAAGTCAGAGGCCGAACCGGCGGTCACTCGGTTTCGCTCCCAAGAAGGTACCGCTACCACCGGAGGCCATGTGCCGGAGGAGAATGCCGCGTAATTGATTGTGTCCTCCTCCTCCTCCACGACGAACGACTTAAACATCCGGTAAAGCGACGAACCGCTCGACTCGACATCGATCGCGATCGCACACTCCCGCTGGTGCTGGTGTGTCCGATTACAGCAATTTCGTGTGCTCGTGGGCGCCGAACGGGGTACGGAAGGAAACGCCGAAAACACAAAGCCATCTCTCTCTCTCTCTCTCTCTCTTTTTTTCGCTCTTCCTCGCGATCACTCGCTGCCCTCGTGGTGGTGGTGGCGAGGATTAATTTCAATTACACCATTCGAGCGCCGGGGCCAGCGACCAATTATCGTATTATGTGCTTCATCATCTGCTTCGCAGCAGGCCGAGGTCGGGGGCTCCAAGTCCCGTGCCGGGGGTCCGGGGTCGATTACGTGCGCCAAGTGCATCATCGGTGCACGTGCGGCGGCGGCCGCGCAGATGATCAAGTGATCGAGTTACGGTGGTCAGCAGCAGCAGCAGCAGCAGAAACGGCACCAGTAACCGTTGCTACCGTCTGTTTGTTGGCCTCTGATCTTCTTAGCCCTGGCCTACCCCTCGATCTTGGGTCTCTTGGGGGCGTTGAGGAGAAAACGTTTTTATTAGCTCACCTCCTCCGAACACCTACTGGGACTGGCCGGCAGGCAAGGCAAGAGCTTCGGGCTCTAGGACACTCCTCACAGTTACACCTAAACGGAATAGATCTACTTTAATGATCTTTCGGTTGAATGCTTGCGTGTTGGTTTTTTTTTTTTCTTAACATTTATGGTTCGCCAGACCACGGAGAGTGTTGTCCCCAGACGAGCCGGCAGGCCGGCCGGGCTATGCGGTAGGTCTGTCCGGGCCTTTTGCGCCTAGATGCGCGGCCATCGACATGCGACAGGCGACACCAGAAATGGATGTCCCAGTAAAGTAGTAAAGAGAGGACGGTCGGCTCGTGAAAGTTTGAAGAAAGAACTCCGTGGCGCGCGCGCGTTGTTGCGTCAAGTTCGAGGCCAGCCTCGCAGGCCTCCGTCTCCCAGTTCCCCGCCGTATGCCTTTGACCCACTGCTTCGAGGGCTTTGAACTGAACCCGACTGAAGTTCAGCACCTGACTCTATCATCCATTGGACCCGACCGGGACCCGGTTTTAGCGGAGCGAAAGCAGTCATCAATGCCGACACCACACACTGACGCTGGCAATGCCCATAATCGGTGGTGGTGCGGCGGCCACCACGAGGGACCACGCGATGCGTACGTATTACGTCAAGGAAGGGAGTTGCGTTCACTCGAGATTGCGTTCGCTAGCATAACGGGATAACCGTGCGCGTCGCGTGGCAGTGTGTGTGTGTGTGCGGATCGATGTCGAGGATTCGCGATCTAATTAATTCCACTTATCACCCCTCCAGGAATGAGGGAGGGATGGACGCCAGGGGTTCATTGTCCCTCTGGTCAGTGGATCCTCTGGTCGTAATGCCATTCATGCGCCACTCGTGCGTCGGATGCGTTGGTTATGTTATAAAAGTTGCATGGAACAAAGCAGATCCAAGTAGGTTCGAATCTTTTTAAGGTGTTTCTACAAACGAAAGAAATTTTCGTTGCGATAATGAAAAACAGAGATACTTTTTTGTAAACAACATGGTTTCGATCAGTCGAAGCAAAGCGGACTAACATATTAATTTTTGAAAAAGCACTTTTCCATACATGACTCAATGCATCTCGCTACTTTGAAGCCTAAGCCTATTCCTAAAACCTAAGTTTTCAAAGTCGTAGCGTAAAAAAAAACTACTGAAACAATTGATTTGAAATTTTAAGCAATTAATATGTACACTTTTTAAGAGGTAGCCCTGTCGAGTTATGGTTAAAAAATGCTGGTACATTTTTTTTAATTATATAAAACTTGATTTTTTAGGCAAAATGGTGTATAGCATCACTTCTTCAACCTTAAACAGCTACCTAACATTCAAAATTTGAAAATGCAACAAAACCTTGACCTGGATAAACTTATAATCTAACGAGAGAATATTTATCTGTATATTTCCAATGATGCAGTGGGAAGCAACGATGGGCATGGGCACCGCGAAAAACACATTTTTGCCAACTCGCCTTTCTAGATGCAGCTTTTAACAAATATTCCTCAACACATGTCCAATAATTCTGGAAAAGTTGCAGATTATTATAAAATATAGATAAAAATCTTAAGTTAAAGGTTTCTTTCCTTTCTTTATCCGCATGAACTCCCCTTTAAAGGAATTTACTCACATAATTTAAATTTTGTGCGGTCAAAGTAAGTTTTGATGTGACCCTCTGCAGAAATTTTTACAAAACTGTGCTATTTTTTGTATCGCTGTAACAAGTCTCTTTACAAATTTATGTTTTTTTTGTATAAACTTTTCTTGGCGATACTACAGTTTCGAGATCGTAACAAAAGTTTTCTGCGTGTGTAGAAACACCTCATTTATGAGTTTGCCCATGACCGTCTTAATCTCGCCTTCACTCGCTCTTTCTTTCGTCCTTTCTTTCGTTTATCATGCGAGGAGCTTGCGATGCTGTTGCATGATGGCTCCGAGGAAAGCATAAAAATAGTGCCATAGCCATAATTAATACCGCAGCATTAGAACCGCAGAACCATCGGCACGGAGTCATCGCATAGTTCCTGGGATGGGCTGGGCTGGGATGGTACTTGGGGGTAATGACTGCACTGCACTCCTTCTCCTTGCGGACGGATGGGTCGTCGCATGCCCATACATTAAGGGTCAATCTCCCGCGGGTGTGTCTCGCAGCTGTCACGCACTCGGTCGTTGTGGTCGCCGCAACGTCGTCGGCCTCGTCATCGTCATCGTCGTCGACGTCCGTGGACCGAGCCGAGAAGCGTGGAAGCGTGATGGATACTTGCACAATAAATCATTGCATAACTAGTGGCCATCATCAGCACATCAGCCAACAGACGGCAGACCGGCAAAACCGTTTCACCTCTTCTCGTCACCGACGGCACGTCGTCGTTGTCGTCGTCAGAGGAGTGGCCAGTTTTGGCATAGACACCATCAATGGGAGAACACTGAACTCCGGCCGACTCCCAAGGGGTCATCATCCAGCGCAACAAATTGATAAAGGAACGGCCAGTGGCAAGGAGCTGGTGACATCGCCCAAATCTGGCATGCATGTGTGTGTGTGTGTGTGCGTGTGACTGTGCGTGTGTGTGTATGTGCTTAAGATGACTCATCCAACTTGCTTTTATTGGCCTGCGGTCTGGCGGTTCGTGGAAGGAAACGATACTTTAGTTGGTTCCACGATAGATGATCTCTTTTTCGCCTCGCGATCGTTCGCAAGGCGTTACTCGTGATGAAGAATAAGAAGAAGAAGGCGAAGAGAAAGAAGTAGAATGCGTGGTGTGCGTGCTTAGCTTACCAAAGAACCAGCCCGTTCCAAGACGCGTCTCGACATCTTGAAAGTGAACTCTCGGAAGATCGGAAACAACTTTTCTTCGTGTGAAGGAACTGCCCTTCAAAATCTGTTGGCCAAACTTCAAATCCGAACAGTGCATCCCCGCAGTCCCCGGGTATGATGTCACCAGCACCACCATGGCCACAATAGCCACCGTAATCCTCCCGTTTCCAGATGCGCCCCGTAAGAAACGACTGTTGCGCCATATCTAATCATAATCATCATCATCATCATCATCATCGTCAGTGGCGCGGTCCGTGGCGTGGGTTTTGGCCGCTCGTAATAACCATTCCGAAGCATAAACAAATGTGCGCCATTCCGGTGCACAAACACACGGCGGTCTCCGGGGACGATTAGATTCTCCAAAACGAGATCCACCGAGATCGTTAAACGCTGACGCGCACCAAACAACGCCACGGTGTGCCGGCTTCTTGGTGACCGAAAATCGTGCCACTTTGTTGCGGCTGCTGGTCGAGACCCCGGAGCACTACAACGGGACGCGCCACAAGCGTCGGTGGCGTCGGCGGCACACATTACAATCGATTAAATCGAAATCAACCTCAGGCGCTGCACCCAGGGGTCACCGAGGGAGGACCGGAGCTAGTCCGGTCTTCCGGAAACCGTGCTCGTCGTCGTTGTCGTGCCGTACCGGACCGATGGGGGGTCTCGAAGAACCGAGAGACCCCCGGCCGGAGCAGCATGTTGATGCTGATTGCTGGTTCGCAAACGACCGAACGGTTGACGGTGATTGCTCTGCTGCTCTGTGTGCTTGTCGCTTATGTGTCACTGTCGCCGTGTCCGTTTGAACGCGGGGCCAAAGAACGCGATCGGATCGGTACGGAACGGAACGTCACGATTGCAATAATGGTCGCACAAGGCATCTCAACGTCAACGTCGGTGGACAGACGTTACAACGGAGCATGGGTCTGGCCTGGCCTGCACCTCGAAAACAAAGCATAAGGGCGCGAGAGCCATAAGGCGGTGTGATTTATAATGCAATCGGGAATTGCAAAATTCTTTTCCGCCATCGCGGCCAAGGAGCACCGAATCGAGTCGACACGATGCGCCATCACTCAGTTTCGATTCGCTGGCCACACCGTCGCCATATGTGCCCGAGCATGTGGTGCAATGGCATAATACGATCCGGTAACCGGCAGCAACATCGTCGTCGTCGTCGTCGTCGTGGCAACGGTCGTCGGTCAAGCAAGCACCGACGGGGCCCAGGTCTTGACCGGGTGCCAGATCGCTAAAACGGTTGCCAAAACGGTTATATAAAGCGAACAACTTTTAACTTTTCCAGCGGCCACGGTGGTGCGTGGTTGCCTCTTCCGTTTCGGACTCCTGGCTTCTGGGAGTGATAAAAGTTTTGGTTGCGTTTGCAGTGTCTTCGCGACCGGCGGTTACTTCGCGCTCTCGGCCGTAACTGGGGCACGGAACCGTGAAGCCATTCCGCCAGTGTCCATCAGCCGCTCGTCGTCGTCGTCGTCGTCGCCAGAAGGTCGGTCAGAAAGTTTTTTCATATTTGCACCCGTTGTTCGTTCTTGTTCGTTGTTCGAACGAAGAGGGGATGATGTTGTGCTCACTTCATGTGCGCTGCTCTTGCTTTTTGGGAAGGCGCAATGCGGTAATGGTAACGCAATCGCTTGGGATAAGAACACCCAAGAGTGCCCTCCCTCTCCCGTCCCACTTTTTTGGGTGAAATGAGGAAATTGATTTTCATTTCATAATGCACACACGCGTAGTTTTTGCGATGGAATCGGTTGGATGCCAATGCACACAACGTGCAGTCCTAGCACGCAGCACAAGGAGACAGGCAGCGTGTTATTTCGATTCGCGGACGAGCAGTACCATGGCGCGGTAGTGACTCATCCGTTGCACAATGCCGTTGCACTGCGGCACAATGGTCCGGTCTTGGGGCGCTATACTAAGTCCGTGGTTGCCGGACTGGAACCTTCCGCGAATGCGATTGGAAGGAATGCAGATAGTATGACAAGGGAGAGCATGTGTTACGATTCGGTGTTTTGACGTCTTCAATCGTATTAACGTAAAAGTGTATTAAGTCACTAGACTAGTAGTAGCTCGATTACGCCCAGCCTTTTTTAATTACAGAAAATCACCACGGGGTATGAGATAGCAATTCCAATTAACTATGCCATCAACTTAATCTTCGGACTTTCCTTATAAAGTGCTTTCTTTTCAAATAGTTTTTCGAATCTAGGGATCAGAGATCAAGCAAATCAGCTCGAAATGTTTTAATCTAAAATGTGTTTAACAGCTAGTACTGCTAGGTATCCAAAAAAATATAGGTTGTTTGGTTAAAATGTAAACAAAATTTTAAGCATAGGAAATTTTCTCTTCATGTCTTCAATATAAAGAACGGAAGAATATTCTCATGTCAACGAAAGTGTTTCAAATGTAGTTAGCACGGTTTAAAAGTAGATTTTAGCAAAATCAAGACCGATCTGGGAAACCAAAAAAGCATGAAAAAGGCTAAAAACTGGCTGAAGAATTGTTAGCAGATGCAAATATGACAGTTGCTAATTGCTTGTATGTTATGGATATAATTAGAAAAGTATCTACATAATTAGGTTCCATATGCAATTGGCAAACAAAAATGCAAAAAAAGAACTCCATTTACAAATTACTGCTGCAACGGCGATGAAAAATGGACTTGAGAATCTTAAACATGATAATCTGGAACTCAAAAAGACCTGGGTAATACCTCCATTGCAACCAAAGTTAAATATGCATGCTACAAAAGTTATGCAGTGCGTATAGTGGTAGATGAACGATTTGCTTAATGAGCTCCTTAAATCTGGTGAAACTATTCATGTACAATCAACCATCGACAATTATGAATGCGTGTGAAGGTAACTTTGGCCATATAACGACCAGTTTCGGTTGAGAGACACAATAAACTGTTTTTCCTATTAACGACGTTCCGCCACATATCATTATATCCGGAAAAGAACATTTTACTATTACCCTTATGCATTAGCTATTGCTTCTTCTGCATACTACTTGGTTGATTGCATGAGAAACGATTATGAAAGAAGTATGAAAGTATCGAAAAATGGATCTTTAACTGTATCACTCCATAAAAAGAGCGATTCTTTCGATACGAAATCCGTCAATTACCTAAACTATTCAAGAAAGTTATAACTAATGGATGAGAATACTTTCTTTACTCATGCGTTTTGTAGTTATACTTAAGTAACATTCGTTCTTCAAAGAACTGCAAGAACTAGTTAGTTCCATTGAAGACATTCATTTTCGGTACCGCAACACACAACTCACAAAAACATTTTACATCAACTCACAAAAATTTCACAAACTCCAATCGACGTTCGACACCTTCGTGCCTTAAGCAGTACCATCTGCCCGCTGGCTAGCTCCGGGCGTGCGCGTTCTGGACAGCTAGTGCCCGCCGGTAGCGAGCAAACCCAAGACCCCCCCTCCCCCTTCTCCGACCGATTGCACTCCAACCGAACGCAACCGTTCCCAGGCAGGGCAGACTGCAGACTGCCGCACGCAGTACATTAAACACTTTCCATCCAATTTGCCGCTTTGCCTGCTGCTAGCGCGCTGTTTACGTGTGTTTCGAGCGTTTCTGAGCTCCTTAGCCATAGGCCCTAACCCCGGTGATGGTGATGCATGCAACTATAAACATTTGAACATCTTTCTTCATTCCTTCCGCGTACCAACGCGCACCAGCAGTAGCACCGGCAGCGCTCATGCTTTCCGGCGTCTCTTTCACCACCACCAGCGGCAGCCACGCACGCCACGTGATTCTCCATTCAGGTTTCTATGCTCTGAGCATCTGAGTAAGACGACGCTTCCCCGAAAGTAAAGGAGCAAAATCGTCCGAACTTCAATAAAATCATAAATAACGGGAACAATATTTACTCTGTGTCTCTGTGTGCATCGCTCTCGGTTTTTGTGTGTGTGTATGGGAAGCGTCGCTCGAGTCGCTCCGAGGTCCGCAGAACCCACGGTATGCCACTCGATGGTACGATGATGGGGCGAGCGTCCCGCTTATCCCGCCGTTGGCTGTCTATATTCCATCATCGAATGCATGTTACTGCTGCTGCTGCTGCTGCTGCTGCTGCTGCTGCTGCTGCTGCTGCTGGTGGTTCTGGTGCACCAGAGACCAAAGAACAAGGTGGACGTTACGGAAAGTAATTTACATTCACCGATCGTACTGCGATGCAACGCTGCTCCCGGGAAATGCTGTCGTGCTCTTCTCACCAGCACCTGCCCCGCCAGAATATCAAGAGCAAAGAACGAGGGAAGGGAATAATCGTGTGTGCGCGCGCGTCTGGCGCAAGAATTCTGGCTAGCACCACGCGCCACGCCACGCTTCTTGAGCCGGCGAGCACTGCGCGTCTCGAGTGTCTCGGTGCTTTTTGGGAGAGAAGGAAAGAGCGGGAAAGTGAAGAGGGATAAGAATTAAATATTCAAGACATTCGCCTGAGACCAGTGACTGACCAGAGACGGACGGACGGACGGACGTGGTGCGTGCGTACGCCAGCGACGGTACCACATAAGCCGCTTGCTGAGCCCGAAAGCCCCGAAAACATACATTCCAACGCCAGCGAACGTTTGTTTCGGGGGGTGGGAGGGGGCCGAAAGGTGCTGATGCTGATGATGATCGCACATCACATTCAAGCGGCTTGAAAGGGTCAACCGGACCGGCATCGAAGTGATCGAAGGAAGGACCCCGTAAAAGCTGCTTGAAATCCGTCCGTCCATCCATCCATCCGTTCGTTCGGTTGATGGTTGTTTGATTTGCGTTGCCAAACAGGTCAAGAGCTTAAAACTCACTCGAAAAACCAGCACAACGGAGCGCGCGCAGAGTGGTCATAAACTCCACACCTGGCTTTACGATGGTGCCGGACCCAGGACCCGGACCCCGGTCCAAATTCCCTCGATGCGCAACGACGACGCAACCGAGAAAGAGAGAGAGAGACGAGCAAACGGTCCGGGTTTGGGGAGGTCTGGGAGTTTACGGTTCGGCGAACGCGTCTTGCGCAAATGAAAATGGCACCAAGAATGGCTACAGCCCCCCTCCATCCAGGGAGGACACCCCCCGTTAAGCCACATTTTTATTAATGCCCGGATTTAGTGCCCGGCCACTTCATCACCGGGCGGGACGGGCGTGAGAATACCGACCCAAGACGACCCAAGACTCTTCTTTTTACGGAGGAGACCCGCGTCGCGGTGTCGGTGTGATTCAATTAATCGTCGTTGCCATCGCAGCAACCTGCGGCGGCGGCGGCGACGGCGACGACGTACCCGCAGATCGTGGTTACTGAGTGCGGTCGAAGGTCACCGAACGCGCGTTGGATGCGTGCACACGCATTGCATCAATCCGATTCCCCCCGCCGAAAAAAGCGCGACACAGAGAGATAGAGAGAGCGAGAAAAAAAAACGAAGAGAACACTGTGCAAGTGACCAACAGCGACAGCGACAGCGAGCGAGTTCCGCAATAAATCATCGTCGGCTTAGTGCGTTCGATGGCCGGGAGTTGGCCAGCCGGGCCGGGTGAATGGCCTCGAGAAGCGGAGCGTCCAGCAGCCGAAGCACCGGTTACGACATGATGGTCCGGTCCAACGAAATGGTCAACGTCAAGACGCGGATTTGGTTGCGGTGGAACTCAAGAAGAACTGTGTTGCACTGGAGTGCATCAGTGTGCGATCTCTACGCCCCTACTCAATGTCCATCGCATCCTGTTACATCGGAATCGGCAATCGCAAACCCCTTTTTGGGGTCCATCGAAGTGAGCGTTTCCGGCCGCAAACCAAATCCATTACGCAGCTCATCGCGCTCGCTGGATCCAGTGGCCGCTTCCAGTGGCCGCACCCAGATCCTCCAGCTAAGTGCCCTGTTTCGATGACATCAGATCGAAGCAACCGTCGAACCACCAGCACCACCACCACCACTCATTACTTCACTCCGTCGAGCCTCCTTCGTTCGTTTCTTTTTTCTGCTTTGCGGCCTGAATTTCCATTTCTCGGTTAATTTCGGTTGTCCAGCTCCCTTTTTTGGGGCCAGGGCAAAGAACTCTTGTGAAAGGGATGGGGGGGAGGAACGGAAAACCGAACCACCAAACCGATCAACGAACCGTTCGCAGATGTTTATTACGAGAAATCGGTCTCATCAGCCCCTACCTTCTTCTCCTTCTTTCTCTCTCTCACTAAACCACTTCCTGTTCGGTACAACAACCGGGAGCACGCACATTACGTAAAAATTTGAATAGAATGGAGCGTTGCAGAGTGTGGCCAATGCTTCTGCTGCTTCTCCTCCATCATCATCATCATCATCAACGTCATCATCATGATTACCAGCATCACTAGGCAGACCAGCAGCAGCAGCAGCAGCAGCATCATCAACGAACACTTCTCGCTTCTCTCCAAACACTCCCGTGTTCCCATTCCCATCCATCAATCCATCCATCGTCCCGTGTACCGTACCGGTACAACTCGGCCCCGGCCCTCGAAGCCCCAAAACCCCGTTGTCCGCCATCACCACTCATCCGTTCTGACCCTTCTTTTTCTCCTCATCTTTCTTCTCCTTCTTGGCGGTCGAAGGGAAATTTATGAATTTGTTCCATTAAAGGCATAAATTTTATGATTCAATTTCCTCTTTCAATGCAAATTTTGCTCCGTTACTCCGTACCGCCGTGTGTCGGTACCCCTTCACCGTCATCAGCGTCGTGTTGGCCTCTTTTTGCCTCAAAAAAATAACCCCCACCCCGCACAGACCAAACCGGCATGAAAGTGCACGAAATACGTCAAGAACCGCGGGTAAGCCGGGGATAATGGAGGAGCTCTGGAGCGCGTACTCCGTGGCCAACGTTCCTGGCGATATCGAAACCGGACGCAGCCGCAGCAGCAGCAGCAGCAGCAGCAACAGGGACGACAACATCCGCCAAACGAGGCGCGAAAGGCGAACGGGATAATTTGTGGTTTCCGGTGTGGTGGTGATGGTGGTGGATTATGCTCTTCCTCCCGATCTCCAGACTCCGGACAAAGGTCCAGGTCTCATCACGCAGATCGGAGACGGTGTTGCGACGTGGTTTGCGGTTGACGATTGCACGCCGCATCGCGTCCGGAGGTCAGTCAGTCAAGTCCTTTCTTTCCTAGCCGGGCACAGGTTCGGAAGACGTTCGTTTGCATCGTTTGATGCACTCCGTAGGGCTCCGACCATCAGGACATGGTTGCAGTGCGATGATGAAGATGTGGAGAAAACCACAGAAACGTCAAAATACCGTTGTGGTGGTGGTCTTGCGCTCGAGATGCTCGAGAGGTGCACGAGGACAATATTGCAATATTAGTAGCTCTCGATCCCAGTTCCACTCAGTACCAGGGCCTTTCTTAGTTACTTCGACGTCTTCTTAAGCACGAAAGCTGGAAACTAACAATTTGATATTACGCATTGCTGTACGCCACACCTAATGCGTCAGGTGGTGCTGGGCTCGTGAATCGATCGTGAACGATCTCGAGTGAAGCAGCAGAAGCAAGCTGTCAGAATTACTGCTCCTCAACAGGCACTCAGCTCAACGTACGAACGGATCCAACCTCGATCCAGGAGGCAGCAGCATCAGCAAACGTCAGTAGCGAATTACAATTCCATCAATCTCGGACCACGGCCGACTGAAGCGGGAGGAATCCATGTGTGGCGAGTGGCGAGGAGAAGTGAAAAGCATAAAATATATGTTTACCTTTTCGATTTCCGCCCCGATTCTTCGCTCCGCTGCTCTTCCTCTTGAGAAGACATGTATGGTCGGGGCGTCTCATCTTTCGGACCTCACCTCACGCCACACCGTTCATCAGCAAAGCAAAAGCAAAGAAATGCTGGACGCAGCAAGCGATGCAGAAGGAAAGAAATCCAATCAAAGATGAACGCTTCATCGCCTCCTCGGTTCCAATTCCCTACCGATTGCCGTAATCACACATCTCAATCGGGGTGGAGTGGAGTAGTCGCCGTAGTCATCGTCATCGTCGTCGTCGTCGGTGGGGTGTGCGGAGTAAAAAAGGGGAGTGGGGTAGCCCCGAAAAAAAGAAAGAAGAACCGTCGGCCTGATAGTGATCTGATAGTTCTGGCCACGCGTAATCTGGCTTCCTAGCCGGTAAACAGCGGGGAGGATGCTGCGCACCGCGGAATATTCTCGGATCATGATGAGGAGTCTCATGATCACGGCATGGTACGTCGACGTGGCTCTGCTCTCATTAGATGATTGATATCTTGCTCCTTTCGCTTCTATCTGTAATCCTCTCAAACACACACACACACTCAACAAGCATCGACTAAGACTCGGTCGGCTCGTGCTGCTACTACCTATCGGTTTTTTTGGCTGTTCGCCGGACAGGTTCCGTATAGAAGTCTAGACCAAGCACCGACCATCGCCTTCAGGTTCTTCAGAGCTCCGAAAACCATTCAAACCGTTTTACGCGCTGAGTGATACCCTGTAGTTACACCTCGACAGCACCGAGACGATGCGGACCATTAAGCTTCTGAAGGGAACTGCGTGCTGCGGTGCGGGATGAAAAGTTCTTTAATTATACCCCGTGTTGGAGTTAGCTACCGGACCATGAGCTGAGCTCATTCCAGTGCACTACGTGCGCTCGCGTGTGTGTGTGTGTGTCTGTATGAGGTCATTTGCCTTAACCGGGGTGTTACATTAAAACCAATGACTTGTTGGAACAAGTCACAGACACACTTGCCGCCAATGATGACGACAACGACGACGACGACGATGATGACGACGCCGTCGCCTTCTAGACCTCGTTGCGAATTGTGTGTTTGCGTTTGGTCTATGTAGCCGGCAAATGGCCGATCTTAAAATATCCTCCACCAGAACACCGGAACTGATGCAGCCAGCGAAATAGTGCGTCCGGCGACACGCTGTCGCCATCGAAGGTGAAGAAGTGTCTCCGGGACGGTCCCGGGCCTTTTCCACCGGGAGCGCAATATGGTTTCCAGATGTCGAGCGCCACTCTGCCGGTACGCGGTCGACGGGTACGCTGGCCGTAGGCCTTCCAGCACACAGCACAGAACACGACGTGGAGACGACGAGCGAATCGAAAGCAAATGTTACGCTTCAACGACGCCTGGCCGTACTGGCCTTTTCCGTTGCGTTCGTTCGGTTTCCCGTCCATCTTCTCGCTCTCGGAATTGGAGATCCCGAATTAGCCACCAGCTGTAGCGGCTCCAGACGGGATGCCATTTGAGGGAGAAGGGGTGGTGAGGTGAGCATGATTCCCGGGAGAAATGGTGCCCGCTCTGCTGTGCTGTGTTTAGATCTACCATGGCTGGAGGAATGCTTTTGATGATGCCAAGCAAGGCGCACGGTGGCGCCACTCACAAGCGCTACCAAGTGACACGAATCCATGTCCACGTTCGCGTCGGTCCCTTGACCGGCGTCCTGGACAATTAGCTGCCGGACGCTGATCAACGCTTAACGAGGTTAATGAAATAGATGAATCAGCGCGAGCGCGATTCCCAGTTCCCATCGAGTCAGTCTAGCCAGGTCAATGGTCACCGTAAGTCATTGTCACGCCTGTAAGCCACACCATCGATCAAGCGCGGCGCACTCGCATATCATCGCCATAGAGAGGATGGGCATGGGCGTACCATGTGTTCTTGCCCGTTAGGAGTCCTACTTTCCAGATGGCCCGATGCTCCCATGACGTGGCACCAAAGAGGCAGAGGCACTGTTCACGCACGTCTAACGCCTCTGCGTGAGTCTGGACGATATTGAGCGCGCAAGCGGCTCCATTGTGTGTGTGTGTGTGTGCGTGTCCCGGCTCCCTGTGGTACCGCGAGATCTCGTTTGCAAATGTCATGATCCCGTGACCATTAACTGACTCTGACAATCAAATGCCGTCCGTGCCGTTGGTGACCCCGTTTACCACCGGGGCACACCGATGTGTATCTGGGTTCTCACCTGTGCAGAACACATACCCGGGAGGAGGTTATGACACCCGTCACCCGTTTAAAGCAGGCCCCCTCATCATCATCAGCATCATCATCGTCATTCGCTAGCTGGATCAACGCTGCGAGGGGAACTAACAATATATTTAAATGAAGCATATAATGGAGTTTCCCGCGGAAGATGAGATTCTGGAGCTCCTCTGTTCCATGCAGCAAGCAAGGCGATGGCATCGCATTGGGACTTCATCCCCCCCTCTTATGTGGCGGCTGTCGGAACAACGGGGAGCACGCCAAGGAACAAACACACAGTACGGGAACTTTGCGTGGTGCGCGCGTGGCGCAAGTGTTCCAATTCCACTTCACGTGCTCCACTTGCGGCCAAGTAAAACGGTAGAATCGGTACCGGCAACAAGTCTAGCACGTTGCCAATCCTCCATTCTTTCTCCCCTTCTTTTACCTTCCCCCCAACAAACGGAGTACTCTCAAGTGGTTTTGGTCCGCAAATCCGTTTGCAAATGAAATCTGAACAAAAAAAGGCTGGCTCAGAGGGTGATCTAAGGTGGAAAATGTGGTTCCACAACTCACAACTGTCGAGGGGACAGTGGGAAGCTGGTGGTAAGCAAATCCCGTTCGTTCGGTCTCACTCAACCGGAACCGGCCGGGCTGGTGGTCATTGGGGTGTAGAAGAAGAAGAAGTTGAAGAAGAAGCCTGTAGAAGATGAAGCACGGAAGGCAGAATTCCGTTTCGCGTCCAAACCGCGCGTCCGGATCGCACGGGATGATCCACAAATCACAAGCGTAGGGCACACGCGGTATAGCGGTGTTTCCACCAGTCCCCGACGGTCCAGTGACGGTAAGAGTAGCGGTATACGCCGAGACCAGATCCCAAAGATGGGGTGTGTGTGTGGTGGCCAGCTCCTCTTCCAGCGTTTGAAAACTGCAAACACTTTAAGGAACTTGGAACTTTTTTACTATCAAAGAACCGGGACCGAAAACTCGGGTCGGGGAAGCTGCTAAGTACTACACTGCCACCACGGTACACGGTTCCATTTTTGTTCAATTAATTAATTAAACGTTTTTTTTTCCTCGTTGCGGTCACCGACAAGCAGAAGAAAACGAAGAAGAAGAAGCAGAAGCAGATTGGCAACAAAAGAACTGAAGCGTTGGGTGAAAACTTGTTGGAGAGCGAGAACGCGCGGAACGTGAAGCGGAATCGATCCACATCTCTCGTATCCGTTGCCGGGGTAACATGAGCTGCCTCATCCCCGTACCCCACATAGACCCCCTTTCCCGTACTACACGGTCCATGGTAACGATACTTTGCCTCACGCCCGGACCTGCAGCAGCTAACTGGAAGCTGTTTGTCTTTGTGGTCCACCAAGTCTCGGTTCCCCACCCGGTCCGTCACGTACCCACTGGAGAACTTGTTCTCTGCTTCTGGAGCTGGAGCTGGAGTTGGTCGTTGCTCGAGAACGGTGGAGGCTGACACACAGAGGTGGAGATGTGGGCCAGGTTTGGTTTGGTTGGTTTTTCAAATTACTTTGTCATCAACTCCGCCTGCTGCCCCTACACACGACAGCAGCAGTAGCAGCAGGTGCTAGTGGTGGTGGTGGTGGTACGCCCCGGTCGTACGGTACTGCGGATGCGGACGGAGTTTGCTGGACCGTCCGGAGAAGGAACAAAAGGCAAAACGGTTCACCAGGAACAGGTGATGATACGCTACACATTTTGGAGGGTTTTCTTCAAAGAGATCCGCCTGTATGTGTGGTTGTGTGTGTGTGTGTAGTTTGGCACCTTCTGCTGACGCTAATGGCGGTACACTTTACCATCAATTAGCATCTATTGTGCATTGTGGTTGTGCA
>NC_064874.1:48339402-48341902 GCF_943734745.1 Anopheles darlingi
TGCCTCGCGGTGTAAATGTCCTGCTCAGGCAGCCCTTTCATGAAGCGGATCAGCATCGGCACCACCACAACAACAACAACAACAACAACACGTTACCTCGTCGCCTCTCCGCCGGACGCACCGAAAACATTGTTACGAACACGTAAATCTCCGTTATCTCCGTTTCCTGTCAGCGCCAGACCGACCAGCGACCGACCAGAGACCGATGATGCAATGCTGGGCGGCACCGAACCCTCCCCCCCTCCCCCTTTCGTGAAGGTGAAACCTTCAAGCTGCTGATAAGAGAGATGATGAAAAGCCCTTTTTTAATGTTTAACTAAGGATGGGTGAGCATGTGTTCGTGTGTTTGTCCGTGTATGCGTGTGTGTGCGTTTTGGGAGGAAAGAAATCATTCACTTTGGCCCTGGGGCCCCGGGCATCATCATCATCATCATGATTCTCGGGAAACAATTTTGCTTTTTGGTTGGATTTGAGGCAAGGTTTTGAGCATACAGCATGCAGCTAACAGAGGACCATGACACCGGAGGGAATTGTTGTGTTTTCTGAGCCTCACCCCTCCACTCCTACACCCTCTCCCTCCCCACCGCTCGGTGAGTACCCAGAGCGCAGGAAATTGGATAACGAATGTAATTCGAGCAATTCGAGTTCGAAAAGCGAGAGTCCTTTCGACGCAGGGCGTGTGCGGGACCTCCCAGCGAGACCTCGGACCATGATGGCCATTACTTATTCATCTGGAAAATGATCAGGTTTGTTGTTTGGGCCGCGTGGCACAACGAATGCGCCCCCCTCCCTCCCCGTCTCCATGGACGATGAAGGGATGGTCAAATCATTTTTGGCTCATTTCATCCCCGTGCTCCGTGGTCGGCCCTCTCCATCGGTACAAAATGGCCTCCCATCAGGATCAGGAGGGGTACGAATTGGATTCGATCGAGGGTCGAAGGGGAGGGATGAGGGAGAAGATAATTCGATCAGCCGAGAGCGAGATGGGCCGATTGATAGCCTTGATGCCTGCTCCAAATCGATGCGATGATAAGCCGCATGCTCCTTGCTCTCTGTATGTGTGTGTGTGGTGCACCAGTGGAAACGTGGAAAAGTTAATCCATTTTGGTTTTTGGCCAGCAAACCCCGGGCGGCCAGGGGCGTTGTGAGCCTCTCCTCTGTTTCGTCTGCATCGCTCTATTGCTTCAGCAGCCCGAGAACCGAACCGAACCGAGTGTGTGTGTGTGTGTTTACCGAAAATACCGAAAAGCTTCCAACCGTGGCCACCGTTTTCGGAGAAAATTTTCCAAAAACCCAACTAACCAACCGATCGCCCACCATGGCCTTTGGTTTCTGCGAAGCCAAACTGTTATGTTACCTTAAAAGAGGAGGATGAGAAGGACGAAGAGGAGGTAGAGAAGGAGGATGATGCTGTTGCTGCTGCTGTCGAAGGCTGAACGAGATAAACACATCTCGAGAACCGGCGAGAGCCCACGAAAGAAAAACAACAGCCCAGCCCTCAGCACCACATGCCCAAGCACACCCACCCACCCACCCACTCGCACGTGCATCCACACTCGCCCCAAATGTTTCGTTATCCTCGAGGCGAGATCAAGAACCGCATCGCAACCAACCATCCCCATCCCCATCCGCAGCTCCCTTTCCACCGTAAAGTAAATATGTAATTGGAAAATTATTGCGTATTAACGAGCTGTTGTGTGTGGGGAACCTGGGCCCCCCCGGGAGAAACGGACCCAGACCGAACCAGGGCCCAAAGCACCGAAGCACCTTTCCAAGCGTAAAAAGGTGCCGAGAATGCCTACCAGGCACTGATGCTAATTTTTCCTGGCCATGGAAATTTCCAACCATTTTCCATCAGTGCCGAGGACACTGTCTCGTTGTTTACGTTGTTGTTTGCGACGTTGTTGCAAACGCTCGTTTTGGCAAATCGCAAACAAATTACTTGCCGTTTCCGGGCATCGTTTCAGTTCACCCTCCAGGAAAGCGCACAGGAAACTCCAGGACTCCGGGAATCCCGGGCCGCTCATGTCCTGGCGTTCCCAGGACACCCATCGCGTGTCCTTTTGTGTTACTCCGGTAACCTTTTGGGGTGCCGGTACGCGCGCCACTGAGCGAGGGAGTGCTATCTAGTTCCCTCACTCTCCAGAACCTCGGATCGGAATCAAATTTGAAATACCAACCGCACCACCACCACCTCTTAGCATCGTGTCGTGTCCGCTAATTGGAGCGCTTCACTATAGCAGCCGTCGGTCAGTCCGTCAGCGGAATTCTTCATGAATTAATCAAAATTCAACTCACACCAACCACTACCAGCCACTAGCCCAGGGCCTGACGTGCTGACCAACCATCTCACCACCTTAGGCGGAACTGACAGACTGGTCTGACTTGGTCTGGACCTGGAGTCTGATGTCCGGGCCAGCGTGCCCCCAATAAAGAGAACCGCCGGTTCCCCGGTGAAAAGCATCCTCTTCTTCTTCTGCTCCTCCTCCTCCTCATCCAC
>NC_064874.1:48344402-48391902 GCF_943734745.1 Anopheles darlingi
TCCCAGACTAACCGCCTGGGAGGAGGACACAGCCCTCCGGACAAAAAGGGCGTTCATTTGTGGCCCTCAGCCTGTGGCGCGATTGTGCGTGGATCTGTGCAGATCTGCGCGAAAACAAGGTCATTGTAGGGACGTGGGATCAATGCTGGCCCCCCTCAGTGGTGGGAAGGGGGTCTGATTTCCGATTCCGATGCCAGCGAGCGAGCGAAAACACTATTGTTTCGGATAAAACACCCCCGCCGAGGGGGAGGCAGTACCCGGTAATTATCTTGCTCGCGACGTCTTGTCTGTTGGTGCGCTGGTGGTTGCCACAAAACTACGAAAACGACGACGACGACGACGTCTTACACACAACGTCGATTGTATCTTCCTCGGGAGAGTGCGATGGCCCCCTGGTTCTCCTGTGACCGGGGACTCGTCTTATGCTGCAACTCATTGCATCAACAACTGGTCAGCGAGACGAGCATTCCAACTTACGAATGTCAGAGTCTGGAGTGGAGTGTAGACCGTACTTCATTAGCAGGCCGCAAAAATGCCGCGAAATGCTTGTTGGACGTTGCAGACGGACGGTTGCCCCAAAACAACATACCATCTCCACTTCCCAATGATGGCCCCACAAAAAAACGGTCCCCCGAAAAAACAAAACGAAAACATCCTGGTAAACATGGCGATGGTGGCCTGGGAACGAACTACACTATACCTGGCCTGCTGGGATCAAGCCTCAAAAAGCTCACGGTGCGCTGCAAAGATGCGCGCTGGTAACAATGCTGGGAAATAATGCTGGTGCGGTGTTCTCTCCCGAAAAGCCAACAGACCAATTGTTCCACACCATGAATTCATCATTCATCATTCATCATCATCATCATAATGGCGCTTACGTTTCTGCTGGCAGTGTTTTCTGGCTGAGGAGGAGCAGGCCGGCCGCTCTATTCCGTTCGCTTGTCGTAGCAGCAACTGTTGAAGCCGAAGCTTGTTATCTTCCCCGGCAGAAGCTTCTCACGGAGTCATTCACGGTCAACGAAGAATGGAGCGGTTGGGGGGGCTGGGAATGCACACCGTGCACACAACACGACGCGACACAACACGACTGTACTTCCGATCTTCACTTTCACAATTGCTGGGCTTTTGCTCGGAAGCTCCAGATCCACCAACTCCACCACCACTGCTGCTGCGGGTTGCGGGGTGATCGTAAAACACCCGAGATACACCAGATCACACCACCTAACGGATCTTCCTGGAGATCTTTCTGGCGCACTATTTTTCACTAAACGCAATACTGTGGTGCACGGGCCACTGGGTAATCACCTGGGAAAACCGCCGCTTGTACTTTCACTGTTGCGCATCAAAATCGTATCAAAACGGATCGGACACCTTACCTCTCTCGCTCTCTCTGTCTCTCTCTCGTTGACCAGCAGTAATTAACCAATGAATCGGGACCACAACCCAAGCCTCCACACTGCACCGGCTGGCTGGCCACTGCCACTACACTAATGAGCTCCGGGATTTTCCACTTTTCCTTCGCCGCCTATAATGCCGTGCATGCCACAGTAGGCCGGTGGGCCCGCTACAAACTCACTTTCATCACTCTGGCAACGCACGTGTGGAGCACGATGCACCGACGATGCAACGACGCATCACAGCCCGTCGTCCACACTCCGTTGCTTTGCTTTCCTCAACTGTTTCGGTTTTGCGCTACCTCCCCCCGCGGGTACTTCGGGAGGAAAGGGGGGCGTTGTGTTTTGAAAATTTTCCTTCAATTTTCCACCATTACCTCCCACGGACCATACGCTCAAACACATGCACGCACGCACGCACGCATCAGCGCACAAGTCGAACGGGAACGCGAAGCACCACCCACGATGGATCAACACCAACAGTGTGTCCGTGTGTGTGTGTGTGTGCACCGATGCAGGGATGCGCAATGAATGGACGGTGTAACGGGGCGCGCTAGATGTTCAGCTTCCTGCGACCATACGGTTTACCGGCACGCGCCACACACATTAAGCGGCGAAACGAACGGAGATGGAGGAGAAGAAGAAGACGATGTCACGAATCATCTCATGCTTCAAACCCCGCCGTATGCACTGTATCTTCATTGTAGCCTCGTTTCGTGAGCGGAACGGAACGGATTGTTGCGCTCGATTGCACTCTCTGCACTGCACTGCACACTGGACCACCGGATTTTCAAGAAACGAAACGAACCTTCGTTCAACCTTTCGACGAAAGCCGGTACTTCTGCTGGATAAGTCGGGGAAAAAGCCGGGAAAGGTACGTTGTTTATGCACCACAGTTACCACCTCAGCGAACAATCGTTACACACTGGCTGGCTGGATGGATGACTGGCTGGTGTTTTGGGTCCTCCATCCGAGCGCCACTCGATGCCGAACGGAATCACGGGTCTAGAACATCTGGCCTCGCGTTGGTGGCTGAAAACGACGCGAACCCGCCACGAAACACGAACAACATGGAACTGATGATGGATGCTGAGGGTTATGCTGTTGCTGCTGGTTTGGTGTTTGGTGCTCGAGCTACTCCTCCGAACCGGGACCACGACGACGACCACGCCGACGACGACGACGACGACGACGACATCGGCTGTTGGAGGCGCGTGCTCGCGTGTACGAGGGTTATTCATTCATCGTTTCGTTTCGATTCATTCCGAGAATTGTTCATCGTTCGGGTGAAGAAGGGTTAGCTCCAAACGGGCCCCCAACCGGCACATGAAGTGTACAATAGTCCTTCTTTCCATATCGCTGGATTCAGGATGATGATCATCGTCAAGCGTCTGTAGGCTAAAGGAATTGAATCCATCAAATTTCAAAAGAATCGATTGGAAATCTTCAGCTATTCCATATTCTGGATTTGGAATTTGAATTCCTGTGCTACAGTTTGTTGGATTTTGAAATCTATTTTTTTACTTTTCTGAGTTTTGTGGGGAAATAGCCGAACCGAACCGATTATAAACCCGAGAGCAGCCGGCAATCAACAACGAGAGAGAAAGAGAAACCGGCCGATTGGAGAGCATAAAATGAACACCGGATGAATCGCGAAGGATGGCCGGTTTTTGGCCGGGCTAGCAACCCTTACACCTCTCGGTCGGTTCGGATTGTTGGACCGGGCGATCGGAAATTATTTCAGGTGGAATGTTTTTGTGAGAATTATTTGTGTATTGCCTACCAACATGTAACGTACAGAATACTTTTCTGGGGAGGAATCTGTGTAATAATCCATCCATCCATCCATCGCATCATGCTGGTGGTGGCGCTTGCCTGGGTTCAGTCCGGACGATTCTTCGTATCGTTCGTGCATGAATTATGGGGTTGGTGGTACGGCACACGTGTTGCTATCGTATCCCAAAGGCCGGATTTCGAAAAAATGAAGCAGATAGGACGATGAAATGAAGATTAGAAAGTGATTTTGATCCACGAGAATGGAGCCACAATTTCAAAGCTTAGCTCTTATCGAAACGGTATCGCAATTGAATGCAGCGATAGATAGCCTTTTGATTTAGAATCTTTTGTATCATTATCAGAATTGATAACATTGTTCTAACAAGATATAGGATGATTGCATTGCTATAACAATCGAAAATTAATTGTGTAAATCGAGTTGATTACTCATCATACGTTAGTCCTTGTGCATACTGAACAAACTGTCTTGGAACAAGAAACTCTTGCAGTTATGATTGACAAACACTCATAAACCAAATTTTGGATATTAAAATACGAACATAACTCTTGACGGATCAGATCACAAATGAAATAAGAATTCATATTCCTATTCATATTGACTGCTTGAAAAGATGTCCCTATGATACACATTACAACGATTCAACCCATTTGCGGCAAAATGGAAAAAATATTAGAAATTGATATAAAGTTTATATAGATCCTTATGATCCTACATAGATGGAAATTTAGGGGCGTGGTAGGTCCAATTCGAGATTACGCGATGCTATCAACAGAATATCTGGAATCCCATGGACATGAATAACGTTCTCACTAGATTATGAGGCATGGAAGGATCATATGTTACAGGCCAGTAAGTACGTGACGTCAGTATCCCCATAAGCTTGGTGATCAATTCATGATTTGTAAACCGAAAAATCATTTTGTACGAATAGTCTGTTGGTAGTCTTACTTTGAGTACAGCGGAAATTGTTTGAACTACCTTAATAATCCGATTAATAATCCGAATTAATACCGATAAAAAGTAAGTTTAGTACATTTAAGATGGCTGGGAATACATAAAGCCATTATCACAGATATTGGAAAACTAGGTGACCAGTATCGCGAGCAGGATTGTTTGTTTGAGGATTGTTAAAGCTATTGAATGTTGCAGGAAAATGTTAAGCATGGAATTTTCCTAAATAATAATAATAACAACTAGAGCGGCTACAGAAAGCACATAAAACGTGTTTGAACGAAACAAAAATAATTAAAAATATTGCAAATTTATAGCACACACATTTCACAATTTCCCAAAACATTACAACATTCAATTGCAAATTGCATCGCTTTACAAAATCCACCATTAACAAATTAGAGCAGCTTTTTAAAGGGGTCTGAGCGTATGATATTAATACGATTTAATCATCTTTTCATCGATACTAATGGATGTGAATTGTGTTTGTTTTTAGTTAGATAGATAGATCAGCAAAATTAGCTATCAAAATTGAAACCTACAGGCCAGCAGCGGTTTTAATACACAATCTATGCGTATTATCTTCTTCGTCATTAAATAACGTAATCATTAACGATCATTGAAGATAGAATAAATGTACATAAAAAAGCAGTACAGTTATCTATCATTCACGCACCGTATTTCTGTGAGAAAATTCCAACCACAATGTTTCATTCAAACAACTTAACAGGTCGCAGTATCTCAACCGAGATACACCAAGATAAACGGTCGGTTTTATGTAGACCTTTATCTGACCATTGCTTGACGATGTGAAGCCAGCTATCGCACGTCGGTGAATCAGAAGACCCTCCTCTTCCTCATTCCAAATTCTTTATCCTCGCGTCTCCTAATCGCATCGAAGCTGTCACAAGGGACACCAGCAATGAAGGGGGCCAGCTGGATACGGGCCTACCCATGGCCAGACCGGTTGATCACTTTCCGAGTTTAGCTTCGGATAAACTGGAGCTTTTAGGCCGAGGGCGGGACGGAAGCCAGCGAGCTCGTTGATAAATGAAAAACGAAGCCGACACGGGGCCACCAGGGGCCAGAAAGTTTACTTTGTACTTGACTTCACCAACACCCCAGCTGATGCTCTCTCCCCGTCCATCCAGCCATCCATCCAGATCCATCTATCCATCGCCATCGGTTGTCATCGCAAGAGGGTGTTGGAGCTACATCCAGCCACCGTCCCTCCCCATCTCGAGCTTCGCATCATTGCAATCCAATCACAATCGAAGACGATTCGTTCTCGTTTGCGCCGGTTTCACGGCTGGGATCCTGGGCCGGGAGCTTGGCCCGGGAACTTTTGCTCGTTGACAGAAACAGAGCGGTGGGGGATAAAGAGCTACCATTTTGTTGTCATTTCAATTTGGTGTCTTGTTGGTGTTGTCGCAACCGGGCGCTCGCAGCGAAACTTTTGGATAACAATTAATTTTCGAAATTTGACCCCAAAAACCGATAAGGACCGGGTATGGTCGGTGGAAAGGTGGTCACCGGTCGATGATTGATTACGAGCTGACGGAACGGTTGTATGCTTTGTACTCCCTATGCTGTCGTTCTTGGCAATTGATGATGGCATCGAGAGTCGAGTCGAATGGCGGATAACGTTATAATTATGTTTGCATTCTCCCGGTACCCGCCGTGGATTGCTGTCAAAGCGTTACCGGTTCACGGTCCTATGCCTATCGTTAAATTGTCATTATTTAAAACACTCTCTTACCCTTCTCTCTCACTCTTTGTCATCGAGTAGCATCACTTTATGGTTCATGAATCTTGTGCTTATTCTGTTCAAGTGCATTGTGAAATCGTGCAAATTAGAAAACAGTAAAATCCTCCAAAATGTCTCTGACACAACACCAGGATGCGCGTCCGGTGCGGTCTCGCGATGCGATGGCGAAGCAAAACAGGATTCGTTAATCGGATTCTCACTGTCCTGCTCTTTGCTCGATGTCGATGTTTGGCACGGCGGGCCCCGAAATGCAATAAAATCTCAAATTGACCAATACCATAAACTTTATTGCGGCCTCCAAACGCCATCCCTCAAACGGATCCAAGTGAGCGAGGATCCAAACAAGTTCCACTTCCCCGACAGCACACGGCAAATGGACCGCTGCATGCAAGTGAAACAAAAATCAAATGAACGAAACGAACGAAAATTATATGTTTGCCACATTTCGATTTCTCGAGGGGAGGGAGGGGGTAGGGGTGCGCTTCCCGTTTTCAGGAGCGTTCCCGAACTCCGTGGCTACCAGCGGCGATACGATCATCAAAAACCGGCGTTTGAGGCCACGGCCACCCCACCGGCGGGAATGCACACGCATCACACTGTGGACTGTGTGCGGTCAGTTCGCGCGGGCTAAAGGGATAAATACGAGCAAAGACGGTCCAGTAACCAGACTACCGATGCTGCTACTCCCGGGATGCAGGAGCAGGATCATCTTGCCCAAAAATTAATAACCTCGCGCATCCGCGCAGTCTTGGGGCTTGCAGGCCGCCTCGAGGGACCATTGGATGAATCATTAGGCGGATAGGGTAGGCACCGCGGACCGCGAACCGAGCCCGCGTCAATAATAATTGACCCAAAACAGGGCGCCCTCGGGGCACTTTGGTGAAGGAAACTCCCAGGCCACACCATGGTGTGGCGATCGGTTTGCCTCCGTTCTCCGTTCTTCGGGTCTGGGGGTTTTTTGGGGATCATAATCCTCACCTTCGGACAAACACGGAACTGTTGTACCCCCAAGGAGGCCATGCCGGCGACGGAGACCAACAAGTGGCAAGTGCGTATTAGTGCCAGAATCCAGCCAGACCAAGATTTCTTGGGAGATTTTCCCGGGGTCCGAGGAGCATTTTTTTTCGGTTTGCGTCGTTCGTGGCATGCACTTGCATCCTTGCACTACCCTCCACGACGTCGAGGGCGAAGAAACAAATGAAGAAACAAACGCAAACGTAAACGCTTCTGTTGTTCTTTAAAGTAGCAGCAGCAGACCGAAAAGGCCAAGGAGAAGCAAACCCGAATTCATTTGCTGGCCAAACGGTCTGTTTGGTTTGAAATTGCGCACAAGTAATTTCCCAAAAAAACCTGCGCTCCGCTGGACTGCGATTATTGCTTTGCGTTACTCGTTCCCGGGGATCCACCACCCTTGTCCTCGCCCTCGTCCCCAGGTTCTGTTCGTTCTCAGGCGAATTATGAATGAATTTAATGATGCAATGGCATGCAAACGGCATTAACTCCGGACCACAACAGACGGACGGCGGCGACGATCGGTGATCCAGATTTGCCCCCCCCAGGAAACGCACACACACACGCGGGCAGATTGACCGGCGGCCAGTTCGTGCATTGCGTGGAGCAAATCGACCAGCAAGCGTCGATGCCAGCAGTGCATGCATGCAATGCATGTAAGCATTAGCTTTGAGGCTCCGGGTTTGAGGCTGATGATCGCACATCACACCGCGTTGATGTGGACACCCTCCGCAAACCGTCCGCAAACATCTGAATGTCCGTTGTGCCGGGCCGGGAAGGTTGTGATGTGATGGATACTGGTGCTGGGCTGGTCTGGTCTGGTCTGGTCTGGGCCACTGTGAGAACCACTGTGAAGACCACGTGAGTCACAATGGTTTATGAATTGTTAATTGATGAAATACGGTCCGCACAGGACACAGGCGTTGGTTGCGTTCTTCTTTCTTTTCGATTCGCGGACCCAGAACCGAGAAAAGAATCCCGGGGGGAATGGAAGCCGCGACGGGGTTCGTGGAATGCTGCACGATCACACCCACCATTTAGTGGAGCCGACATTGCAAATTAGCAACCAAAGCAACCTCCACGCAACCTCGCCTCGAGGCTGGAGGAGAAGGTAAGGAGCATCACTGCGAAGCCCAGAGCATAGGCCGGCGATCCCGCCGGCTGCTTCCGCTGCCGCTTGCCTCCTTAAGGCAATTTGTCGGCCATCATCCTGCCGTGCACGAGGTCCACGACCACTGAAAGTCGCGACTGAAAAACGCGGGGAGCGAGCGGTGGCGGATCACGAATCACCGAAAAAAAAACGCCACGAAAACCGGGAGAAAAACAACGCATCGCTGAAAGATTCCATACGGTGCCTGCGTCTTTCGCGCTTTTTGGGAAGCAGCTTCCGAGAAGAATGGCGGCGACGGCGGCGACGGCGAATCCTCGGGTTAATCCTTTGCGGGTCGCGGTGGCGACGATGGCCCCGAAACCGTTGAAGCACCGTGGAAGTGATGGATGGTGAAGGCCATCGTTCTCGGTCCTCGGACTTTTGTTCGCAGACTTATGATTATCCTCGCTGCTGGTGGTGGTGGTGGAGCATAACCCGAACGAATGCCCTCTGTTTATGCCGTGGCTGCCGTGATGTGAGTTCGAATTCCCTTCTGGTTCGCTCCGTTCGCGCTCCGAACCCAAGCGAAAGGAAACGAACGTTGGATTTGCACGGGATGCATGGCGTCAAGTGAAATGGCGTTGCCCGGCCCGGCAATGGAACGCAATCGATGCAGCAAAAGTGAACCCAACGCCGCCTCCTGGAAGCGAGGAACGCAAGTAAGACGCGATTGTAATCTCCTTTCTCGGTGCTGCACGTGCTGCTGCTGCTGCTGCTGCTGCTGCTGCTCCGGCGGCACCATTCTGAGCGCCAAAACGGTAACAGATGCCAAGACGATTACCACATGACCGATAGTCATGAAGTAGCATACGGGGCGAAGCGCATAACGCAACGCGCAACGCGCAACTTGCACTTCAGCTTGTGCTGCTACTGCTGCTGCTGGCGGTTTGCGAATCAAGATAGGATACGGTACATTCGGGCGATTCTGGACCATTTCATAATCTGGGCCCCGTCCCAAGTGCGGTAATGTTCAACGCAATCGCCGGTGGTGATGGTGGCGTCGGTTGGACCGCATTATGCACACCCGAAAGTGACTCCAGGCTACTGCAGCTGTTGCTTTTGCTACACTATAATACATCTCCGTTGTCTTGGCTAAACAGTCCGGTCTCTTCGGTGGTTCCGATGACTATCCGATGAAGGCCAACCAACATTCCGGCAGCAGACAGCAGACGGAAGCGTTACGTTCACCCCCACTGCCCCCTCCAGCATCGCTAATAATCAGTAACCGATTTTTGCTCGATGGCGATTGGCGTTACGCCGCGAGAAGCTCCCCCTCTTTGGTTTCCTTCCTTGGCGGCAAATCTCCGACCGAGCACTAATCCGCTCTAATACCTCCATCTTCCAGACCCTCCCCCCCTCTTCTACATTCCACCCCCTGTTAGCAAGCAAGCAAAACGCTTTGACGCTCAGGCGTCGAGCATAAATTTTCACCCAGTTGGTGATTTTTCACGTCGTCAGCTTGAGTGATGGCAGCGTGCGGAAAGATGAAATTGATTTATGATGGCTGAGATGGTTGAGCCACGGCTGGCAACAGCAGTAGCACCAGCAGAGTGCTCACACTCCAAGGGCGTCATCGAAAAGGACGCCGCCCGCTCGGCTCGGCACACAGGAGAGCGTACTCAGGAGCCAGGAGGCCGCCGGTCATGCTGCGACCCAAAATTTAGGTCACCCCACACGCAGCGGCACCGTCAAACATGACGTTTTCAGCGCACGCACACCAACGTACGGGAACGGCACGTACTTGGAGTTGGAGAGAATTAATAAAATTCCCGTTTCCGGTTTTTGGTTGCTGGCGTTTCCCAAAAAGTGGTCATGAAGCGGTCGAAGCACTACAATGCGGCACACTTTGATCGCTAGTAGTGTCGCGCTCTGCTGTGTGTTTTAGTCGTGGATGGGAATAAAGGCTGGAAAAAAGCTGGAAAAATCATAGTAGCCTACGGAAGCAGCAATCGCGATGCTGTGTTTCGAATCGGTTAAACCCAATTCCACGTGATTTCTACTAATACCTGCAACCGATTTCGGGTGCAAGTATGTGTGTGTTTCGACTCCTTCTTGAGTATGCCACCATTTTCGATTCCCGTTGTGGATCTGTCTGTTGTGGAATCTGTCAGGATCTGCACCACGATGTAGCAACGATGTACACTCGAAAGCACTCCAAACTGAAGCAATCGTTGCGTCTAGTGGTCATCCATGGTGCCGCTGCGTTGGTGCAACTGGTGCAGACGCAGGCAACCGTTGAAAAGGCGGAAAGAGCGACCATGATAAGATAATTGGAATGTGTCGCAAACATTTGATCGGAGGGTAGGGAGCATGATTGATGGGATTATAATTTGTTTTCACCCAGGTCCCACCGGGCCACCCATCCGTTCATCCAACCATCCATGGCCAAACACCACCACCATGGCACGTCACGACCCGGAAACCATCGATGCCACCTTCGGCAGTTATGTCGCCGATCCACCAGCGCCAGTTACGTTGTTTGCGCATTGTTTTGCCCATTTTCTGCTTGGCGGGATATGCACCGATGCGCTGCGATGCGTTGTCGCAACGTGGCCTGGCCTGGAGGTGGGGCGAAAGGGCCAATCATCGCCGGGTGTCGTCGTATCAGCGAATGGAAACGGATAGAAGAGCGAGAACGCCGAGAGTGGCAAGGAAAAGTGAGTTTTGGCGAATGGAAATGAGATAAGGGAGGAAAGTTGCTTATCGGTTACCAAGGATTTGTTAGCATGAGGTTGTTTGCATTAACTATAATTGCTAAATGTTACACGAGCTCTCAATGCTTCTTATTGTTACTTAAGGGGGGGCTTCGGTATTTTATTTTAATTCTTCGCATTTACCTTTTATATTTTTTCATGAATGCTTATCCTTTCAGGAGTATTGTGTGAAATTTTGGGATCTATCGAAGCCAAACTGACAAAGATATGGATTTTTGAAAATCCACCTTTCATATATGGGTCAATGCATCTCGTAACTTTCAATCGCGATTCCCAAAACCTATGTTTTCAAAGTCGGTGCCCATCGTAGCATAAAAAGTACTGGACCGATCGATTTGAAATTTTCAACACATAATCTGTACACTATTTGCCAGGTAGCCCCGTCGAGTTTTTGTAAAAATTGTTGATACTTTTTTATACATAACTTTTTTAATTATGTAAAGTGTCGATTGTTGAGGCAACATCGAAAAAAGTAACACTTTTTCAACTTTAAAAATCTGCCAAAAATCGAAAAATAGGAAATTTAACAAAAACTCAACGGGGCTACCTGGATAAACTTATAATCTAACAAAGGAATATTCATTTGTGTGTTTCTGATGACCCAGCACGTGGCTACGATGGGCACCGCAAAAAGTACATTTTTGCAAACTTGCCTTTCTAGATTGGATGCCATGACCGTAGTTTTCAACAAATCTTCCCCAAAATAGAACCAAATATTCTTGAAAAGTTGTAGTTTAATATGACATTATTTTGAAAAATTAAAGTTGACTGGTTTCTTCACTAAAAATCGTCGAAAATAACCCTGTTTTGACTCGAAATAACCAAAGCCCCCCCTTAAATCAATTAGTTGTTATGATGAATTTAATACATGGATGATAGCACAACGAATCATCGAATAATATGGCAAATGTTGCATTCACTTCTACGTTACATTTTCCAGATAGAATACATGCCGATGGATGCGACTACAGCTAAGAAGCAATTATTTAAACCTCTTTTTCATCTCGACACCAAATTAAACGACGACTACAGGAACGACTTTCTCCATTATAAGAAATTAAAATTAATGCAAACAGCGCAGAGAAGCAAGCACAGAAATGGAACAGAATTAATGATGGATAAAAATGGCGCCCTGGTCACTGTGTAGTAAAATGAAACAATCATTTCAATACAATACCATACAATGTCGAAGGCAAAACTCGTTATTGCCCAACGAAGAAGGCTTATTCTTGGGCTTCTGGCAGCATTGTATCATTTATAAGGCTGCAAAGTGTTTATTAAAAAATACTTTCATCCAATGTTTCCAATGTTCCTCATCAATGTTTGTCAATTATGCGATTCATCTAGAAGGTTTAGCGAAACTGTCGATGGGGTAATGAATGTCAATTAGCATGTTCAACGGATGTCTCGGCATCCGATATGTAGGAAAAAGATTCCGTATAAACACGCACAGACGGAGCACTTTTCAATTTTAAAATGTCAGCAATGTATGGTTTCTGATGCTGTTGATGAGAACCACACGAGAACCAATAACGCAACACCAACGCGCGTTATCACAATCGCAGGACTAAAGTTCATTCCCCGACATCCTTTCGATGAGAAGTGAGAGGGAAGAAGAGAGAGAGAGAGAGAGAGAGAGAGAGAGAGAGAACGAGAGAGAGCAGCGAAAGTGGATGGAACAGGTGAGTTTGATGCAAATTTAAATTGCATTTCACCCACAATCTACCGATGTGCGGGCAGCATCAGTCCGACCGACCCGGAGCAGGTCATCATCAGGATGGTGTGGCTGAAGCGGTTCCAATTGGAAGGTCTGGCTCTCGAATCCCCGAACCACCAGCCCCAAAATAGCACCCAAGAACCTATTCGGAGCTGTCACGGAGTGACGCTAGAACAGTTAGTACGCCGACCAGCGTGTTCGCATGTCCGTTTCACTGTTCTGGACTGTACCGTAACCATGGCGACGCTTAAATAATTTGTTGTTTGAAAAGCTGTTTTTATCCTTCTGACCTGTGTCGCTGTTCAATACGTTCCCAGCCCGGAACGCAGGTCTCTACCGGTCCAGGGGCCGCGTTTGATCCTTTTTTTGTTTTTGTTTCGTCCGTGCAAGTCGGTGTGAGTACGCCGTGTGGGCGCTGCGAATTCTTTTCACCTGCATTTTCCACCCACAACACAGTTCATTGTGATCAACGATGATAGCGACCGTACGTGTGTCTATGTGCGTGCGTGAGTGTGTGTATGTGCAGATGGCAATGTTGTCGAAACAATGCTCACCACACCAGCGTATCCTTCAATTTGGAAAGTTCAATCTCCATGCTCGCGGTGTCTCTCTCTTTCGTCCTCTTTTCGTCGTCGATGCGAACCGAACGTAGAGGCATCACCAATGGTGGCCAATGGTGCCGGTGCGAAATGATTCCAAATGAAACAAAAAAAGCACCGAAACAACGAGCACGCAAACACCCCGTCATCAGCAACAGACACACACACGCAAACTGTGATGGTGCCCTGTAAGTGACAGTCTGAAAGGAGACGATTCCGATCTGTCAGCCCAGTCGATGGGGAGGATCTCGAATGAAATTCGAAATGGGTTTATCGCACCACGGTGCCAACCATCGAGGGAGGGTGACGTGTGGCTCATGGCTGATGTATATCAGCCCCGTACTTTATCCGTAGCACACGTCAACTCTGGTTAAATGCTGAAACTGCATCTCGAGCATCGCGTTTGTAAGTGAGTTGTCAGTGGCAACGGGGAAGAAAGAAAATGCCGCCGCCGCCTTTTCCATAATCCACTGATGCTTTTCCATTGTCGATTTCTCGGTGATGCTCGACTGTGCGAGAAATTCGTTACAAAAGAGTTACTCGAACACCCGGTCCGGTCAAGGATCCACTGAAATCGATCATAATGTAGCTCAACATGCAGATGCAGATTATCCAAGAACGTAACCTCCTGTGTCAGAAACAGTTGAAACGAATCAGCGGAGTGCATAACCCGGCACACCTGTACCACAGAACCACAATGGTGCACAATAAGAAGAAATGAAAGTAAACACCGCCACCCTGGCCGTCCGTCCAATTAGCTGGGACCACGCAGCGGGATTTAATTACAACGCGCGCGCCAACAAACGCCAACCATCCTCCTTGAACGGACAAACGGTGCAGCCCTCGAGGCTGGGACTAGTCTAGTCGTTCTGGATTTATTTATACATTTGTTTTTCGCGTTTCCCTTCACCCTTCCCTTCCGGATGGTCGGATCCTGCTGCCTGAATCTGGCCAAACCGCTGGCAATACTTTACGCGCGTAGCGGAACCGTTCGGACCGGTTTCTGCATTCACTCGCCAGCCAGCCACCAGAGGATGCACCTTTCGCTTGCTGGTGCATGGTGATGGCGGTTCTAGGACCCGATTCTAGGCTGGCTGGCTGGCCTGCTGGCCCCCGGGGGGCGAATGTTGACACTGATGGGAAATAAATTGTAGTCTTTAGAGAGTCTCGGTACCGCCGCCGCCACCCTAGCTAGCCTCGATCTACCGTAAATCAGCCGATTGGCAGACGGCGGTGCCATTGGCCACCATTGACCTGCCGCTTGTTGCGTGCTTCCGATTGCAGCGAGTGGCAGGACGACAGCAGAAATGGACGACAAGTGGGTTCACCGGAAATTGTCTGGATGGGTGATACACTCCGGCACCATGGCACCGACACCGGCTCCGGACAGATTATCGCGCAAATTTGCACACCATCGTCGACATCGTTGTCACCGTTCGCTCGCTGGCTTGGTTCTGGTTTCTCCTCTCCCGTGGGACTCCCGTCCCGGGTGATAGGAAGGTGATGATTAATTTGTGCCAGACCATCGGCGCTACCCCGGCCGTGTGAACATTGGCACGACAAGTGAGAAAACCATTACCCGAAGAGATCGCGGATCGTCCCCGGAGATGGGTGTCCACCGGTCGGCGGAAATCATTTATCCATCGTCAGTCATTGGAAAAAAAAACCTGTACCCACTACGTCCCTGCTTGGGGGGTTCCTAGGCCGAATGGCCAATCACGGATCATTTGAATCATCATCCGGCATTAAGATCAATTTTCATTTCGATCCAAACCATGGCATCTTACTTCTCATTCTGATTAGCTCTGCATGGACATTGGCATCGGTGGGAAGGGTGGTTGTTGTCTTATTTAAATCTGCTTCGTAGTGATCACGTTGGGGCCATCAACCCGAAAATAAAAAGCTCTGCTCCATGCGTGTCGCTGTCACCCGTACGAGGCGAAATGAACAAACTCACACATACTCCAACGGACCAACGAACGTCAGAACTAATTCCTCTAATGGTGGGTTCTCCCGACCAACTCGATACACTACAATAGAAAGCATAACTTATGCGAGCGTGCCGGGCCTGGTAATTGAGACGATACATTATTTTTATCTACACAAAAACAACTATTTCAATCGACGGCCAGGGGCTGGCACAGGGGAGCCTCACAAAAGCACGATTGTTCCGAGGCCCGCGCTGCGACCAGAACTCGACGAAGACGACGACGACGACGACAGAGGCAGTGGCAGTGGCAGTCGGTGTGAGTAATGAAAACGTCGCCTCGTTGGCTTTGCATATTAACGCGACGCGACGAATTCAAATTCAAATCCTGTGCCGGCCTGAGGGGCGCTCGGTGGTGCTACCCAATTGTGAATGACATAACTTCTGCTTCTGCAAGGATTGAAGAGTAAGAGGGAAGGGGGGGGGGGGGGAGTGAGCATTCGGCGTCATGTAACTCCTATTTCCGCCCAGACCGCTGGCACTGCCGTTCCGTTTGATTTGTTTTCTTCCATTTATTCAAATGCATTTTAAGCATTTGAGCAGCAAGAAGAGAAAAAATAACGGATACGAGCGAGCCACTTGGAAAAGACATTTACTGAAGCGTTTCTAGTTAGAATCTAGTAGTTCCCCGAAACTACCGGATTGGAGCTCAAGTATTCGGAGAAGTAGCTATTTCAAGCATTTTTTTTACTGATACAGCAGGATATAGCTACGAGCATTTTATGTTTATTCTGGCGTTCCATTGGATGACTTCAGGAGAGTTCTCTGGCGCAGATTCACGGTATCCGATCGCGTAAAATAAATAAGACAGTCCTTGAGTAGAGGCTGCAAGCAGCGCAAATTTTAATTATAACTACATGGATGCAATACTGCCTTGGGTTTTAGTAACGACAACAGCACTCAGAACTGCCTTCACTCCTATGAAACTCTATCCCAGTGAAGAGCCGGAACTGCAAACTGCACCTGAACGGAACATGCGTCCCAATTTCCGGTTCGAAAAGTGGTGTTTTTTATGAATTTTATGCTCTCTAGTAGCCATCGTCCAGTGTAGTTGCTATAGTTGCAGGAAACCAAAAACTCATCTCAATTGGCCAACCCGGGGCGGGATCAAAAATCGACGAAAGGCAACCCTTTTCCCTACTAGCGACTCTAGAGCCCTGCCTTTCTCTCTATCTCCATCATTCTTCCTCTCTCTGCACTCTTCGCTCTCTGGACAGGCCACTTCAGCGTTGCTTTAGCTACAGTTTTGCGAAATGACAAAAGTTGGGCGGCTTATGTTGATTTAAAAGTTAGAGTACGTCGGTGGATGGTCGATTCGAGGCGAATGGGCGCCATTCCCCACTCCCTTCCACCACATCCTGCCACTCTGAATATAGCCTGCATTTGGGGGAAGGGAGTCAGGGATCTTGAAAACGGGGAGTAAATATTCAAATTGGACATTTGCGGATGCAAGGACGCGCTCGGGCGCCCATTTATCTATGAAATCTATATGCCCGGGTGAAAAGCAGCCCAACGTCCACTATCTCTCCACCCCTCCTATCCCGTTGCCCGAGGACAAATGAAGCGAAGAGATTTATAGTTTGTTTGCTAATGAGTTGAAAAATGGGTCGTTTATGGATCACTGCCGCGGAGAGTACTCGGACTCGGTCCAACGTTTGCCGTCGCCATCCCGTTATCCCCGCCAGCTATAGAAATGATTTTCCCTCCGAAACAGCTTCAGTGCTAGTGCACCGCTCAGTGCACCAACCATTGCCCCCGGTAGCCGCTTCCTTGACATTGTACGTCGGCGGTTTTGATGGCGGCAACCCATTGATACGGTGGAAAAGCTGGAAACAATAACATTCATTCCCGTGAGGTGAATGGCTCACGTGACGCATATTCAGTGTTTTCCTTCGGATGCGAGCCTTTTCAGGCTTGCTGCCCATTGTTGCGGGACAATCCACTGCCGAACAGCCCAAAATGAAGAAGGTTTTTCCCGTGGAAAATCCTTTCCCCTTGATGAATGCCTTTTCGTTTCACTTCGACAACCGGTAAGATCGTGGAGCAGCGAGCAGGAGGAGGAGGGCACCAGCAGCAGCCACCATTGAAGAAATACCAGGTGTGTGCACGATGTTGTCTCAGCAAACAATCCCCACTAGATGCCAAGGGAAGTGGGGTTTGCCTAAAAGGTAAATGGCGCCGTTATGTTTCGCGAGAAAACTCCACACGGAATGCTCCGATGTGGAAGAATAGTGGTGGCCGGAGCTTTTCACTTGCGAGATTAGTCGAGATTGTATATCCTCCGGTAAGAATATCATGTAATGGAGTGTGGTTGCTACGTAACCGGCATTTGGGATGTATATTTTGCTATTGACATTGAGCGAAGCATCCGCGGGCGCTAGGCAATGGCATCAATGCGACGTTTACCTTCTGGTGCTGGTGGAAATAGAATGGAAAGTAGTTTGCCAAACACCAACAGATAAAGATATCTTGATCTTGACAAATGTAATAATGACAGAACGGGTTCTTCATTCGGAATGATTTACCATGTTTTACAAGCTTATTATAGAAGTGAGTATGTATATGTAAAAAGAACAGAAAATTTCCGTTTCTATCACGTAATAATGGACTGGACTTACTGTGATAAGCATGTATAAGAAAAATGAACTTAAACGGTTGTGTCTTTTTATCGAACTTCCTTTTTATCGATATGAATTACAAAAATCAAAGGATTATGCATGATTGCTTATAGATAGGATTTATTTTTATTGCTGATGATATTACAAACGCCATTAATTCTTGCTGTAGTGTAAAGAGAAAATAACGAAATATTAAAAGTATAAAAGGATTTACAAAAAGACAGCCACGAAGTAGTTGTTTTAACGTTGCTTATTAAAACATTATTGAATGGTTTTTGGTAACAATTATTATGAAAATAAATGTTAAAAGCTTTTCTAGTAACTTTATGTGTTTCCTGTTACGTTAATTCTGAACTTGGTTAGATACAGAAACCTAAGATTGTGACAAAAAACTTACATTCTAAAAGCATAATTTGGTTTGAGTTAAAAAGGTTTAAAATCACAATCATCTCCCTGTGTGTGCGTGTGTTTGTGTGAGTTGCGAGGCTCGGGCTTCTATGCAAATCAAGCGTACAAAGACTGTGCATTACTATCCGAAGCCGGCGAAGTGAAATACCGTTCTAGAGCCCCATTCTGCCTAAAAACACGGCGGCATTCCAACGGTTCCGCCCTTCTCCTGTCTCACCTCTCGCAGGCGACCATATCACGTCACGACGTGCAAATCCCGCTCGCTGCGGCTCAATCACGGCATCATGGCATGCTGCTCCCATCATAACTTCTTCTTCCGCCGTTACCACCGCACCCCGCAGGACGCGATAGTGTCCTGGAAATTACCACAAAAAGCTACGTGACGTGCATTGGCGAGGTGGCCGCTGGTCGTATTTAATTACATTCCAATCCCGAAAACCCACCGCACCCGGTGACCATAGGCACGCCACGCAATGCCATGGCACGGCACGGCTCGATGACACACACACACACACAAACACACACGCACGGCGTGCCGCTGTCGCGTGGTCATCCGCGTTAATCGATAGCGAAATGATGCGGTTAAAATCTCAATCAACTCCCAATGCAGAATGCCTTTCATCGAGCGATGAGGCGGTGACGGCGAGGAAGTGGAGGACGGTGGACGGTGGCTCCGTGACAGCTCCCCTTCACCTCTTCACCTCAGCTAATCCATCAGCACGTTCTCGCGGTCTCCGTACGCTGTGGTCGTGGTGGTGGTCGCGAGCCGTCGTACACGCGCTTGGTGGCTGATGCGGTTCAATGAACTTTCTGGCCTACCGCCTTATACCGGTGGTGCGTGACAAGAACTGGGCACCTTCTGGTGTGCCCAACAAGACGCTCAACCTGATGGCGGCAGTGCGGCTTCTCCCGACAGTCGCCAGCTTATTAAATCATTAAGCCACAGGTTGCAGAAGCCAGCGCCAGCCCCAGCGCCGCATTAATAACTTATTGGACTTGCCACCGTCCTCGTCGTCCGCGTCGTCGTCGTCGTTGTTGTTGTCGACCGGGCTGCAGCTGAACCAACTGGACCCCTTGAGCTCATTGCCACGCTGATCCCCATTCCTGGAAACTGGCGGCAGCCAAGCCGCTGATTGACAGCCACCACAATGCATCCGGAGCTGGGCTCCGGCGAGAGAAAGAAAAAAAAAACTGTTTCCAGTGAAACGGTTCGGCGGCAAACATTTCAGCATCGGCAACAGAAGCAGCAGCAGCAGCAGCATCCACAGACAGCAATATTTGCATAGCGATTAACTTGTGCAAACATTGCACCAGTAGCCAGGTCGAAGAAGATTGCTCACTCGAGACGGAGACGGAGACGAGGGATGTTGTTGGTGGTGGCTGACTGGCTGGCTCCACGAATGAAAGTGCATCATTGGCGCGGCATCGACAATGGCGTGTGGCGACGCGGGACTGTTTGATCGGTAAAAGTGCCCTTCTCGAGCGCCACTCGACCGTTGCAGACGATCCGCAACCAAAAGCACACACACACACACACACATCCAAGCATATGAGCACGCAAAATTAATTAACTTTCATTAAGCGATCACGGGGCGGTGCATCTTCGTTCGATCGCGTACGCAACGCGCAGCGACTCCCGCGGCAAAGGGGCGAACGAAAGTGAGCGGAGTAATGGAGCTGGAAACGGGAGAACGCCCCCGGTGATGATGGTGCTTACACACTTTTCCACCATTCAACATTGTAGGGCTTGAATGCTGCTAGAATGGATCATAATCAGGGGGCATCCGATCGTCGTTCTCGTTCGATTCGATTCGATTGCGAATCCAAGAAGTAAACTAGCAATTTCACAGCTCACAGATATGAAGCTCCGGTTCCAGATCGAGGTGCAGATCTTCAGACCATTATCCATTATACCACTGTACCCGTACTCTTGCTCCTGAGGCACGGCAAGGTCGTTGTCATCGGCTTCGAACGAAGTAGAAAACTTCTCGGTAAATCAACACTCGATTCAGCTGCACGAAAGACGTGACGTCGAATCGGATGCTTCTGTCAAGCATTTGAATGGATCTGCTGAAAGGTTGCTGCCTTCAAATTTACATCCAACAGTTTCATTCAAGAAACCTAGCCCCGTTTGGGATGATTTCTGCAACTCACTCCTCCGGCACCTCATTTGCACCAAGGAATCTAGGTATCTCCCAATCGGATCCGTATCTTTCGAAGCTACCGGAGGCCACCGAACTACTCGAACGTTTGACGAGTGGTGCTGTCGAATCAGCAACATAACATCAGTCTGTCTGTGGCAATATTGCAAATCTTACAAAATGATCCACCTTTTTCTGTCTGCCTCCTTTTCAGCCAGCCACAGGCGTCAGATGTAACAGACGGACCACACCGAACACACAGTGGTAGGGACACGGGGAATTCGGGGTTTTCGGGTTGTCGGAACGTGACTTTCGAGTGAAAAGCGGTGAGTAGCGATAACAGACGTTGGCGGCGGTGTTGGATGCCGCCCGTTCGTTCGAGGTCGGATTTGTCGATTTTGCCTTTTTTGAGATTGAAAAAAGACTCTTTTTCTCTTTTGGTTTCTTATCAGAACTTGCAGCACTGAGGTCTGGGAACTTATCTGCTGATTTGATTTGATGGTTCTTAAAGTAGGCCCCTTGCTACTCGCATAATCATTACCCTCTTCTGTCGCCATGGTGAACGGGATTCTAGGATGACAATAATACCATCTTCTTCTTCTACGCTCGACTGCCTTTTGCCAACAGCACGGATGCGTTTCATATCACGGGGTAATTAGTCCATTCGCTTCAAACCACCGGTCCACCAACCGGCGATGGTTGGTTGGCAATTATTGCATTCACTTCTAATTATACACGCAACCGTGCACTCTTAACTAGTACGGTCGTGCGTATGCGCTTCGGTAAACACTTGCGGTGCGGAGATTACATAACGCGGCATAACAGAAGACATCCCACCGCCCCCCAGGGGGGGCACTCTGTCACTGTGCAGTAAAGTGAAGTCATTATGTTGCTGCTAACGGGAAATCCGAGAAAGAACTCCCTGGAGAATTGTGTGGCGGTATTCGCTATGGGGTTCAGAACGTTGCTCGTTGAGAACATCCTATCATCGTTGCCTACATCTGTGACAATTCCTCAATAAATGGTTGCATGCATGAGAATGAAATAATGGCACAAATGGTCCCCTCCACCAGGATCCAGGATTGGTTTATCGAGCCAGCCATAAATAGCCAGCCAATGCTTGGTTCATAGTCCGATCCACCTAAACCTTCTCTCTCTTTCTTTCTCTCTCTTCACTCAAATGGTTAACCACCAACGAAACGAAACCTCGAGCACTGAACTTCTTAGCACAACATCGTATAATCTTAAAGACACGCAACGAACCGCACTGTGGACACTGAATTAAGATGCTTGTGTTGCCGATTGTTAGCGGCAATAGTAAGATTATAAGCAGATAATTTATCGATATTTTCGTTCGCAAAAGAATGCAACCCGAAGGCACCGAAATGGTGGTTTCCGCGATAGATCGCGATTGCATGAAAAAAAAATCCGACTAAAATGGCCAGTCATCAACCTGCGTTCTTACTTCACGCATACCGTGCACATGGTGCATGGAATTTCCGCTCCGTTCCTTTAAATGATTTATGTTTCCTCCCGTGTGCCGTTGTTCCCGGTGTGTTCACTGCGCCTCTAAACGACACGATCGACGCACGCCCGATCGCTGCGTGATCAGCTTGAAGCAAAAGATGTGCGAAGAAGGCTGTCATCGTCTTCGGACACTTTGCCGACGAATTGTGCCACAATGTCACAATCGTCCAGCACCAGGTGACCTCTTGCTCGCCTTCTTTCTTTTTCTCTCTCTCTCTCTCTCTCTCTCTCTCTCTCTCTCTCGCGCGCGCGACATGTGCCGTCGTAAATAAATTTATGCACTTCACCAATAAAGATATCAGAGAGAGCTCGTTGCGGTGTGTAGAAAGCTGACTGATTCTTCGGATTAAGGCCCGTGTTATGGATGCTCTTCGATTGGCATAAGAACAGTTGCATGGCTTTGGGGGGCATTCCTTTCTAATGGTCGAATGCACGTAGAAGAAGTGCTCCCTCGAAGCTTGTTTGCTGGTACGGAGACAAAGTTAATATTGATGGGTGATTGAAGAATGCACTTATGGATTGGGTTTGATAGAAGACAAAAGAAGACATGTATAGAATGGTTAGAAATAATCTCAGCACTATTAAGTGGGCTGAACAGTTGAACATTTAAAGCGGTTACTTTTGAGATTGTTCAAAGACGATTTCGATTGAAAATCTACTAACCCTACAAACCACGATTCCTATGCTGAGTGTAGGAGTGAGTGCGACTTCCGATGAAACAGCGCTATACGAGCTCCAGATCGAGCAGTTTTGTGTATGAGCGCGAACGAGACGGCTGATGAGACGGCAATACTTTAAGTCGTTTTCGTCGTTTGAGTTTGAAATCTTCCCGAATTTTGTTCGATTGATCGAAATGTGAATCGAAACACACCGCGACACCGCGATTTGATTTGCTTTTTTTCGCATAAATCCGGCGATTTTCAATTAGAAAAATGCGTCTGATGGTCGTACGATAATGGTAGACCTTGTCGCGAATTAATTTTATCTGCTTTTCGGTCAACTTTAGCCGTTTAATCTATTGCACCGCGGCTGTTCGCATTCAAAGAAACAGCCGGCAGAACATTCATTTTTCGATGTTTCTAGCCCCAATTCTTCGCCAAAAAAGTTTGCATGATGTACATGCACAAATCATAAACATTTTGCCTGATTATCCGAGTACATTTACCTGCCACAATTTGCCACAAAAGGGCGAGGAACAGAGCTGTTTTTCTTAACATAAAAGAGACGGAAATGATGATCCGTTTCTTCGCCCCGTTTTCCACGGCTGTACCGAGGCAGACGATGCCATGAAGTGCACAGATTAGGTTACGAAAACGGCGATAGAAAAGATTCACCACGGAAGAAAGAGTGATGAAAACGCAGCGCGATGTTGGCCCACGCCAGCAAGAAAGGATGATCGCGTCCCTTGCGTGGGCGAGAGATGGCAAAGGGGCGAAGATCTCTTCGCAACATTTGAACGGGTTAAAGTGATGCGGGAAAATGTCTTGCTTGTGCAGTTGTCCAATCAGAAGAGAACAACAAAACAGCAGCAGAACAATCGGCAACAGCATCCGGTGACAAGCACGAAATGTAGAATGCACAACAAAGGAAAACAATCTACGCAGGATGTACGAACAACGATGGAGGAGGGGTTTGCAGCGAGGAGGGCGTGTGCGCCAAGGTGTTTACTACGCGTTGGTGATAGTCACCGAAAAGGGCGCTGTCGATGCAGCCAACAGCAGAAGAAAACGATCGCGAATTGGTGTTGTTTTGGCGCAATTTGATTAGCGGAAAACATGCTCAAGAATGGTTGAGATTTGTGCTCAAAACGGCATCTTTTAATGTTGCATATTCCTGGGAAAACCCACGATAGTTTGTGCTATATTCTTCGCCAGCTCTTCTATCATTGCTGCGCGAAAAAGTGCACACAAAGTACACCACTCCAGATGCACTTTGCGCATAGCGATTGGTCAAAAGTTGTGTTGATTTGGTATCAAGGTATGATGCGTTTTAGGGTGCAATCGATTGTTCGTGTTGAGCCTGATGATCGTGTGCGCGGTTGCCAATACGCACGTGAAGCGTGACACGCATTTTTTGTTGAGCAAAATGTTTGTTTTCAAATTCAATCAATGTGAATCATGATGATCATTCGAAGGCATGTTTGTGACATTGTGAACAATTCAAAATGTGTGAACTTTTTGTCACAACGCACGGTCTCGATTTCACGTATTGATGTAGCGTTTGTGAACAGGTGATCATCAATAAAGAATTGGTTCAGCGCGTTGCGTGTTCGAAATTCCCGTCCCAATTCCTATCATCTCTCTAACATCATTCCACTTCATACACATTCATTCATCCACATACATCACCGACAGACATACCGTGACAAACCATGACCTACGACTACGACGATGACGAAAGAGCAGACCTAGAACGGGGGGAGTGAGACAAGCAGAAGATCGGCGATCCAAAATGGTGGATGGGCGGTCGAAAATTTTTTTTCGATTTTTTCAACTACTCGAAAAAACCTCTGAAAGTATGCAATTTGAAATTTTTACATGAAATTTCAGAAGGTGGCATAACCCAAAAACCAAGGTGGCATATGATAGGGGCACAAAGGTGCCATAAGAAACAAACCTCCCCAAAAAGGTTTGCTTCTTATGCCACCTTGCAAAATTTCAAATTTGGCTTGTAGGGAACAAATCAACCAGAAGGTTCACACGATTGGTTCCCTACAAACCACGATTCCTATGCTGAGTGTAGGAGTGAGTGTGACTTCCGATGAAACAGCGCTATACGAGCTCCAGATCGAGCAGTTTGGTATATGAGCGCGAAAAAGACGGCTGATGAGATGGCAATACTTTTGGTCATTTTCGTCGTTTGAGTTTGAAATCTTCCCGAATTTTGTTCGATTGATCGAAATGTGAATCGAAACACACCGCGACACCGCGATTTGATTTGCCTTTTTTCGCATAAATCCGGCGATTTTCAATTAGCAAAATGCGCCTGATTGTTGTACGATAATGGAAGACCTTGTCACGAATAAATTTTATCTGCTTTTCGGTCAATCTTAGCCGTGTAATCTATTGCACCGCGGCTGTTCGCATTCAAAGAAACAGCAGGCAGAACATACATTTTTCGATGTTCCTAGCCCCATTTCTTCGTCAAAAAAGTTTGCATGATGTACATGCACAAATCATAAACATTTTGCCTCATTATCCAAGTGCATTTACTTGCATTTATACCACAAAACGGCGAGGAACAGAGCTGTTTTTCTTAACATAAAAAGGATGGGAATGATGATCCGTTTCTTCGCACCGTTTTCCACGGTGGTAACGAGGCAGATGATACCGCAAAGTTTACAGATTAGGTGACGAAAACGGTGATAGAAAAGATTCCCCACGGAAGAAAGACCTAACTCCGCCCACGCCGGCAAGGAAGGGCGATCGCGTCCCTTGCGTGGGCGAGAGATGGGAAAGGGGCGAAGATCTCTTCGCAACATTTGAACGGGTTAAAGTGATGCGAGAAAATGTCTTGCTTGTGCAGTTGTCCAATCAAAAGAGAACAACAAAACAGCAGCAGAATAATCGGCAACAGCATCCGGTGCCAAGCACGAAACGCAGAATGCACAACAAAGGACAACAATCAGCGCAGGATGTAGGAACAATGGGGGAGGAGGGGTTTGCAGCGAGGAGGGCGTGTGCGCCAAGGTGTTTACTACGCGTTTATAATAGCAACCGAAAAGGGCGCTGTCGATGAAGCCAACAGCAGAAGAAAACGATCGCGAATTGGTGTTGTTTTGACGTAATTTGATAGACGGAAAACATGCTCAAGAATGTCGGAGTTTTGCGTTCAAAACGGCATGTTTTGATGTCGCATATTCCTGGGAAAATTCACGATAGTTTGAACTATATTCTTCGCTAGCTCTTCTATCTTTTCTGCGCAAGAAAGTGCACACAAAGTACACCAATCCAGATGCACTTTGCGCATAGCGATTGGTCAAAAGTTGTGTTGATTTGGTATCAAGGTATGATGCGTTTTAGGGTGCAATCGATTGTTCGTGTTGAGCCTGATGATCGTGTGCGCTGTTGCCAATACGCACGTGAAGCGTGACACGCATTTTTTGTTGAGCAAAATGTTTGTTTTCCATTTCAATCAATGTGAATCATGATGATCATTCGAAGGCATGTTTGTGACATTGTGAACAATTCAAAATGTGTGAACTTTTTGTCACAACGCACAGTCTCGATTTCACGTATTGATGTAGCGTTTGTGAACAGGTGATTATCAATAAAGAATTGGTTCAGTGCGTTGCATGTTCGAAATTCCCGTCCCAAATCCTATCATCTCTCTAACATCATTCCACTTCATACACATTCATTCATCCACATACATCACCGACAGACATACCGCGACAAACCATGACCATGACCATGACCTACGACGATGACGAAAGAGCAGACCTAGAACGGGGGAGTGAGACAAGCAGAAGATCGGCGATCCAAAATGGTGGATGGGCGGTCGAAAGTTTTTTTTCGATTTTTTCAACTACTCGAAAAAACCTCTGAAAGTATGCAATTTGAAATTTTTACATGAAATTTCAGAAGGCTGTATAACCCACCTAGCATTGCTCTATATGATAGGGGCACGAAGGCTTCATAGCCCACAAACCACCCCATTCAGGTTTGTTCGCTATGAAGCCTTGCAAAATTTCAAATTTGGTTTGTAGGGTTAACTAATTAATTCCTGAAAGTATGCAATTGTTTTAGTATTTCGTTTTCTTCTTGGATTTTGGATGATCTACTCAATGAACGAACTACCCTACAAACCAAATTTGAAATTTTGCAAGTCTGTATAGCGAACAAACCTGAATGGGGTGGTTTGTGGGCTATGCAGCCTTCGTGCCCCTATCATATACAGCAATGCTAGGTGGGTTATACAGCCTTCTGAAATTTCATGTAAAAATTTCAAATTGCATACTTAAAGGCGGATTGGGTGGGTTGATTATTGAGAAAAAATTCACGATCGACAATCGTCGATCGTTAAAATCGATAAATCGATTTTCGAGCACTTTTTTTTGACATTCAGATGTAAACAAAAAAAAATCTGCCTTTCTGACCCGACCCCGCCGCCGTGTGTTTTCCTCCCGCCACCGTGTGTTTTCCGCTGTTCTTTCTTGTGTTTCTCCCTCCGTGAACTGTGGTCTGTGTCGGTAAGTATATGTGTCTGTGTAGGATTAATGTCTGTGTATGTCTTGTGTATGTCTTTGGTATGTATATATGTGTATGAAATGAGGCATATGAAGTGATTTTATACTCACCGGAACTCTCCGATTTTTGACTGGAACTTTGCACACCGGAACGAACTGAATCAAACACTTTGATGTTTGCCAATCGTTCATAAAGCAGTGATAAAAGGAGGTAAATGTAATTTTCATCGTGTGATTGGAATGTGTGATAATGTTTTGTAATCTGCTACTATATTTTTTTTGCAACAGTAACCATGGACACTAGCGGAAGAACCCTGAAGGCGATTTTTTTTCAAAACATCCAAACTAAAGAAGCAATAGACGATCTAAAGAAAACTGTAATACACGAGCTGCGAGAGCAGCCTACAAGTACCCGGCAACATGTAGCAGAACAACTGGTCGCGAATTTCGCACCAATTGATTCGGAAGAAACGCTAAAGCTATTGGAAGAATCCCTAAATGACGGACGAGTAATGGCAAAGCTGGTCGACCATTTAACAAACGGTTTTGGCGATGGGCTATACAGGGGAAGGGGCAGAACAGTCGGTCTACGCATTGTAGATAAAGTAATTACCCGCGATTTCCTTTGCAACTGTTCGTGGGCCGGTAAATCTTACAAAGGCATTAGAAAAGTTGAGTTAAAGCGCTTCCTTAATGTAAGATATTTATTTTTAAAAATTATTCGTGTTTGTGACCCATGCTTCACCATGGAACAAACAGAATCTTTTCTCAGATTTCTATTAAAGAACGCCAGCAGTCGGAACCATGTCGTTCAGCGTAAACCAACTATGAAGAGGCGTGGGAGTTAAGTTAAGGTAGCTGTAAGTTTTGAATTGTTCCTTCCCTAGGTTAAGTTAGCTGTAAGGTTTGAATTGTTCCTTCCCTAGGTTAAGGTAGCTGTAAGGTTTGAATTGTTCCTTCCCTAGGTTAAGGTAGCTGTAAGGTTTGAATTGTTCCTTCCCTAGGTTAAGGTAGCTGTAAGGTTTGAATTTGAATTTGTGATATCTAGCTGTAAGGTTTGAATTTGTTTTTGTGATATCTAGCTGTTATGTTTGAACTAATAAAATTTTTATTGACCAATGGATATACATTCTGTTCGTACTTTATTTATATAATTAAATGGGGATGACGCTACATGCGAGCAAACTTTCTGGCAATGTATGATGAAGGGGAATATAGACTATTTTAGTATTAACTTTAATTGCTACTAACTTACAATATACTTCGTCGAGTTGATAGCTTTTCTCTTCAGTGACATTGTCACAATTATTTGTGTAATGTACACGCAGCACGTCAGAGAGAGTGTGATGGAATTGCGGAAGCTGTTCGACTATTTCAACGCCGCGGATAGATTCGTTGGTAGCTGCGATCATTCGTACCACTTTGTTAGATGTGGTCAGTAACCAGCAATCAGCAAAATGATGCGACTTCAGTGTGAACCCCTCCCGAAGCACAATGCTGCTGTAACGTGTTTCCGTACCAGCAATGATGTCCTTTTGCCGCAGGATTGGAAAGGTCGGTTGTGGCGCTCGTACCCTGGGCAGATTACTGTATTCCTCGATGCGGTTGGCTAGCTGTTGTAGAGGGTTTTTGCCGTGGCGTACTGTCCCTTTTATTTCGTGGAGGAAATTTTCAAAAGGATAAGTTGAATTTTGCGGTAATGCACCAAATGTCTTGCATTCTTTAGTGATGTGGGTTGTGTTATGCAAGTTGCTGGCGATTTTCTTAGTTGTGTTATACTGCTTTTCCACAAATGAATCAATCATTTGCTGCGCTTCGTCAAGATGTTCTTTATAGATATTGTTGTTCCAAATAGTGGCTGCAGTAAAGAGATTGAGGAAGTGCTTATATTCTTCGTCATCCAAAAACTCTTTTAAAACAGCAACCCCCACGTAATTAAGGAAGGAGGCGAACTCTCTTCCATTCCAGTGCGCAAGTTTATCGATTGGGGTCGGGTATCGGCGGTCAAACTCGCACGGCAGTTTGATGCTTTGAATAATATTATCCATTCTCTGCACTTCTTTCGAATTCCATTTTTTAAAGTTATGCTCGCCTTTCGTTCTATCTTTCAAATAACTTTTCATTATCCCCATATGAAGTAAATGTAGGGAATCACCTACGATAAAATCTTCAATCAAATCCATATCTAAATTGTGCAACGGAGTTTTAATTTTTTCCGTTTTCCCATCCACTGTGTGACTAAGATGGTGCTTGCCATAGCTAAATGAACGAAACTCTTCATTAGTGCGGTCATCAGCTTTGTCTAAGGGATATGATACCTGTTGTTTGCCACCAACAATAACTTTTTGGCCAGTTGCTTTACATTTTAGGCATCCGTCGTACGAATTGCCACCAATAGTTGCACGTATGAACGCTCGCGCTGGTGTATCGCAGATGAAACACCTGATTTGTACATTCAAAGCTTTATCATTTATCTTGATAGGTTCGTTCATAAGACGGTTCGTTTCTTCAACGAACGGTTGAAGGAACTCTTCGACTCGCTTGGGTTTGGAATCACCGTAAAACAAACCGATGACGAACACATCCATTCGTGGCTCTTCAAACACCTTCCCAAGAATCGTCCACGTTTGTTTGGTGGTCCTATTGAACAACGAGACTCCGTCCACATTGAAGTCTAATGACACTGTCTTGTCTTGCGACAGATCAGAAAATAGATAACGCAAACTTTTCTCCAGGCCTCTGTGCCAATAATCTCCACCCTCCATTTGTGTGATAATAACCGGTGTGCGCGGTGTCTGTAACAGCGTTCGAGCATCTCTTGGGATCGAGTGATCTGGCAACAATCGCTCCAACCCCTGAAGTAATGGAGTCAACGTAGAATGCGGTACGTTTTTTGTTAAGCTCCATATTTTCAAAAAAGATGCCACATCGTTACCAGAAGATGTTATTGTACTATTTCCTTCATCAACACCTTCTTCGTCGGAAGACGAATCAACAGAGAATTGTTCGAGTTGAAATCCGTGGTTAGATAATTCCTCATGAACACACTCGTCCTGCTCAAACGACGGATGGCCCTGCTCAACTGATAGACCTTCCTCTAGCTCAGGCTGCCGCGTTTTGCGTCTCGATGGTTCACCCAATACCTCATCTACTAATCGCTCGAACTCTTGATCACTATGCCTACGGGCAATTTTGTCTGCTTCACTTAAATCAGTGTTATCTAATTTCCGGGGACGTATCGACTCCATAATTTTTTTTTGGTTCGGCTCCATTCCACTCCTTGTACACGTTTAAGATCACTTTTTTGTTGTACGAGTTAAGTTTTCACAAACGAGCACGAGTTAAGTTTCACGTACACAGCAAAAAACACTTTCTTATTGCACGAGTTCACTCTTCACAAATGATATTCGCACAAATGAAACGACTGTGTTCGTTGACCGTTCAGCGTAAAGTGTTCTTCATTTCTAGAAGTGTTGCATTTATAGTCAAGAGAAGTGTGGACGGTAGATGAAAAATACATGGAAAATATGTCGTAGGTACTTAACGCAGGTATTATTTTTTTAACATATATAAGGACGGGCGAGCCGTACGTTAACGCAGGTATTAGAGGATGAAAAAACAAACAGTTAGTTGCAGAAAGGAGGTATGAAGTATTTGTCGCAGGTAACAGGTATGCAGAATATGTCCCAGGTAACAGGTATGCAGTATATTTCTCAGGTAATTAGTCGCAGCATTTGTCGTAGGTGTTTTAGGAATATGTTTTAAACAGGTAATACGGGATTTTCGGGGCACGATCGCACCTGTTCGAATTTTTGGTTTGAGCTTGGGTAGAGGTCGTTTAAATAAAACTTCAACCAAATAGGTAAAATATGTTCGTGCAAAAGTTTTACTATTTATTGGATGTGCATCAGATGCATTTTTCTAACTGATAATCGCCGGATTTATGCGAAAAAAGGCAAATCAAATCGCGGTGTCGCGGTGAGTTTCGATTCACATTTCGATCAATCGAACAAAATTCGGCTAGATTTCAAACTCAAACGATGAAAACGACCAAAAGTATTGCCATCTCATCAGCCGTCTTTTTCGCGCTCATATATCAAACTGCTCGATCTGGAGCTCGTATAGCGCTGTTTCATCGGAAGTCGCACTCACTCCTACACTCAGCATAGGAATCGTGGTTTGTAGGGTACCCTACAAACCAAATTTGAAATTTTGCAAGGCTGCATAGCGAACAAACCTCAATGGGGTGGTTTGTGGGCTATGCAGCCTTCGTGCCCCTATCATATACAGCAATGCTAGGTGGGTTATACAGACTTCTGAAATTTCATGTAAAAATTTCAAATTGCATACTTTCAGGGGTTGTTTCGAGTAGTTGAAAAAATCGAAAAAAAACTTTCGACCGCCCATCCACCATTTTGGATCGCCGATCTTCTGCTTGTCTCACTCCCCCGTTCTAGGTCTGCTCTTTCGTCATCGTCGTAGGTCATGGTCATGGTTTGTCGCGGTATGTCTGTCGGTGATGTATGTGGATGAATGAATGTGTATGAAGTGGAATGATGTTAGAGAGATGATAGGATTTGGGACGGGAATTTCGAACATGCAACGCACTGAACCAATTCTTTATTGATAATCACCTGTTCACAAACGCTACATCAATACGTGAAATCGAGACTGTGCGTTGTGACAAAAAGTTCACACATTTTGAATTGTTCACAATGTCACAAACATGCCTTCGAATGATCATCATGATTCACATTGATTGAAATGGAAAACAAACATTTTGCTCAACAAAAAATGCGTGTCACGCTTCACGTGCGTATTGGCAACCGCGCACACGATCATCAGGCTCAACACGAACAATAGATTGCACCCTGAAACGCATCATACCTTGATACCAAATCAACACAACTTTTGACCAATCGCTATGCGCAAAGTGCATCTGGGTTGGTGTACTTTGTGTGCACTTTATTGCGCAGAAAAGATAGAAGAGCTAGCGAAGAATATAGCTCAAACTATCGTGAATTTTCCCAGGAATATGCGACATCAAAACATGCCGTTTTGAACGCAAAACTCCGACATTCTTGAGCATGTTTTCCGCCTATCAAAATGCGGCAACACACGACCAATTCGCGATCGTTTTCTTCTGCTGTTGGCTGCATCGACAACGCCCTTTTCGGTGGCTATCACCAACGCGTAGTAAACACCTTGGTGCACACGCTCTCCTCGCTACAAACCCCTCATCCCCCCCATTGTTCGTACATCCTGCGCAGATTGTTGTCCTTTGTTGTGCATTCTGCGTTTCGTGCTTGGCACCGGATGCTGTTGCCGATTGTTCTGCTGCTGTTTTGTTGTTCTCTTCTGATTGGACAACTGCACAAGCAAGACATTTTCCCGCATCACTTTAACCCGTTCAAATGTTGCGAAGAGATCTTCGCCCCTTTCCCATCTCTCGCCCACGCAAGGGACGCGATCGCCCTTCCTTGCTGGCGTGGGCCAACATCGCGCTGCGTTTTCATCACTCTTTCTTCCGTGGGGAATCTTTTCTATCGCCGTTTTCGTAACGTAATCTGTGCACTTCATGGCATCATCTGCCACGGTACAGCCGTGAAAAACGGTGCGAAGAAACGGATCACCATTCCCATCCTTTTTATGTTAAGAAAAACAGCTCTGTTCCTCACCGTTTTGTGGTATAAATGCAAGTAAATGCACTTGGATAATGAGGCAAAATGTTTATCATTTGTACATGTACATCATGCAAACTTTTTTGGCGAAGAATTGGGGCTAGAAACATCGAAATACATGTTCTGCCGGCTGTTTCTTTGAATGCGAACAGGCGCGGTGCAATAGATTAAACGGCTAAAGTTGACCGAAAAGCGGATCAAATTAGTTCGCGACAAGGTCTACCATTATCGTACGACAATCTGACGCATTTTTCTAATTGAAAATCGCCGTATTTATGCGAAAAAAGGCAAATCAAATCGCGGTGTCGCGGTGTGTTTCGATTCACATTTCGATCAATCGAACAAAATTCGGGAAGATTTCAAACTCAAACGACGAAAACGACTTAAAGTATTGCCGTCTCATCAGCCGTCTCGTTCGCGCTCATACACAAAACTGCTCGATCTGGAGCTCGTATAGCGCTGTTTCATCGGAAGTCGCACTCACTCCTACACTCAGCATAGGAATCGTGGTTTGTAGGGTACTTTAACATGGTTTGGTAAGATGTTACATGGTTTGGGTATATTATGTACAACAAATAGAAAAGAAACGCTACAAATTTACTTGAAATCGTTTTGTAATTTGAATAGAATATTTATAGAAAAACAAATCTACTTTTCTCGAGTGACCAACATCAGTAATCTGCTTATCACAAATCGTATTAAATATTCTGAAAAAAAGCATAATTTCCTGTCAGCTATATTGAAGCAATTTTCAACAAACGTAATAGCATTATCGTTCAAATTACAGCTCATGCAGATTCTCGATTCATCGCGACTGCGAAGGCCGTTCTCTACATTCAACCGACCCAACAACGGGCCAATGCTTTACGTCCATCATCGGGCAGCCGGCACCTGCACTGCGTATGGCCGGCTTCACATGGGAACCGATACTCCATTCCTCATACCTTGCCTTGGGTAGTTCGGACAAGTTCAGAACTCACTCAAATCACCATGGTACGGTCAATCGAACACCCAACTGGCTGCTGGCGGTTCTAGCGGCTCTGCTCTAACGCAGATAACCAAACAGATTTCGGTTCCTCGATCCTACTGCTAACCCCCGGGCCTTGGGCTTCGATGAAAAATATGCAAATGTTGATTGACGTATGATGGATCGTGGCCTTGCTTGGTTGTTTGGTGTTACCGGAGTCGAACCGGGCCAGCCGGTGGGCAGGGAGGTCAGCAGCTATCAGCAACCCCGATCAGCCCGCCAGCCCGCTTGGTGAGGTCCATTCGAACTCGGACTCGTATCTCGGACTCGGAGGAGTCGCTTCCCGAATTGTCGAAGAGTTCGTCGAACTTTCGATTTCAAACGGCCCGAAAAGCATGTTTCTCGATTCGGTTTCAGTTTCTCGGTGCCAGGCCAGCCAGGTTCGGAGGTACGTAGGAGGGCAATCCCGGTATCTGAACTAGAGCGCTCCAACACGCTCGCACAGCGCGCGCGATGTAGTTCGATGATTGACAGATGCGCGCAACCGTGAGATAGAGAGAAAGAGAGAGAGAGAAAGAGAACGCGCGAGTTTCTATCCAGAACCAACCACAAGATCTTGGCATTTCTATCATCCAGCATCACCTACGTCTATCGATCGTCGGTGATGGTAAGGAGCGATAGAACGGAATCTTCTTACGCTAATAGAGCAATCAGAACGAACCTGTATCATTTGCATAAGCCGTGCGGACACATACACGAATCTCGAATAGTTCTTATTTTATTCATTCCCATTATTCAGTGTCCAGTATCTCGTTTCTATCAAATATCTCTGACCCTCCGGACTGGTTGAATCGTACCAATCATGTCAGGTGACCTCACGGTGGTCGGTATTGCAACAACCACCCTACAAACCACGATTCCTATGCTGAGTGTAGGAGTGAGTGTGACTTCCGATGAAACAGCGCTATACGAGCTCCAGATCGAGCAGTTTGGTATATGAGCGCGAAAAAGACGGCTGATGAGATGGCAATACTTTTGGTCATTTTCGTCGTTTGAGTTTGAAATCTTCCCGAATTTTGTTCGATTGATCGAAATGTGAATCGAAACACACCGCGACACCGCGATTTGATTTGCCTTTTTTCGCATAAATCCGGCGATTTTCAATTAGCAAAATGCGCCTGATTGTTGTACGATAATGGAAGACCTTGTCACGAATAAATTTTATCTGCTTTTCGGTCAATCTTAGCCGTGTAATCTATTGCACCGCGGCTGTTCGCATTCAAAGAAACAGCAGGCAGAACATACATTTTTCGATGTTCCTAGCCCCATTTCTTCGTCAAAAAAGTTTGCATGATGTACATGCACAAATCATAAACATTTTGCCTCATTATCCAAGTGCATTTACTTGCATTTATACCACAAAACGGCGAGGAACAGAGCTGTTTTTCTTAACATAAAAAGGATGGGAATGATGATCCGTTTCTTCGCACCGTTTTCCACGGTGGTAACGAGGCAGATGATACTGCAAAGTTTACAGATTAGGTGACGAAAACGGTGATAGAAAAGATTCCCCACGGAAGAAAGACCTAACTCCGCCCACGCCGGCAAGGAAGGGCGATCGCGTCCCTTGCGTGGGCGAGAGATGGGAAAGGGGCGAAGATCTCTTCGCAACATTTGAACGGGTTAAAGTGATGCGAGAAAATGTCTTGCTTGTGCAGTTGTCCAATCAAAAGAGAACAACAAAACAGCAGCAGAATAATCGGCAACAGCATCCGGTGCCAAGCACGAAACGCAGAATGCACAACAAAGGACAACAATCAGCGCAGGATGTAGGAACAATGGGGGAGGAGGGGTTTGCAGCGAGGAGGGCGTGTGCGCCAAGGTGTTTACTACGCGTTTATAATAGCAACCGAAAAGGGCGCTGTCGATGAAGCCAACAGCAGAAGAAAACGATCGCGAATTGGTGTTGTTTTGACGTAATTTGATAGACGGAAAACATGCTCAAGAATGTCGGAGTTTTGCGTTCAAAACGGCATGTTTTGATGTCGCATATTCCTGGGAAAATTCACGATAGTTTGAACTATATTCTTCGCTAGCTCTTCTATCTTTTCTGCGCAAGAAAGTGCACACAAAGTACACCAATCCAGATGCACTTTGCGCATAGCGATTGGTCAAAAGTTGTGTTGATTTGGTATCAAGGTATGATGCGTTTTAGGGTGCAATCGATTGTTCGTGTTGAGCCTGATGATCGTGTGCGCTGTTGCCAATACGCACGTGAAGCGTGACACGCATTTTTTGTTGAGCAAAATGTTTGTTTTCCATTTCAATCAATGTGAATCATGATGATCATTCGAAGGCATGTTTGTGACATTGTGAACAATTCAAAATGTGTGAACTTTTTGTCACAACGCACGGTCTCGATTTCACGTATTGATGTAGAGTTTGTGAACAGGTGATTATCAATAAAGAATTGGTTCTGCGCGTTGCGTGTTCGAAATTCCCGTCCCAAATCCTATCATCTCCCTAACATCATTCCACTTCATACACATTCATTCATCCACATACATCACCGACAGACATACCGCGACAAACCATGACCTACGACGATGACGAAAGAGCAGACCTAGAACGGGGGAGTGAGACAAGCAGAAGATCGGCGATCCAAAATGGTGGATGGGCGGTCGAAAGTTTTTTTTCGATTTTTTCAACTACTCGAAAAAACCTCTGAAAGTATGCAATTTGAAATTTTTACATGAAATTTCAGAAGGCTGTATAACCCACCTAGCATTGCTCTATACCCTACAAGCCAAATTTGAAATTTTGCAAGGTGGCATAAGAAGCAAACCTTTTTGGGGAGGTTTGTTTCTTATGGCACCTTTGTGCCCCTATCATATGCCACCTTGGTTTTTGGGTTATGCCACCTTCTGAAATTTCATGTAAAAATTTCAAATTGCATACTTTCAGAGGTTTTTTCGAGTAGTTGAAAAAATCGAAAAAAAATTTTCGACCGCCCATCCACCATTTTGGATCGCCGATCTTCTGCTTGTCTCACTCCCCCCGTTCTAGGTCTGCTCTTTCGTCATCGTCGTAGTCGTAGGTCATGGTTTGTCACGGTATGTCTGTCGGTGATGTATGTGGATGAATGAATGTGTATGAAGTGGAATGATGTTAGAGAGATGATAGGAATTGGGACGGGAATTTCGAACACGCAACGCGCTGAACCAATTCTTTATTGATGATCACCTGTTCACAAACGCTACATCAATACGTGAAATCGAGACCGTGCGTTGTGACAAAAAGTTCACACATTTTGAATTGTTCACAATGTCACAAACATGCCTTCGAATGATCATCATGATTCACATTGATTGAATTTGAAAACAAACATTTTGCTCAACAAAAAATGCGTGTCACGCTTCACGTGCGTATTGGCAACCGCGCACACGATCATCAGGCTCAACACGAACAATCGATTGCACCCTAAAACGCATCATACCTTGATACCAAATCAACACAACTTTTGACCAATCGCTATGCGCAAAGTGCATCTGGAGTGGTGTACTTTGTGTGCACTTTTTCGCGCAGCAATGATAGAAGAGCTGGCGAAGAATATAGCACAAACTATCGTGGGTTTTCCCAGGAATATGCAACATTAAAAGATGCCGTTTTGAGCACAAATCTCAACCATTCTTGAGCATGTTTTCCGCTAATCAAATTGCGCCAAAACAACACCAATTCGCGATCGTTTTCTTCTGCTGTTGGCTGCATCGACAGCGCCCTTTTCGGTGACTATCACCAACGCGTAGTAAACACCTTGGCGCACACGCCCTCCTCGCTGCAAACCCCTCCTCCATCGTTGTTCGTACATCCTGCGTAGATTGTTTTCCTTTGTTGTGCATTCTACATTTCGTGCTTGTCACCGGATGCTGTTGCCGATTGTTCTGCTGCTGTTTTGTTGTTCTCTTCTGATTGGACAACTGCACAAGCAAGACATTTTCCCGCATCACTTTAACCCGTTCAAATGTTGCGAAGAGATCTTCGCCCCTTTGCCATCTCTCGCCCACGCAAGGGACGCGATCATCCTTTCTTGCTGGCGTGGGCCAACATCGCGCTGCGTTTTCATCACTCTTTCTTCCGTGGTGAATCTTTTCTATCGCCGTTTTCGTAACCTAATCTGTGCACTTCATGGCATCGTCTGCCTCGGTACAGCCGTGGAAAACGGGGCGAAGAAACGGATCATCATTTCCGTCTCTTTTATGTTAAGAAAAACAGCTCTGTTCCTCGCCCTTTTGTGGCAAATTGTGGCAGGTAAATGTACTCGGATAATCAGGCAAAATGTTTATGATTTGTGCATGTACATCATGCAAACTTTTTTGGCGAAGAATTGGGGCTAGAAACATCGAAAAATGAATGTTCTGCCGGCTGTTTCTTTGAATGCGAACAGCCGCGGTGCAATAGATTAAACGGCTAAAGTTGACCGAAAAGCAGATAAAATTAATTCGCGACAAGGTCTACCATTATCGTACGACCATCAGACGCATTTTTCTAATTGAAAATCGCCGGATTTATGCGAAAAAAAGCAAATCAAATCGCGGTGTCGCGGTGTGTTTCGATTCACATTTCGATCAATCGAACAAAATTCGGGAAGATTTCAAACTCAAACGACGAAAACGACTTAAAGTATTGCCGTCTCATCAGCCGTCTCGTTCGCGCTCATACACAAAACTGCTCGATCTGGAGCTCGTATAGCGCTGTTTCATCGGAAGTCGCACTCACTCCTACACTCAGCATAGGAATCGTGGTTTGTAGGGTATGATAGGGGCACGAAGGCTTCATAGCCCACAAACCACCCCATTCAGGTTTGTTCGCTACCCTACAAACCACGATTCCTATGCTGAGTGTAGGAGTGAGTGCGACTTCCGATGAAACAGCGCTATACGAGCTCCAGATCGAGCAGTTTTGTGTATGAGCGCGAAAAAGACGGCTGATGAGATGGCAATACTTTTGGTCATTTTCGTCGTTTGAGTTTGAAATCTTGCCGAATTTTGTTCGATTGATCGAAATGGGATTCGAAACACACCGCGACACCGCGATTTGATTTGCTTTTTTTCGCATAAATCCGGCGATTTTCAATTAGAAAAATGCGTCTGATTGTTGTACGATAATGGTAGACCTTGTCGCGAATTAATTTGATCTGCTCTTCAGCCAACTTTAGCCGTTTAATCTATTGCACCGCGGCTGTTCGCAATCAAAGAAACAGCCGGCAGAACATGTATTTTTCGATGTTTCTAGCCCCAATTCTTCGCCAAAAAAGTTTGAATGATGTACATGCACAAATCATAAACATTTTGCCTCATTATCCAAGTGCATTTACTTGCATTTATACCACAAAACAGCGAAGAACAGAGCTGTTTTTCTTAACATAAAAAGGATGGGAATGATGATCCGTTTCTTCGCACCGTTTTCCACGGTGGTAACGAGGCAGATGATACCGCAAAGTTTACAGATTAGGTGACGAAAACGGTAATAGAAAAGATTCCCGACGGAAGAAAGGCCAAACTCCACCCACGTCGGCAAGGAAGGGCGATCGCGTCCCTTGTGTCGGTGAGATTTGGGAAAGGTGCGAAGATCTCTTCACAACATACGAAAGGGTTAAAGTGGTGCGGGAAAATGGCTAAAACAAATTGATGCTTTGGCTTGCTTGTGCAGTTGTCCAATCAGAAGAGAACAACAAAACAGCAGCAGAACAATCGGCAACAGCATCCGCTGCCAAGCACGAAACGTAGAATGCACAATAAAGGACAACAATCTGCGCAGGATGTACGAACAATGGGGGAGGAGGGGTTTGCAGCGAGGAGGGCGTGTGCACCAAGGTGTTTACTACGCGTTGGTGACAGTCACCGAAAAGGGCGTTGTTGATGCAGCCAACAGCAGAAGAAAACGATCGCGAATTGGTGTTGTTTTGACGCTATTTGATAGGCGGATAACATGCTCAAGAATGTCGGAGTTTTGCGTTCAAAACGGCATGTTTTGATGTCGCATATTCCTGGGAAAATTCACGATAGTTTGGGCTATATTCTGCGCCAGGTCTTCTATCTTTTCTGCGCAAGAAAGTGCACACAAAGTACGCCAACCCAGATGCACTTTGCGCATAGCGATTGGTCAAAAGTTGTGTTGATTTGGTATCAAGGTATGATGCGTTTTAGGGTGCAATCGATTGTTCGTGTTGAGCCTGATGATCGTGTGCGCGGTTGCGAATACGCACGTGAAGCGTGACACGCATTTTTTGATGGGCAAAATGTTTGTTTTCCATTTCAATCAATGTGAATCATGATGATCATTCGAAGGCATGTTTGTGACATTGTGAACAATTCAAAATGTGTGAACTTTTTGTCACAACGCACGGTCTCGATTTCACGTATTGATGTAGCGTTTGTGAACAGGTGATCATCAATAAAGAATTGGTTCAGTGCGTTGCACGTTCGAAATTCCCGTCCCAAATCCTATCATCATCTCCCTAACATCATTCCACTTCATACACATTCATTCATCCACATACATCACCGACAGACATACCCCGACAAACCACCCTACAAACCACGATTCCTATGCTGAGTGTAGGAGTGAGTGCGACTTCCGATGAAACAGCGCTATACGAGCTCCAGATCGAGCAGTTTTGTGTATGAGCGCGAAAAAGACGGCTGATGAGATGGCAATACTTTTGGTCATTTTCGTCGTTTGAGTTTGAAATCTTGCCGAATTTTGTTCGATTGATCGAAATGGGATTCGAAACACACCGCGACACCGCGATTTGATTTGCTTTTTTTCGCATAAATCCGGCGATTTTCAATTAGAAAAATGCGTCTGATTGTTGTACGATAATGGTAGACCTTGTCGCGAATTAATTTGATCTGCTCTTCAGCCAACTTTAGCCGTTTAATCTATTGCACCGCGGCTGTTCGCAATCAAAGAAACAGCCGGCAGAACATGTATTTTTCGATGTTTCTAGCCCCAATTCTTCGCCAAAAAAGTTTGAATGATGTACATGCACAAATCATAAACATTTTGCCTCATTATCCAAGTGCATTTACTTGCATTTATACCACAAAACAGCGAAGAACAGAGCTGTTTTTCTTAACATAAAAAGGATGGGAATGATGATCCGTTTCTTCGCACCGTTTTCCACGGTGGTAACGAGGCAGATGATACCGCAAAGTTTACAGATTAGGTGACGAAAACGGTAATAGAAAAGATTCCCGACGGAAGAAAGGCCAAACTCCACCCACGTCGGCAAGGAAGGGCGATCGCGTCCCTTGTGTCGGTGAGATTTGGGAAAGGTGCGAAGATCTCTTCACAACATACGAAAGGGTTAAAGTGGTGCGGGAAAATGGCTAAAACAAATTGATGCTTTGGCTTGCTTGTGCAGTTGTCCAATCAGAAGAGAACAACAAAACAGCAGCAGAACAATCGGCAACAGCATCCGCTGCCAAGCACGAAACGTAGAATGCACAATAAAGGACAACAATCTGCGCAGGATGTACGAACAATGGGGGAGGAGGGGTTTGCAGCGAGGAGGGCGTGTGCACCAAGGTGTTTACTACGCGTTGGTGACAGTCACCGAAAAGGGCGTTGTTGATGCAGCCAACAGCAGAAGAAAACGATCGCGAATTGGTGTTGTTTTGACGCTATTTGATAGGCGGATAACATGCTCAAGAATGTCGGAGTTTTGCGTTCAAAACGGCATGTTTTGATGTCGCATATTCCTGGGAAAATTCACGATAGTTTGGGCTATATTCTGCGCCAGGTCTTCTATCTTTTCTGCGCAAGAAAGTGCACACAAAGTACGCCAACCCAGATGCACTTTGCGCATAGCGATTGGTCAAAAGTTGTGTTGATTTGGTATCAAGGTATGATGCGTTTTAGGGTGCAATCGATTGTTCGTGTTGAGCCTGATGATCGTGTGCGCGGTTGCGAATACGCACGTGAAGCGTGACACGCATTTTTTGATGGGCAAAATGTTTGTTTTCCATTTCAATCAATGTGAATCATGATGATCATTCGAAGGCATGTTTGTGACATTGTGAACAATTCAAAATGTGTGAACTTTTTGTCACAACGCACGGTCTCGATTTCACGTATTGATGTAGCGTTTGTGAACAGGTGATTATCAATAAAGAATTGGTTCAGTGCGTTGCACGTTCGAAATTCCCGTCCCAAATCCTATCATCATCTCCCTAACATCATTCCACTTCATACACATTCATTCATCCACATACATCACCGACAGACATACCCCGACAAACCACGACCTTACGACTACGACGATGACGAAAGAGCAGACCTAGAACGGGGGAGTGAGACAAGCAGAGAAGATGATCGGCGATCCAAAATGGTGGATGGGGGCGGTCGAAAGTTTTTTTTTGATTTTTTCAACTACTCGAAAAAACCTCTGAAAGTATGCAATTTGAAATTTTTACATGAAATTTCAGAAGGTGGCATAACCCACAAACCAAGGTGGCATATGATAGGGGCACGAAGGTGCCATAAGAAACAAACCTCCCCAAAGAGGTTTGCTCCTTGTGCCACCTTGCAAAATTTCAAATTTGGTTTGTAGGGCACGACCTTACGACTACGACGATGACGAAAGAGCAGACCTAGAACGGGGGAGTGAGACAAGCAGAGAAGATGATCGGCGATCCAAAATGGTGGATGGGGGCGGTCGAAAGTTTTTTTTTGATTTTTTCAACTACTCGAAAAAACCTCTGAAAGTATGCAATTTGAAATTTTTACATGAAATTTCAGAAGGTGGCATAACCCACAAACCAAGGTGCCCTACAAACCAAATTTGAAATTTTGCAAGTCTGTATAGCGAACAAACCTGAATGGGGTGGTTTGTGGGCTATGCAGCCTTCGTGCCCCTATCATATACAGCAATGCTAGGTGGGTTATACAGCCTTCTGAAATTTCATGTAAAAATTTCAAATTGCATACTTAAAGGCGGATTGGGTGGGTTGATTATTGAGAAAAAATTCACGATCGACAATCGTCGATCGTTAAAATCGATAAATCGATTTTCGAGCACTTTTTTTTGACATTCAGATGTAAACAAAAAAAAATCTGCCTTTCTGACCCGACCCCGCCGCCGTGTGTTTTCCTCCCGCCACCGTGTGTTTTCCGCTGTTCTTTCTTGTGTTTCTCCCTCCGTGAACTGTGGTCTGTGTCGGTAAGTATATGTGTCTGTGTAGGATTAATGTCTGTGTATGTCTTGTGTATGTCTTTGGTATGTATATATGTGTATGAAATGAGGCATATGAAGTGATTTTATACTCACCGGAACTCTCCGATTTTTGACTGGAACTTTGCACACCGGAACGAACTGAATCAAACACTTTGATGTTTGCCAATCGTTCATAAAGCAGTGATAAAAGGAGGTAAATGTAATTTTCATCGTGTGATTGGAATGTGTGATAATGTTTTGTAATCTGCTACTATATTTTTTTTGCAACAGTAACCATGGACACTAGCGGAAGAACCCTGAAGGCGATTTTTTTTCAAAACATCCAAACTAAAGAAGCAATAGACGATCTAAAGAAAACTGTAATACACGAGCTGCGAGAGCAGCCTACAAGTACCCGGCAACATGTAGCAGAACAACTGGTCGCGAATTTCGCACCAATTGATTCGGAAGAAACGCTAAAGCTATTGGAAGAATCCCTAAATGACGGACGAGTAATGGCAAAGCTGGTCGACCATTTAACAAACGGTTTTGGCGATGGGCTATACAGGGGAAGGGGCAGAACAGTCGGTCTACGCATTGTAGATAAAGTAATTACCCGCGATTTCCTTTGCAACTGTTCGTGGGCCGGTAAATCTTACAAAGGCATTAGAAAAGTTGAGTTAAAGCGCTTCCTTAATGTAAGATATTTATTTTTAAAAATTATTCGTGTTTGTGACCCATGCTTCACCATGGAACAAACAGAATCTTTTCTCAGATTTCTATTAAAGAACGCCAGCAGTCGGAACCATGTCGTTCAGCGTAAACCAACTATGAAGAGGCGTGGGAGTTAAGTTAAGGTAGCTGTAAGTTTTGAATTGTTCCTTCCCTAGGTTAAGTTAGCTGTAAGGTTTGAATTGTTCCTTCCCTAGGTTAAGGTAGCTGTAAGGTTTGAATTGTTCCTTCCCTAGGTTAAGGTAGCTGTAAGGTTTGAATTGTTCCTTCCCTAGGTTAAGGTAGCTGTAAGGTTTGAATTTGAATTTGTGATATCTAGCTGTAAGGTTTGAATTTGTTTTTGTGATATCTAGCTGTTATGTTTGAACTAATAAAATTTTTATTGACCAATGGATATACATTCTGTTCGTACTTTATTTATATAATTAAATGGGGATGACGCTACATGCGAGCAAACTTTCTGGCAATGTATGATGAAGGGGAATATAGACTATTTTAGTATTAACTTTAATTGCTACTAACTTACAATATACTTCGTCGAGTTGATAGCTTTTCTCTTCAGTGACATTGTCACAATTATTTGTGTAATGTACACGCAGCACGTCAGAGAGAGTGTGATGGAATTGCGGAAGCTGTTCGACTATTTCAACGCCGCGGATAGATTCGTTGGTAGCTGCGATCATTCGTACCACTTTGTTAGATGTGGTCAGTAACCAGCAATCAGCAAAATGATGCGACTTCAGTGTGAACCCCTCCCGAAGCACAATGCTGCTGTAACGTGTTTCCGTACCAGCAATGATGTCCTTTTGCCGCAGGATTGGAAAGGTCGGTTGTGGCGCTCGTACCCTGGGCAGATTACTGTATTCCTCGATGCGGTTGGCTAGCTGTTGTAGAGGGTTTTTGCCGTGGCGTACTGTCCCTTTTATTTCGTGGAGGAAATTTTCAAAAGGATAAGTTGAATTTTGCGGTAATGCACCAAATGTCTTGCATTCTTTAGTGATGTGGGTTGTGTTATGCAAGTTGCTGGCGATTTTCTTAGTTGTGTTATACTGCTTTTCCACAAATGAATCAATCATTTGCTGCGCTTCGTCAAGATGTTCTTTATAGATATTGTTGTTCCAAATAGTGGCTGCAGTAAAGAGATTGAGGAAGTGCTTATATTCTTCGTCATCCAAAAACTCTTTTAAAACAGCAACCCCCACGTAATTAAGGAAGGAGGCGAACTCTCTTCCATTCCAGTGCGCAAGTTTATCGATTGGGGTCGGGTATCGGCGGTCAAACTCGCACGGCAGTTTGATGCTTTGAATAATATTATCCATTCTCTGCACTTCTTTCGAATTCCATTTTTTAAAGTTATGCTCGCCTTTCGTTCTATCTTTCAAATAACTTTTCATTATCCCCATATGAAGTAAATGTAGGGAATCACCTACGATAAAATCTTCAATCAAATCCATATCTAAATTGTGCAACGGAGTTTTAATTTTTTCCGTTTTCCCATCCACTGTGTGACTAAGATGGTGCTTGCCATAGCTAAATGAACGAAACTCTTCATTAGTGCGGTCATCAGCTTTGTCTAAGGGATATGATACCTGTTGTTTGCCACCAACAATAACTTTTTGGCCAGTTGCTTTACATTTTAGGCATCCGTCGTACGAATTGCCACCAATAGTTGCACGTATGAACGCTCGCGCTGGTGTATCGCAGATGAAACACCTGATTTGTACATTCAAAGCTTTATCATTTATCTTGATAGGTTCGTTCATAAGACGGTTCGTTTCTTCAACGAACGGTTGAAGGAACTCTTCGACTCGCTTGGGTTTGGAATCACCGTAAAACAAACCGATGACGAACACATCCATTCGTGGCTCTTCAAACACCTTCCCAAGAATCGTCCACGTTTGTTTGGTGGTCCTATTGAACAACGAGACTCCGTCCACATTGAAGTCTAATGACACTGTCTTGTCTTGCGACAGATCAGAAAATAGATAACGCAAACTTTTCTCCAGGCCTCTGTGCCAATAATCTCCACCCTCCATTTGTGTGATAATAACCGGTGTGCGCGGTGTCTGTAACAGCGTTCGAGCATCTCTTGGGATCGAGTGATCTGGCAACAATCGCTCCAACCCCTGAAGTAATGGAGTCAACGTAGAATGCGGTACGTTTTTTGTTAAGCTCCATATTTTCAAAAAAGATGCCACATCGTTACCAGAAGATGTTATTGTACTATTTCCTTCATCAACACCTTCTTCGTCGGAAGACGAATCAACAGAGAATTGTTCGAGTTGAAATCCGTGGTTAGATAATTCCTCATGAACACACTCGTCCTGCTCAAACGACGGATGGCCCTGCTCAACTGATAGACCTTCCTCTAGCTCAGGCTGCCGCGTTTTGCGTCTCGATGGTTCACCCAATACCTCATCTACTAATCGCTCGAACTCTTGATCACTATGCCTACGGGCAATTTTGTCTGCTTCACTTAAATCAGTGTTATCTAATTTCCGGGGACGTATCGACTCCATAATTTTTTTTTGGTTCGGCTCCATTCCACTCCTTGTACACGTTTAAGATCACTTTTTTGTTGTACGAGTTAAGTTTTCACAAACGAGCACGAGTTAAGTTTCACGTACACAGCAAAAAACACTTTCTTATTGCACGAGTTCACTCTTCACAAATGATATTCGCACAAATGAAACGACTGTGTTCGTTGACCGTTCAGCGTAAAGTGTTCTTCATTTCTAGAAGTGTTGCATTTATAGTCAAGAGAAGTGTGGACGGTAGATGAAAAATACATGGAAAATATGTCGTAGGTACTTAACGCAGGTATTATTTTTTTAACATATATAAGGACGGGCGAGCCGTACGTTAACGCAGGTATTAGAGGATGAAAAAACAAACAGTTAGTTGCAGAAAGGAGGTATGAAGTATTTGTCGCAGGTAACAGGTATGCAGAATATGTCCCAGGTAACAGGTATGCAGTATATTTCTCAGGTAATTAGTCGCAGCATTTGTCGTAGGTGTTTTAGGAATATGTTTTAAACAGGTAATACGGGATTTTCGGGGCACGATCGCACCTGTTCGAATTTTTGGTTTGAGCTTGGGTAGAGGTCGTTTAAATAAAACTTCAACCAAATAGGTAAAATATGTTCGTGCAAAAGTTTTACTATTTATTGGATGTGCATCAGATGCATTTTTCTAACTGATAATCGCCGGATTTATGCGAAAAAAGGCAAATCAAATCGCGGTGTCGCGGTGAGTTTCGATTCACATTTCGATCAATCGAACAAAATTCGGCTAGATTTCAAACTCAAACGATGAAAACGACCAAAAGTATTGCCATCTCATCAGCCGTCTTTTTCGCGCTCATATATCAAACTGCTCGATCTGGAGCTCGTATAGCGCTGTTTCATCGGAAGTCGCACTCACTCCTACACTCAGCATAGGAATCGTGGTTTGTAGGGTGGCATATGATAGGGGCACGAAGGTGCCATAAGAAACAAACCTCCCCAAAGAGGTTTGCTCCTTGTGCCACCTTGCAAAATTTCAAATTTGGTTTGTAGGGTATGAAGCCTTGCAAAATTTCAATTTTGGTTTGTAGGGTGGTCCCCGAGTCGCGAACCCAACAATTTTCATTAATTTAACAATCTCTTCAAAAATACATTTACGAACGTACCAATGCTTAACAGCTCATTTTGTGTGAGAGGCTTCGTTATGAACACGATAATAACCGCACGTCAGCGTTCTGTCTGTCCCCCCTTTTTGTCGTTTTCCTTTTTTTTTTTTGGGGACGACTGAGAAACAGAACAGAGCAACCAAAGCAACGTTACCACAACCACCACGGGCACCACCGGTGTTCCGGAGCCTCAGAATATGACGAATGTCTGCGTATATAATTAGCGACTCCTGTAATTTCGGCTGCCGGGACGGGTCCCTGG
>NC_064874.1:48396902-48399402 GCF_943734745.1 Anopheles darlingi
CCAGGTCAGCACCGGCGTTGCCACACCGATCACGCGGCAGTAGAACTTGCAGCTCTGGCCCTCGTAGCAGAAGGCCGACTGTGGTCGGATGACGAAGCGTGGGGCCGCCTGTCGGCGATCGACCGACGTTTCGATGATCTTGTACTTCTGGATCAGCAGCTTGCGCAGTGCCGAGTACTCGGACAGACGGCCAAGCGGCAGCACAAACGAGGCCCAGTTCTCGTACTTGCGGCGGATCAGATCGCGGATCTGCTTGTAGCGCTCGATCGAGATGACCGAGGTCGAGCTGTTGTACGTATCGCTCAGCCACACGTGCGACAGACACTCGTGCGCCGTCATGCGCTTCTCCTTGTTCTTGATCAGCAACCGACGGATAAAGTCCTTGCACTCCTCCGACACATCGCGGAATGCCACCTCGTCGAACTCCCACGTACCCTGCTTGATGTTCTTCAGCGTGTCGATGTCGGTTTCACCGGCAAATGGCGACAGGCCGCTAACCAGCACGTACGCCAGCACACCGACCGCCCACATGTCCGTGTAGAAACCGACCGGTTCGCGCTCGACAATCTCCGGTGCCGCAAACTCGGCCGTACCGGTCGAGATCTTGACCATCTCGTTCGGATTCAGCTTCGTCGCCAGCCCGAAGTCGATCAGCTTCACCTGGTTCGTGTTGCGCGTCTGGCACATCACATTCTCCGGCTTGATGTCCAGGTGAATGATGTTCTTCTCGTGCATGTACTTGACCGCCTCGCAGATCTGCTTCATGTACTCGATGATCTCCTGTTCGCACATTCTGTAACCCTCGGTCGTAATGCGCTCGAACAGCTCGCCACCGGACAGGAACTCGTAGATCAGTACCATCTCGTCCTCATCCTCGAATGCGTCGTGCAGATGGATCAACTTGCGGTGATGCAGCTGGTTCATGATGTCGATCTCGCGACGAATCAGCTCGCGCTCGGCATTCGTCGATACCGGGATAAACTTGGCGGCAAACACGTTGCCCGTCTTGCGCTCGCGACAACGGTGCACCACACCGAACGCACCCGTACCGATCTCCTCCAGGATTTCGTACGCATCGTACACGCTCTTGTTGGAGATCTCGACCGGCTTCGGATGGTACTTCGAGTACACATCGAACACGTAATCGTCGTAATCGCCGATCGCTTCCTTCTTGCCACGCTTCGGTTTGCCGTTCTCGTCCAGCTCGTACTTGACGCGCTTGGCCTGCTTGATGCCGAGATCCTTCAGGCTGATCAACTCCGTCTGGTCCGACGGTTCCGATCGGCCGTACACATTCTCGGCAAACACACGGAACTCGTACTGATGACCCGGCGACAGGTGCGGGATGATGAGCTGATTGAAGCGCGTCGTACCCGCCCGAATCCACGTCGACAACGGTACCTCACGCTTCTCGACGATATAGTTCGTGATGCTCGCACCACCATCCCAGGCCGGTGGCAACCAGCTCAGCGTCACGTGATCCAGTCCAATCTGGTCGATGGTCAGATTACGCGGCTTGTCCGGTCGATCGCTGATCTGGATCTTGATATCCGCCGTATCCTGACCAAGCTCGTTCTCGATCGTGATCGTGTAGGTGCCCGAATCCAGCTGCGAACCATCGCGAATCGTCAGCACCGTATGGCGCTCGCGCGTCTCGATATGGTAATGGCTGCCCGACTCGATCTGTTCGCCCTTCAACGTCCAGTGGCAACGCGGTTTCGGGAATCCGGTGAACGGAATCTTGATCTCAATGTTCTCACCATTATCGAAGAACGCCGTATCGCGGAACCGCGGCGGTACGTTCAGCTTCGGTGGCGACTTGATGATAAGCGAGGCCTTGGTCGACCGAACGCCACCACGGTTCGCCGCACGACAAGTATACTCGTCGGCATCCTCCCCGAACACATCGTTGATCGCCAGATGGTGCGTATCGCCATCGCTGTACATGTGGTAGCGCGATCCCGAGCAGATCTCGCGCGCACCCTTATGCCAGGTGATCCTCGGCCGCGGTACACCCGTGATCTTGCACACGAACTCGACGCCACGGTTCTGGATGCAGGTGAGCGTGTTCAGTGGTTTCACCACCTCCGGCGGTTTCACCACATCCGGATCCTCCACCTTAACCAGCTGCGATGCCTTCGAGAACTCGGACACACCGATCTCGTTCTGGGCGGCCACGCGGAACTCGTAGTGCCGTCCCTCGACCAGATTCGGACAGTTGATCGTACAGATGACGCAGAGCGTCGTGTTGACGCGCTGCCACGTGTCCGTATCCTGTTCCCGCTTCTCGATCCAATAGCCCTGGATGCGTGCACCACCATCCGACACCGGTTTCTCCCACTCGAGATTAACAAAGTCACCGCCAACCTCGTGGATGATCGGAGTGCCCGGTGCCGACGGAAGATCGTACGGTCCGCGTGCCTTAATCGGATCGACACCCTCGAGCGCCGGTCCAATACCGTTCTCGTTGACGGCCGACACGCGGAACAGATACTCCGAA
>NC_064874.1:48429402-48464402 GCF_943734745.1 Anopheles darlingi
TTCGCCGAACAGTCAGTGCCGTTGAAACGATGAAATGATATGCATCTCTACGCAAAACCTCAAGTGCAATGCCCCAGAATGCAGCTGGGCCGCGCGTGTCACGACTTTCACTTCGTAGGTTCGTAGGTACATCATCATATTAAAAATAACACCTTACAGTCCCAGTATTGGGCTTGGGTACTGGCCGTGTGCCTGCAGGTGATTGACAGGACAACCATGTTTTGAATACTGCCAGGTAGAACCAGGAATGGAACTGACTCAATGCTGTGTTTCGCCTGACGGCTAAGTATTCGTCATCATGGGGTTTGTCTGCTGGGAGAGGGAGGGCTGAGGGTGTTTGTATGCTAGGGTGGTTCCCAAATCTGCCTGCTGACAGGATTTACAAGGCACTAACTGACTAGGACAGGTGTAGGAGACATAAAAAAAGAATATCATTCTACAAGGAATTCAATATTTGCAAATGCAGTCTTCATCACGTATAAAAAAAAGCTTCTTGCTGATGACAGTCCTATCCCGTTGCTTCTATGCTAAACGGGGGGTCCGTTCAGAATGGTTGTTCTTCGCACTAAACTTCGCACACCACGCAGCAGCAGCACCGTTTTTCATGCTGCATTCTATTCATAGCCACTCCGCACAGCCACTTGGAACACGGCGCGAAACCTTGCCCGCATTCCTAACCCTGACACATTGCTCCTTCGGTGTCCTTCGGCGGTGGACTTGGCTGTCTGTCACCGGATTTGGTCCTCCCCCGCACACACTCACACACGCGCACACACTGTCCGATCTGATCCGATCACTGCACTGCCACCGGCCAAACGCCTTGCGCCGAACCGCAACATAGTCACCTTGAGTCACATAGCGCACCATCACAAACGGTACTGCAACTACACTATGATCCTGGTGAAATGGAACAGTCCAAGTAGCCTATGCTGGCAAAGGTAAACACACCGCATCGCACCGCACCAGGCACCACACGCACTGCCTGGCAGGTAGATCGAGGATCGGCTTTGTGCAATTTACATTTGATTCAATTCGAGACACACACACACGCACATAGTCGGCGATTCGGTCGCCAACCTGTTCCTGCGGAGGGCCCACAAACCCAAAACCTCACTCAACCACCCACCCGAAAGGAGCGGAACTTTCTCGGCCGTGGACGGCGATCAAATGTGCTACTAATTGTGCGTGACCTCCGCGCCGATTCCGCGCTAGCCGCACGATACACACGTTCACACGCACGCACGATCGTCACACCCACGCACACAACCACCCACTCACACACACAAACTCGGGCGGGAGCGGCAAAAAGGACAAACCGAAAATCGAGAAAGAAAATCGAATCGAAGATCCTCCGTCGGTGGCAGCAGCAGCAGCAGCAGCACCGTGGGCACGGGTTTTCACGACTTTCTCTCGCGCGCGATCCGCAGTCCAACACTTGCGTGCCGTGCCGAAAGCGATCTTCGCGAGTCGGTCGCTTTGCATGATGGTTGGATCGTTGGTTTATTTTTAGACTTTTTTCAGTTTTTCTTCTATTTTTACACACGCGATCGCGCACAGATTCCTGCACTGCACATTGGGCGGCGAAAGTGGTGGTGGTGGTGGTGGTGGTGGCCTGTAGACTCGAGACCGTTTTTCTTCTTCTTCTGTGGGTTCTTCGTTTTTTCTCATTCGTTTGGTTCGCATAGAGGCATTCGGTGGGGAAGGAAAATCTGTTGCACCGATTCGCGGGGTCTCGAATTTCTTCGCTTATGTTTACACAATGCTAGCCTCTATATGAAGGCTGGGCATTCAAGGGGGGAGGTGAATGAGACCACCAGAAAAGCGTGAAGAAGAAGAAAATAAAGAAGCAGAAGGAAGTGAAGGCCAGTATAAAAATGATTGCGAAAGAAATAGCCGCTGAGGGGTAGTAAATGTGAACAAGAAATGATCACTGCCGATGTCCATCTAATTACATAATTCGAGGCCAAGGGACAGCAGCGATGGTAATCGTCGATTACGCACACCCACAGACAGATGAGGGATCCAGTGATCGCACTCGATCGCACTCGATCGCACTCGCACACTACACATCAATCACCCTGACGCATTCTGCAGGCGATGGTCTGACAGCTCGAAGGAGTAACAGCTACCCGCGGACACTGGAATCCCTTCCGCTACAACGCAAGTCGATTGTGAAATCGTAAGAATCTCCCCCACCGGTGATCGTTTTGCCTCTCTAGATTTCACAACTTTAGCTAACACGCACTCCACACCTCCTGACCCAACACCAGATGCACTTGATGGCCGGACGGACACTCCTTGGCCCCACAGTCACCACAGTTGAGCACACGTTGAGGGTGCGAACCGGAGTAGCAGATCCCGAAAATAAATCCACTGACTGACCACACGATAACTGGCCTCTCTCTTTCTCTCTTTCGCGCTCTTTCTCTCTTTCTCCTTACTTCGCTACTATTCACCTAGCGCAGAAGAAGAATAATAAGCAAAGCGACGACGAAGAAGACCACAAAGGAGCACGTTAGCCGGGTAGAACCGAGAAATGAGGGACAAAAGGGACCCGGGGATCGAGAGACCCTTAGCCGGTACGACCTCACACTTTCACTGCTCGCGCACTACTACGCACCACTACGGCTGGGAGGCAAATATTGATGAGTTTTTCGTAGCTTCGAGCACCGTAAACCCTCGTAACATCCCCCGTCGTGGCCCAACAAAAGGATGGTCGGGAGGATTCGCTTCTTTCCTCGAGCGCCACTACGCACACTCTCTCTCGCCTCTGTCACTGTCCCCGTACGCACCGTCACCGTGTGACGTAACAACCGTTGAAACTCGTGCGTGCACACACCAAGCTACACACTTACACAAGATCAACCAATTCGACACAGCAGCTGTCGTTTGCTGCTGCTGCCACCACCGTGGTATGCGCACTTCAAACAGGAAGATTAGGGTGTTGGGGCGGGAGGGCTGGTTACTTTTTGGAGGCCTGATCCCTTGGTTGCTGCTCGCTCTCTCGCTACTCGCTGCACTCGCTGAAGACTCGGTATCCGATGTGAGCTACGCTCGCCGACTGACTGACGGTTCGATCGGTCCGGAGCGGTCTAGTCTAGGTGCCGGTTGTTCGGCACGATCATCGGATCATCGGGATCCGCGAAACCGAGTCTGCGTATAGGCACGGGCACGGTGAATCTCGAGAGCGTCTGCAGCGAACTCGAATCTAGATTAAGTAATGAGTGCGCTAAAATTAGCAACCCCCGACAGACCGATCCGAACTCGACCGATCAACCGGAGGGATGACCACCGTACGGAACAACAGAAACACACACGCACAGTTTGGTTAGGGATTGTTTTCGTTTCGTTCGTAGCGAAGGGATCCACAAACAATGTGCCAATGTCGTTCGATCGTTCCAGCCAGTACCAGCTAGCACCTTACGATCGGGGTTAAGTCCAACGAATGGATTCCGATGTGAACCCGGACCTTCACGATCCTAGGCAATCCGGCATCACCTTCGACCTTCGGCGTTGGCATGATTCATATTTAATTAATTTCGGTACCACCGATGAGCGAATGCACACTGGCGCAATCCTGCTGCAATGCCGTACCTTGCCGTGCCACGTGAAAATCACTTCATGGAATGTGCTAATTTATGGTGTGTTTATTGCTTCATCCGTGGCCTGTCACTTCGCCGGCAAGCATTCCACGCTTTTGCACCCCTTTTGGGGTAGAGCGTCCGGCAGCAGAAGGTGAAACGATGGTCACAAAAATGCCACCTACCGATGGAGGCGCCTAGCACGCCACGAATTTTAACGAAGTGCGCGATCCCAGGAACGATGATGCGGCCTACAGGAACGCTCAAAATGCGATGATGTATGACAGTGTTGTGTGTGAACGGACGGACGGCTCGACGTAAGAGGAGTAACAGCTCTTGGGCACGGTGATGTGGTCTAATTACCATGCGAACCTTGAGCGGTTTGCCTGGCGTACAATTATGTTGCTCATAATTTGTTGGATTCACTGGGAGGGATCTCCCCGTACCGACGAGCGTTCGACCGTTCGGTCTTACTCAACGGCCCGTTAACGAATTCCCAATAACGAGGTCATCAACAACGTTGTACCATCGACGATACAAAGAACATTTTCGTATTCTTGGAATGTAGAAAGGAGTATCGTGTTAGTTAGTTCAATTGATACATTTTGTAAACTGTTTATCTCATCTCAGGAGTCAACGCCTATTATATTACTAGTAGTCAAGTAAATCGGGAAAATAGATACACTTCTTGTACTTTAATTTTATTGATTTACGTATAGATAGGAAAGAGTCTTGCAGGAAATAGTTTTTGTCCAAAACTAAAGTCGAGTAGCTCTGCCTAAATCATAAAATGGTTGTTCTTCTCCTCCTATCAACAGTCACTGAGCTTTTATTAACTTCACCAACAACCACAAATTAGTTTCACATCAGATAATCACTCGATCTTCCTTCTTATTTCCTTTATTTCCCTGTTTTATGTTGGATTCTTCTTTCTTATTTTGTATGATGAATTTTTATGAATCTCATTGTGCCTCGAAAAAACGATTGCCTATCATATAATCATCAAAACACATCGCATACATCCCAATATTGGAATCCATATGGCACGGTCATGCGACCACATTTTATGCAATCCTGCGAAATATCGCAAGCAGCTTGTCGAAGAGCTTGTCGATCACCCATCCTGCCCAAAAACCCCAAGTGCCCCGTGCTCATTAGCTACCTCTAACGCTTGACCGCGATGCTTGCGAAAGGGTAAAAATAATAATTCCCCGTGGAGCTCAGAGGCAAACAGGCGCTGGATAATGGACGGAACCGAGAGGAAGCGAAGAGAGAGAGAGAGAGGTGTACAAGTGCCTCAGCGGTTCTGTGTCATGGCCTTGGAATGCGATGAGTAAGGTGAGTGAAGTGAAATGTCTTGGTGCCGCTGTGAGAGTACTTCCTCCATTCCGGTCACCAACAAACAACGTCCGCGGACCTTACCTCCCAGGTATCACCTGTTCGACCTCCGCAATGGCGTTCGGAGGATGCCGAGTACATACCGAGCCGTACCGCCGCCCGGAGGCGAGTTGAACGAAGAAGGTCATTAGCTAACTGTTTTCTGTCAATTTGCCAGAATGTGCACCGAGCGTCCGAGAAAGAGAGAGAGAGAGAGCGAAAGGGGGAGAGAGGACTAGTGTTTGGTGATTGGTTGCCAGCCACCTTCCCACTTGCCACTTGACGAGCAAGTTGGCATCGGGGCATCGAGTTTCCCCCGGACGACGCACTATCCCAACCGAAGGGTTCAGGTCCTTGACCATTCGCACCAATTTCGTGCTCGCTCGAGCGAGAGTTTTGGTGCCTTGTCCTGTGCAGGTGTGTATGTGTGTCTGTGGCTGCGTGTCTGTGTGCACGCAAACCGCAAAACCCGCCGCTTCAAACGCTTAACGAGAGCTCGAGAACTTCGAGAAAAACACGACAAAATGTGACGTGCTCCTGTCGCTCGCTCTCCGGCTCACCTTGGTACGCGATACTCCTCACCACCGAAACCACCACCACCACTGGCGGTGGGGATGTGTGAAAATGATGTATTTATTAATAAACGGACGATTCATCAAGGCAAGGTGGTGTCTTGACGGTCGGAAAATAGATGCCCCCGGTAAGTCGTGTGACAGTGACCACGCGTATGTTTCGTCGATATTTTGGATTGCACTCATCCCGTGCCGTTGCGCTTTATGTAAACAATTCGTAAACCAGTCGCGCAGCACGGCGCATCCTCACAAGTGTCTCTTTGATCGCTGTGATCTTAAACCCATTTCAACTGCAGTAAGTGCCCATCTGTAATAGCCGTACTGGCTGGATGGCTGGCTGGCTGGCTGCCGTGACCCTTTTGGTGCTACTAACCTTAACTCAGCTTTGTTGTTGTTCCTGCAAATGAAACTGAAAATACTCATAAATCGCGGTAAAAGGTGCGTCAACCTTGGTTGCTGCTTGGACCATGGTTCGCAGGTTAAATGATCATCACTTTCAGCCGCTGTCATCATTGCGGCCACTAAAATGATCACATATCTTCTGCCGATAGGTTTGTTGCTCTTTCGTCCACTCTAATGGATCACGTCCGCTCATCTGCTTTCGACTTTCGGCTCTTAAACAGATCAAACGATTTGTTTTTCGCTTGCTTTTTAGGTTTGCAAACCCCTTTTCCGTTGTCAACGTTATTTATTTGAATAAAACTAGAAGCGAAACTCGAAACTAAAATTAAAAGAGTTCATTTTACCATTTGTGTCCAAGTGCTTTTAGTGATGTTTTTGAATACTCTTTTCATAGACTCCATTCCAAATGTATCCACAATTTTATTTTTCATGAATGTTTCTGAGTCTGATCCACTATTCGCCACAGTTCTGTATCGTTCAATATGTTCTGATTGAGGGCCGTATTCATGTGTACAGGTGAGATTTCGATAGGGGCTAATGATGCTTTAGCGACTGCGGTAACATCCCCGAATGAATAATTATTCATCGTTTCATAAATTTTTTGCGTTATATGAAGACGAGTTATCGTACTTCAACATAGTTTGGTGCTATGTCGGTCGACGCAATGCATAATTGAAATTGATGTTTTATTGCTACACATGAATCATATAAATAGATTGAATGGGATTCTAGTTGGGTGTGGTTGAACCACACCGATATCTTCATACGAAACAGAAACAAATGCCAAACAACTGAAACAAGGATTCGCGAACTATAGCATGTTGAAGCCATTCAAAACTAAATTATATTTATTCAAAATTTACATCCATACATACGGTTGTACTTGTTCCAACTTACCGTAGTTTATGTGTTACCTTACTGTACAATATTTCAACGTGAAGACGTGAAAAATCCGCATCATTGTTAAGAGACCATTTGGCAGTACGACGTTCAGGAACAATTTCCAAATGTCTGCAAAACAAAACTGAATAACAATTAGCAACTGGGGAAAAAAAACCATTTCCCCAATCCAAAATCAACCGGTGAGGCCAAGCGGAAGTGTGGCGGATTCACCTGGCGCCACACAAGCAAAAACCAAAACATCGTTCACCATAAAACGCTCGTTTCTCCACCGATCAATCGTAACACAAACCCGGCCCGGAATGACCAGCGACCGCGATAGCGATCGAAGAAGAAGACGAGCAACGCCGCTCCAAACATCCGAAACCTTCTCGATCTTCGTATTGAATTCAACGCAACACGCGACGTGAAAGTCAAGGCAGTCAAGGCTTTACGTTTGGCCCCTGCTTCTCCGCACCGTTGCTTGCTTTTCCAGCTGCCCACGCAAGATTGCTGGCGCTGGCCACTGACGCACTGCCGTGTACAGACCGGGACCAGCAGACCCGAGAGGTTTCGATGAAAGTCCCGGGGACGACGATGAGGGACACAGAAATAGAAGACAACATTTCAGATTTAACTTTCTCGCGTACCGCTGGGCCGGGGCCAGTGCAATCAATCAGTGAACGAGCGAATTTTGGGTTGGCCTTCGTTTCGTTGGTTCGTTTTCATCCGTAAACTCCGCCCGGGCGTGTCCGGATGGAAGCTACTGACGCGAAATGGAGGGTCGACTCGCGCAAAGGACACGCATGTCCATGTCAGCCACTGTACCACTTGTTGCGTCCTCGTCGTCGTCGTTGTCGTCGTCGTTGTCGCTGTCATAATGGCTGTTATTCTAGCTCGATTTGACCAACATCACGAGCCGTTCAAAGACCGTTTGCGCCGAGATTCATCAGATTTGCTTGCTTGCAGGGTTCTAGTACAACGGAAGCGAACCAGCCAGCCGCATCAACAAGCAGACAGGAAAGGCAAACAAACAATCACTTTCAACCCATTTTATCCTTCGGTTGAGTGAAAGCTGTATGCGGGCCCTCCCCACCAGGTACACGGTATGGGCGAGGAAAACAAATAGAAAACGAGAAAATGCCGCACGGCCGTAATCTGTGGCAGCGGCATAATGAGAGGGTTGACATTTTCGTACAAATCGAGATAAAGCACAGTGCCGGTCGGAGATACATTTTAGCGGACCGTCCCAACCGACCAACCGACCGATCCACAACCCGATTCTTGACTTGGCATCCCAAAGCGAACGCTTTTCGCGCCATTTACTAGCCAGCCGAGTTGACATTACGTTGTAATTTTTGTGGATATCTATCAGCTGCCATGGTACGCTGTGCATCATTGAAATCCTCTGTCGACCTGATCCACGGTCAGAGTCACGGGCCTTGATGGATTCGAGGCATGACGAGGCGTTGACGAGGTCGAAACAGTGTATAGAAAGTACAGTGCAAACTAATTTGTTGCAAACCGTAAGTAAGTAAGGCACGAAGGGGCACAAGAAAAAGCAAAAAAAAAAAAAGGAAAACTAGAATCAGGAAGCAACACGGTAATGGATGCCTACGGTTGAATCCAAAGGCACACTTGAGCCTATCGTGCGCTAGGAAAGCGAAACCGTTGGCGTTGGCACTCGCTGGTACGACGGATAAGCATGGCTATGATTCTATTTGTCGTTAAACAAGCCACTTCCAACCCCATCCTAAGGCTCTTCTTATTTGTTCCCTCTCTCCCTTGACCTAGTTTGACAGACGGACAAACCAACGAAGAGACCTACGAACTACTTTAACCACATCATTACGAAGGATTCCTTTCAATTTTATTCATGACCGTGAGAATTCGTGGAACGGCATCCTGGACGATTCCGCCATAAAGCCGTGATGATGATACTTCATTATGCTGCTAAAGCATTTCCCGGAATCATATTGAGCACTTCAGGGCACTGAGTGGTGATGGTGTGGGTCGTTCTCGTTTGCTTACCTTGCCCCGAGGGGAGGGAGGAATTCATCTCGCTTCGGTCCCTTGCAGCGCCTACAACCTCGACATTCGTTTCGTAATGAAAAGGGGTTGTTTTCAAATGTTACTATTTACCTTATCCCTTCCTGGTACATACCATTCTGCCTCGTGCCTGGTGGGGTCTTTCTCTCCCTATCTCTCTCTCTCTCAGCTCACGGTGTTGCGCATTCCGAAACGAGGCCAAAGAGTATTGCACTCATGGGAGCAACCTAAAGTGAACAATCCTTATTCATTAGCAGTATGATTAAGGCGACTTTGTGTCTTTTCTTTTACAAATTTCAATTCGCTTTATTCCTAGAAGATACGAAAAGAGACGAAGGAAAGGATTCCTTAACACTTAACAGTACAGTACAGTTAGATTCCAGTAGAAGTTCCCGTTCCCAGCTAAGCCCTAGGCACACGTGTGCACACTTCCTTACTTTGTAGCTACCTATTTACAATTATTGCTGTCCCGTGCGAACATCTGAAATGCCCCGAGGGCACGCGAGCAGCCCAGTCTGTCGGTGCCAGAGCCACCCGGAGACTACGAAATACTATATGCGGTGAATGACGCGAACCAAGCGCTGCTGCCGGCGAATCGGAAGCGCTGACCTGCAACACTTTACGATGTTACTTTACTTCCCTTGTGACCCCGTCTTATGCGGTAGGTTCTCTGAGTTTATCACAGTCTTGTTGATTGTTATGCTTTGAACGGCTAGCGAGGAGTGGCGCGAAAGGAAGAAGGAGAAGGACAGCCGATCAGTGCGCCGATTCCAAGTCACGCTTCCGGTACACTCCCTCCAGACTATCCGGCGTTGGTTTCGTCACCGGTGGTGTCACCACCGGGTCTATGCTAACGACCGTAACGCCCGACTGCTCCGAAACCGTATCGAAGCCATGGTTGTCACGCTCCAGCTCCTCGATCGGTATCTTCTTCGACCGATCGTCACCGGCGGTCTTCGGTTGTTTCTCTTCCTTCGGCCGGATATCGGGGTTGGTGATGTACCGGCGCTCCTTACCGGGGAACAGTCTACTGCAATAGTACGCCACCGGGTGTAGCAGCTTGCGATCGTACGCATCGTCATCGTGTGAGGTCAGTACACTGACGAGGGCACCGATGGCCACCGTTAGGAAGGTACCGATCAAACTGTAGTACATGTAGGACACGGAATAAAGACTCTGTGGGAAGCCGAGCCCTGGGGTCGTGTCCGATGGTATCGCGCTTGTGGTCTCCAGGTACGGAAATTCGGACTCCACCTCGAGCGGTGTGTTGGCCAATAGCCAGGATTTGGTTGGCTTCGTGATACCGGACGAGAACGTATCATTGGTGCAACCCTGTAAGCAAACAAAAGCAGGAAAATGTCAGTATTAGGATCACTGATCAGGGGCTGTGTAAGGATCCTCCGATCAAACTTACCTCGATGGTGGTAGGAAGCAGGACGACCTCCTTCGAGACGGTCAAGCTCCCGAACGTAATCCACAGTGTGATAACATGGGACAACAGCATACCGCAGGCGGCACCCTTCCAGTTGGCGATTGGCACAAGCATCGCGAGTAGAAACACGCCCAACAGTGGTCCCGAGGTGGCCGACGTCATTAGCATACTACTCTCGATCACACCGGACAGCAGACCGACCGAGAAGCCCACACTCATCACTATCACGCCATAGATGGAACCGATAAATTTGATCACGTTCAGCTGCTGCTTGTCACCGATTCCCTTGAACCGGGGCAGATGCGAAAGAAAGTCCTCCCAGGTAACCGTCGCCAGTGAGTTCAGGTTTGATACGTTCAAACTGAGCGCTCCGTTGAACAGGGAGGCCATGAAGATACCCAGTACGCCCGGCAAGTACGCAAACTTATCCTCCACGAAGAAGGGCAGGATTTCGTCCATTTTGTTGATGTAACCCGCCTTCATCGGATCACAGACGGCATACACCGAGTACACGCCCATACCGACGATCCACGCCAGGCAGAACAGTACGATCACGACGGGAATGTTGCTCATCAGCGTACGGCGCACCTCCTTGAACGTGCCCATGCTCAGGTAGCGCTGAACAAAGTTCTGCTGGCAACCGAAGATACTCAGTGACATAAACAGCTGTCCGAGCCAGGCCGACGTAGTGTCCACGCGCACCGTAAAGTCTCCGGTGAAGTTAAGGAAGTCAAGACGATCTGTGAAGAAAAGGAGGAACTAGTTAACACAACTGGCAATAGGGCACACTTCGTGCTACCTACCATTGTTGGCCGGGATGGTGAAAATCTTCTCGAAGCCTCCCACACTGACCATCGACTGGATGATGATACCGAGCGAGATCAGAATCATGGTGACGCCCTGTATGACATCCGCCGTTATCGCTGCCTTCAGTCCACCGAGCAGATTGAACACGATGCTGATCGCCGAGATGCCGATCAGTGACGCCCAGTACGGAATACCGATGACAGTATTCAAGGCGACGGTCGGTGTGTACACGGTCACACCCAGATTTAGCAGCGATCGTACAATGTACGTACCGGATGCAAGGCACCTGACGAGCCGGCTGTTGAAGCGCAAATCCAGATACTGGTAGACGGAGGTGACGCCCAGGTTGAAGTACACCGGAATGAAGACGAAGCACACGACCGGATAAGCGGTCACCATACCGTACAGCGTTTCCCACATGGCCGACCCACGGTAGAACAGCTCACTCGGGTAACCCAGAAACGACCGTACACCGAGTGTGCCACGTGCGATCGAAAGCATCATAGCACCCATCGATATCGTTCCCAGACCGAACACGTAGTCGGCCTTGGTTTTCTCCTTTTTGCCGAAAAACCGGCCCCACAGCGGGACCAGTGTGGAGAAGATGATAAACACGATGAACACCGCATAGTCCCAGATCAGGTCCATAAAGCTTCTGGCCATCTGCAAATAGAAAGACACAGTGGGATCATTAATTCTGAGCATTCTGACGATCGAGTTCTGGAGAGCTACACGATGGAACTGGCGATGGAACTAGTGTAAGGTCTTCACCGGTTGGTCACTGATAAGATGATGATAAGACACCTGATTCCGCCCTTCTTCTACGCTCCAACCAATCGCGACGCAGCGCGATAAGAGACGCGGACGACCACGACGACGCGCCGTAGTAGAGCCAAATGCTAGACACGACCGCCCCACTGAATGCACGTTTGCTTGGAGAACCGTTTACGCGCCATCCACGGAGGAGGTTCGTGTCTTCCACTTGGTGGTTTGGTTTGACCTGGTGACTTGGTGAGCATGTGTTTGTGATCGCACATCGGGGTCAGGATGAGTGAAATGCCATCAGGATGAATGGCCCTAAAGCTGGCTTAACACGGAGAGCGCCTTCACGGACCAGAACCATGGTACAGGCCAACCAGGGCCACCACGAGATCGGTTAGCACGGTCTCGATAATGATGCCCTGGATGAAACCATTTAAGACCAGCTAACGAGCCCATTAGCGAGTGCGATACATGTGTACGAACCGATGACGACGGGACAAGATCACACGGCACGGTACCACTTACATAGCGCGTTCCCATTGTTGCCACCGTGCGCGCCGTCAGCCCACAATTACACAATCCTCAATAGGATCTCAATAGGTAGTCCTCGGTGACGTATCGCGTACGTGACCTAGCGCGCGGCGTATCCGCGTGATGCGTGGTGACGTCGTAAGTCCGATTCGCAGATTCGCACACCGACACAATGCGACAAAAGAGAGGCCAAAACCGAATCGAGTCTACCACTAGGGTACCAGGGATCTCCCTTAACTTCCAACGAAACTGCACTCGTACTCGATAAACCGCGTAGGGCTGCTACTGCTGCCTGCTCAAACGCGACTGCAAGGTTCGACTGGCACGATTCGCGATCGATCTGCGATCTGCTAATGTGCACCGGTACCGCCCATACTGATCCCTTGTTGAATGCTGTTTATAGTAGAATGTCAGTGACAGATCGGGGAAGAAAAACCCGATGCCGACCATTGGTAGTGGTGGCCCCCAAAAACAAATCACCGGGAAAACGGGAAGTCCGTCCGTCGATTCGTGTGGCTCACGTGGTCTATATATGTGTGTGTATGAGAGTAGAACTGTTTCTTCCGAAAATAACTCCCGCTTAGATTGTATCGAGCCCCGTGGTGATGCCGAAGGTCAGAGTCCGGAAGAGCCTCGTGCACCGGACCGGATGTGGTGCGACTGTTGATGAATCCGTTGGCACGCTACACCGGACAGTGTAGCGTCACTTGGCAATCGGCTTCTAGATATCTTCTAATGAGTTTTTCGTCGGTGTGAGACCCCCACAGTGTCGATAGTAGTCTGACCGACGGTTGAGCCATTGCACAGGATAGCCACAAATGGCTTCTCATTTCCCGTTTACCGTGATCGTGAAAAGCGACCAAACACCAAACAGCCATCCCAGCCAACACCCAGCGAATGACACCAGCGAATGGCCACGAACACGGGAAACGGGTGCGATTGTGACTTTATCGTGCCGCAACTTGTACCCCCCCCCCCCCCCCCCCTTATACCACCTCCCGGTGTGGTGGCCGGTAATGAGCCTTGTTCGTGTTTGCTATTCATTTTTTACTCCATTTTCTCTGCCTCAACGTCATCTTCCACTGTAAGTGTCCCCGATAGTGGAAGGGGGTGGCACACAACTTGTCACTTGCCTTGTTTTTCCACCCCCGAGATAATGGCCGCTACTATGTACCTATCTGGTGGAACCGCGTCATACAGTCGCAGTTTTCTCTATCTCTCTCTCAATCCCGCCGAGTCGTTCTGTTTGCCAAATGTGGCCGGTTAGCTGAGTAAACAGAGTGCAGGTGTTGGTGCACCCGGAGTGATGACTAAGATGCAGGAAAGCGCCATCCACTTGACCGTACAAAGTAGTATCTACCACCACGTAAAAAGAACGGAACGTGCTATGATTCTTTGAATTACAAATAAAGGTTGATTCGCCAATTAGCTGCTAGCGTTCAGTTTGGTTTAGTGGAGTACTGCCACCATATTGAGTCGAATTGTGTGCTACTAAATTAAACCTCGGCGTACGTCAATGCAGCACTACTACTTCAGTAGGTCCACTTGCAGTTGAATATTGCATGAGACTCCTCTCCAATCGTGTGCGAATGGTGCTCGTACTCTGATTCCCCGATTCCTAACACTCAGACTGCCGTCACTTAAATTCCTGCTACTCGTCTAGTTCCATTCCAGATCTCTGTTGCTACCAGCACCAGCATCTCTTTCGATCCACCTTCCACCTGCCCAGCACAATTAATTTCAATCTCAAATCGCTGACATAAGGTGTTATAGAACGCGTTGGATCATCATCATGATTATCGCGTCGAGGAGAGCCTCTGACCAGGTCAATCTCAATGAATGCGAATAGTCTAGGGCGAATGCGATGCATGCTGACGTTGATGTTCCACGCACCGATAGCAGTTCACATATGCGTTTTGCGTAACAATGGGACCGGCTGGCTGGCCGGCCGGCCATCGCTCGTATGTGGTAGTTTTGAGAAGATTCGCGTATTAAAAAAAAGCAATTTTCACTGCAACCTGCACTTTGCCACACTAATTGATGCATCCACACGTCACGTCACTCAACGTTCGGCCACACAGCCAAGCCTCTGCCTCTTGTTCACGATGTAGTTTGTGGAAAACTAAATGTCAACAAGCAACCAAATCACTCACACACACACACACACACGCGCACAGGTGGGAAAACCGCGAACACTTGGGCTGGTGGTTAGTGTTGTAGCGCGGTAAACAATCGACGGATATTTACCATCATTTTGATTGCAATCCAGGTCTCGCCGGTGGCGAATGGTTGTGGTAAAGGGTACAGGCGCTGGCGTCAAGCGGTTGTTATCAACTCTGGAAACCTGCCACAGTGGGTAGGGGGTGGTTGCACGCGCACACGTGATGTGTGCAGACACCCGAAAAACAAACCGATTGTTTTCCCTGGGGTGGTTTCTTTTCTACTAGTAGCACTACCTCCCTTCGAGAATCGATTCGGAAGGCTAAGCAGCGCTCTGCGTCTTTGTCGTCGTCGTCACCTACTAGCAGTCACTTCGTCACTAAACAGCTGACCGAGTACCGAGCTGCGCACTCGCGGGAGGCCACGCTATCAGTGGTCGGCACTAACGGTGACAACGACCGTAAGGAACCGTAACGACCTGACAGAAAAGAACCGGCCAAGCGCCACCACAGCCGACAACGACCTGTGCGGTTACAAGGCAGCCGATGCAACGCGCGGCTCACCGAGACACGATCTGATCGCGAGCCCCCTTCCGAGATCATTCGAGGCCACCATTGATCGACAGTCGACCGCTACCACCATTACACGGATTGATAGTACCGTCTCTCTCGCGCCCTTCTCTTTCTCTCTCTCTCTCTATCGCTCTCTCTCTTTCTATCTCTAGTGATGCTAATTAATATGACCGAGAAGCACCTGGCACTGTCACTAGGTGATGCTGCATGACAACACCTGCGCGCCGATCTCCTTCGCGTCGATCTGAAGCGATTGCAAGTCCGAAGTGGTTGACGAGCGGTGCACTGTTCAACGCGAGTTCTTTGCGTTCTTACTACTGTACCCACGCGGTACCACGCGACTAATCGCGTGCGCCACCCTCATCCCCTCTCTGTCTGTTGATTAATGTCGCGGTAGTGCACAGCGCAGCGCTTTACGCAATATCGGTTCACTTCGCCGAGAAAAACGCGGGCAACGAACGTGCCCGGCACGCACCGAGCGGTAAACGTGCTCGGAATCGGTTTGCTATACTGTGGCCAAACGCGATAAGCCACTCGACAACAATAAGTCAAACCACCGGTTGGAAGGTTCGTTAGGAGAAAGACGTTTAACGTGAAATGCTTCGTTACTAGGTCGGAACTCGGAAAAAGCATTTGTAAGGTTAAGGTGAAGGGACACACTACATCGTTCGGAGGGAGGGGGCCCAATGTATGCGGTAGGAACCCATTGCTAAGGCCCCCAATGACCCTGTGCCCAGCACGAACACATGTACTACCGTATGATCGCAGATGATCGACGGAGATTGTCGAGAGGGTGCCACTTTAAGTCACATTAGCGGTAAGACTCATCAGGGCATTGTTGCACGTCACTCGACTGAGTGCTAACTTCGTGCAACATCACGCTCTGACCCTTTGAGCCGGACTAAGATGCCGGCGCACGATCGAGGTAGATCCCCGGATCCACGGATATCCGACGATATTTTCAACATACCTTAAGTTATTCCGGAAACTGGTCGCGCTAAAAACCCGTCCACTAACTTCAATTCACACCTTCAGCGCGTAGTAGCGTGCCGTTTGATACTTTGGTCCTATCGGAAGCGTTACCGAGCGATGACCCGAATTGGACGAAACGCCACTCGGTCTCGGCCTTATAAAGGTTCACTAGACACTGGCTCTTCGGCTGCCTTGGTTCCCAGTTTTTGACACGCGGTCATCGTCTTCGGGAGACGTTTATCAGCCGGCGTGCATGAGAGGCCCGGCCCCGCTATCAGCTGTCTTGCTTGCGGGTCTGCCGATTCGAGAACGGTCAATCAATCATCGTACGGGAACCGATTTCCAGCTATTTGTCGCGTGAACAACCTGTCGCTCCCGTTACCGCATCGTACCGCTATCTTCGATCGTTAGACCACCATCGGTGGACTGGTCAGGCATATGACTAACCACTCCAACGGAGGCGGAAGATCGTGGTAGTAACAATAGGCTGATGCGAATGCTATTTCGAGAAAATACAGCATTCGAAGATGATAGACGAGGAACTGTTTCGTGCTTCACGCAGCATGTCTCATTGCAGTGATGAATTTGGACTCAATCTTGTCTGGTGGAAATCTTAATTGCTGATGTGCATCTTTGGTAAGACCTTCCTGGCAAGAAGATTAAACCTTGCAAGACAGGTTGATGGCAACAATTTTGATAAAGCTTTCCTTGTACTTCTGCATAATTGAAACAAAGAACAGCTTTGTAAAACAAATGCATTAGAGATCATTTTTCCGAAATGCTTTATAATCCTTATTACCACACAGTGAAACCAAAATACCTATTATGATTCTGCATTATACCGACAATGGCATTTCAAGGATCAGCTCTTGACTACTAGCTACTCTGGATGACTCAGTACGACCTGAACTGTATGGCCGTTTGCGTGTATGTACGTCGTGCTTTAGCATTAGGAAACTCATCCAACCTTGTAGCTCTTGGGGGAGAACAAAACTGGGTTGGATATGATGAGCATGGCAGACGGCGACTCATTCCGTAAAGTCGCCTAAGACCATTCGTATTGACACAGTTGACGTGTTAGGCCCAGATTGAGATGCAGGACTGACTGATTGTCGATCACCAGCAAACGATGAATCTTATGAAGCATGTAAGCTGAAATGCTCGTCTGTTACTAAGGCTGGCGAGTAAGTAAATAATAATCATGATTCAGATAATAATCTCTCGTAGCGTAATAAAGATGGCACGTAAATGAAGCACAAAGGAAACAGATACCACGTACAGATTGATACAGATGAGACACACACTGAGAGAAATGTACTGCCATTAACTCAATCAACGTTCCACGGTAACATTCTGACAAAACTTTTCTTTTGATAAAACTAAAACAGTATTGTAATAAACGCGAATTACAGCACATACATTGGTGAGCAAACACGTCGATCCAGCGAAACCAGCAATGATCCTATAAAGGGATTGGTGAGATTCAAAACTGAGTGTAGGTAGATTAATCACCTCACAATCCAACCCAATCATAATCCAAAGTTCTAGTATCTTCCAACAATGGGCAACAGATCCGTAGTGCGTCACCAAGTACACAACACGGTACGATCATTTCACCCACTCCCCTGTAAATCTGTCAAGGTCTTTGACCCATAAACGCTGCAGTAAATAATGCTTCAGTGCAGCGTAAAGCATTTGTGTGATGTCATTGTCCAACAATGGATGATCCAAAAAAAAAACAGCCAAATGATTTGCATCCATCATTATCATTCGAAAAAACCGAAATTTCTAGTCTGTTGTTTGGATTATAAGGTTGTTCTCGAACGTGATCTCGATTTTTACAATTGAGATCACAATACGACGTCCCCCGACGTGACGTCAATGCAGTGCCCTACTAAGCCACTAACGATCGTCAATCAGCCACAGCCTAAAAACAAATTTTCAAACGGCCAGATTCCGTAAACGCCACGGGCGCACTTGACCACACTTTACGAGCGTACGCATCCTGGAGTGACCTCCGTAATCTAGGGAAGGACAGTTTAAGTATCTGATCAAGTTCCGGGGAAGTCCTGAAAGTCAATCACGTTCTCCTGCTTAGTGCGTTCCGAGAACGAGGAGGCGGCGCCTGTAGGTCCCGGATATCCCCGGGACGTTCGCTTAATGTGTCAAATCACGCCTCGCCGGTTACGAGAGAGCTCTCCAGCTACCGCACTGCTATCGTTAAAGTTTCTGTCATCCTTCACCGATAATTATCGTGCCGGCCGTGGAGTTAATGGTTTCCACAAACAGTCGTGCACCAAACGTGTTGGCGACGGTGGCAGCGGCGGCGGCGGCGTGCACCTGTCAGCGGCCGTAAACTGAATCATCCGTCGTACGCAGTCGCATGATTCACGGTCATGTTCGGTCACTATCGACATGCCGCTGGTTCGTGTTCCTGCAATCAGAACATGGAGAGCCGGGTTTTTGATCGTCAACATAAACACGCATCAAAATCGGACCCGTTCCTGAAGAACCAAAACCGATCGAATGAATCAGCTCTTGTTGATCAGCTGTTCGATCAGCCGTTGCCCCCGTGGTTGGCGCTTCTTGTGTGGAAAACTACTGAGAACACGCACCACTTGAGGCTGAGAAAAACTTTAATCGGTGATGGCTACGCTCCAGATGTTCCAGCGGCAAACAAAAGAAAACGTCAACACTATCTGGAGTGTCCGTACGTAAGATGGACATATTACCTTTGCCGCTTCAGAGGGAGTTGGCGTATGTGCAAGGAGCGAGTATCCCAAGTACGTCACGCTTCTTAAGTACCCGATGATGTATGTTTACTATCCGATACGCAAATACGCATGCCACGGATCGAGCGCGCTTTATCGAGAAGCGATCTCGTTTGATGGCTTGACACTCGAAATAATGAGTGTCAACCGTGGGGCGGCTGCAGTAGCGCACCTAACAACAACAGACACTTAATGGGGGACCCAAGAGCCACCCTAACAGACGCCGCTGGTCTCGAGCCCCCTTATCGCTATCACGTGAAAGCGTGTGAACCGCACCGCCAATTGCGGTTGCTCGTGATCAATGCCGTCTGGCGCGACATCTGTTCGTTGGACTGATAAAGAGCTTACGTCCAACTTGGACTCGTGTTTCAATTATGTTTCGCTTAGAGTTGAGACTGTTTTCGATCGTCCATTAAAGATGGTGGTGCGTGAAAGATGCTGCAGCGTTGATAGCACACTGCGTACATCACGTACTCCAAGGCACACGCGATGTCTAGTTCTGTTGTCCACTAAGGTATCCGTTCCTGCAGGATGTCAGTTCTGTTGTCCACTAACGTATCTGTTCATCTTATCGTTCCTATTGACAACTGGTATCACGCCAAAAGGTCTGCAGACAGAGTTAAAGCCAACAGCAAGAAACGAAGGCTTTACTGTCAGCTTTTCCAAACGCTGTCTAGCTGCAGCATTTCGCCTTTACCTACGTGGTACCACGAAGCGCTTCTAAATGGCCAGAGCAGACATACAGACGGCTCTTTGCTGTTCGTCAGCTATAGCACCTGATATACTTATCATGTACACATGCAACAAGCAATCTGCATCGAAAAATCAAATTCTACAGACTAGCGGCCAATCGTAAAGGAATCGGAATCACATATTTATCAAACCTGATGCTCTCAAACCGTGCATCAGTTCAACTACCTTATAACATTAGTAATATAGCTTTTTGCTCAACACTCACCTTGCTGGTTCGCTTAGCACCTTTCCTTCAGTGTCCGATTGGAGAACTTTTCTCAACGTTATAACACTCGTCGACGTGTTGATGGCAAGCACACTGCGGGGTCTCTCAAACTCCTCAGAAATCAAACCCCTTTGCACCACAAATTCCGAATACTTCACACTAAATTTCACTGCGCACAGTAGGTCCAACTCATCGTTCTTCCACACTTTCCCTCACTACAGATAACGCGGACGTTGTCTTTCGCTGTACAATGTAAAACAGATCAATAGCCCTTCCGGCAATAACGTTGCCGACACAGCCGGAGTACCGGATTTACTGTCTGCTACTGCTTTGTTGCGTTGTCACGTGCCACGAAAGTACGTTAAGATCACTCGTAAAATGCCCTGGCGCTCAATACACACGCACACACACACACATAGGTTGCGATCGTACGGGGACTGTACACGGGAACCTGCCTGATCCACTCCGTTAGCACGTTCGCGACGATCTGACGATCGCGACAAACCGTAGGTAAGCTTGAAGCCCACACGTCCAACGTCCCCTCTCCGGGAGATCGTCCCGGTTTTTCGGGGGTTTTTCTGCAACCGCGAAGCGAACCGGTGGGCTCAACAAGGTTTTTCGGTAGCCAACGGTCAGCTAGATCGTACGCCAGTCCATCCATCGTAACACTCGCTGTCAGTGCCTCTCCTTCTTTCTCTCTTTCTATCTCTCCCTTAAAGTCACTCCGCTTGGCTGATGGATGCTTCTGTTTCGGTCTTTCCCGACGGTAACCTTCCATCCGACCTTCTCATACTCCATCTCCTACCGATCGGTCCGTGGACATTGCTTTGCCTGCCTGCCTTTCCTCCCTTATACCTCCCATACATGTCGCAAGCCATAGGGCCGCCGGTCAGCTGCACTGGGACCGGATCAGCCCAGGCCCAGCCTGCAACAGCAGTTCGTGGCAGCAGTATGTTTTGGGTAAGTCTGGCCGAAAAATGGTTTCAATTGACACCGGTCTGACCACCGGTTGGGCGCTGGACACCCCATAGCATAGGCCGCCATACAGGCCAAGGGTTTTAGGGCCGGCCGCAAGGTCTGTCACGGTCTCGTTTTTCTGAGCGGCCACCGGTCCGCAGTGGTGGTGGTGGTGGTGGTGGCACTATTGAAACCTTCGCCAGCACGTTCGCTGGCCCTGCACGCCCGCTCGCCCAGCAGTCGGTTGGTGCGTCCTTCGAAGATTATGGTTCGATCGTGGGTATCAATTTGATGGTCTGACAGTCGCCAGGCGATCGTGGTACGCAGGTGTGGTACCATGGTTGATCGTGGTAAATTTCCATCGCTCGACGGTACATCAAAACAACAATCGACCCCGTTCAGTCGCACCTCACCTCCGAAAAAGCATAGCAAGCATGAGCGCGCGCGCGCGCCTTCATGGACATGGACGGCCCTTATTACGTCTGCTTGCGATGTCACATTTGTTTGTCATCGATCATCAGCGCTCATCGAGGACGTCTCATCGGTCTGTGATTGGTCTGGACGCAAAAAAGAAAAACAAAACTCCCCCCCCCCCCCCCAAAACGGTCACACTTTCGCGCGAATGACTAATCATGGGCCGGCGCGACTAGTGTCCACCTGGAGGCAGCGATGCGATAGGTGCTAATGGGATTCGCTTGCTGGAACAACTGCTGGAACGGTGGCCGCGTGGCGACTACGTATTGACACTATCGATTAGTACCGGCGGAACAATCGGATCGGATACGAACGGGTAGACCGCCCGCTAGGGCACCGTAAAGGTTTGTTTTCTGTTATACCCGCGCAGGCCTAGCCGGTTTGCTGTGGGTGGCTATATTTAAAAATCCGCATCCCCGGTCGCGTCCTCGGTTGCGAATTGTACCCGAAATGGAGAATCCATTTGCGTGGTACGGTCAGATGAAGATGTTAGCATGACCGGTGCCGACAGGCCGGCAAGGAATGGAATGGACAAATAACTCGTTCGGCCGTTACCGTGATCCGGCACGGGAAACGTAGCAATAACGCGGCCAGCAGGGGTGCCGTTATCGCAGGTGAACAAGGAGAAAGCATAATGCACTGGCCATGGGTGAATCCGAAACAATTGGGTTCAGTCCGGTTGAAGGTAGTTCCAGTCCGGTCAGTCAATACGTTTAGCAAATGGCAATCGATGATGGTACGACACGTTCTTATCACGCGGGTGTCGCGTGGTTCCAGACGTTCGTTTAAGAAGCCGCGTAAGACCAGGAGCCGCTTTCCGATGGTGTATACTGCTGATGCTGAGAATGATACCTTGCTTTGCACCGAAATGTAATCCGTTTTGAAAAATATAATAAAAATCTATTCACATTTCTAGTAGTTATGATACTAGACAGACTTATCATCGATCGATCTATTCTAAATAAGTTCATATAAGCAGCTTCTTCATTAGCGCTTTATTGATATTGTTGGAATACACTTTTTTCATTTTGCTTAAAGACCATCTATGCAAATCTAAAACATCGCGATTGTTGTGTCAATTGGAAATAGGTCGACATGTATCTCACTTCAAATACACACCATTATTATCAGGCACTACGTCTAGCTACTAAGATATTTCTTGTGCCTTTATTTAGGTCATCTGTAAAGATAGGACCTTACCTTGACCAACTTTCAAGGTCTTAGTAAACAGAAGAAACAGAATCGCTATTGCTGAAGATCTCGTTAGCATCTTCAATCTCAATCAGCTTCATAGTTCCGTCCAATAGTTTCCAGTAGATACATCATTTGTTGCTAAAACAACAAACGATCGATGATGATCTATTTTGGGTGTTAATGGGATGATCACGAGTCGCGTTCTCGCTCCCAATTCTACACAAATTGAGCGTTTACTAATCACAAACAGTCCCCATTGTACGGGTGACTATTCCTGCGCCGGAAACAACCGCTCATTCCTGGGGGGCCAATTGTTTCCACGCTTCAGTGATTGGAGGAGTAAAGGAAATGACATCAGGAGGTGTAAAAATATGCCTCAACAAAAGCTCAATCGTTTGCTGTCCGGTTGATAAGTATGTTTATCAGATGCAACACCGGTAGCAAAGGGTGAGGGTAAGCATTCCGATCCCTAGACAGAAGGGTACCAGTGACCAGTGATTTATCATCCACCTGGAACAAACGCACCAAACGGACAGATGGACAGTAAAATGGCATAGTTTAGTTCCCCAAAAAACTTCCAGCATCTCCCCCATCCGGTGGAATTCCGTTATCTGTCTTGTCTCATTAGACTATAACAATGATCTGTCGCTCACCTGCGCGAGTGTGGTGCCCGCGGTAACCGAATGAGGAATTTCGATTGTAAATACCCCGCAGCCCTCGGAAGGCCAGCGTTCGTGCCTTGTTTTTGGCGGTCAAGTGCAATGCTGCGGTCGTTGCATGGCCAAGAAAGCGAAAGCCCTCGTTTGTCGCATAGTGGCACTGCTTCGCATCAAATCAACGCCGGTGTAACGGTTCGTGGTTTGGTTGGCGCAAGACAAGATCTTATTTCGTTTGAAGAAAACACGTTTCTATTCGGCGATGCTCAGCCGAAGTGTGTTTAGTACAATTCATGGTAGCTACTGCTCCTGCCGTTCAGCGTGGTTCTGAATGCTGTTCACTACTCTACAACGATTGGAGTCATGATCGGTATTTTGGAAAGCAAACTAACGGCAAAGTAGCACAAATTGCGCAACACCTCTTGGTAATATTAAATTAATGGTAGAACCACTGAAATTATTTCGAATCAAGGACTGTGCGATGAAAGAAAAACTAGCATTTCTGTACGATCAATGTGTACACCATTCTGGCACATTATCAATGAAAGCAAGAATTGGCTGATAGAATTAATGCAATAACACACATGTGCCAAGACCAAGAAGAAAATATAATTCAGAAAGGATGACTTAAACCACGAGAAGATCGGTACAAGTGTTGGGATTTCAGAGAATCGCTCCATCATTCTCTACCGTTATCATGCTTTTCACAGCTCTTCGCTCTTCCAAGACAGATGAGCGTTCATACGCGAAACACAAGAAAGAAACGGTCTTAAAACAACGGAAACGAACGCAGGTTTTGATTTTTCAATGTTAGTTCGAAAATCTGTGTTGAGTTTGGTGAAATTGCATAGCTTTGGGCGAAGCGTCCATTGCATAACTTGGGGCAAAGTAAAGCGTGTTAAAGCCTGTTACAGAATCTGGCAGCCTTTTTACTCACAGCGGTTTGATTTTAGTAGCTTGTTTATGAATTAATATTTTTCGTGAATATTGAAGTACAGATTTGAAGTCATATCACGCCAGGAAACGCCAACAAATCAGAACTCTGAAATAAGACACGACTGCCGAAACCCGTGCCAGGAAGTTGTACGAACAAAAGATATCCAAGTTCATAGGCTGCATTTTGTTAGAACATAAAATTTATTTAAAAATGCATTTTTGAATAATATCCGACAACAAATTTGGCATTGCTTTGGTCCAGGGTCTTTGAGGAGGTGGCCAGTGTTGATTCGAGAAAAAGGGCTCGTTTTTTAAGATTGTTTGCGAAGAAACCATTCAAATTTGCAATAACCCAAATTTAATATTAAGCTACAGCCTTTCAAGAATATGTTGTTGTATGTTGTGGAAGATAGGTATAAAACCACGTTCATGGCATTCACTATAGAAAGGCGAGTCTGCAAAAAGGTACTTTTTACGATGCCCATCACAACTTTCTACTGGATTATTAGAAACATACAAATCAATATTCTTTTGTTAAATTATAAGTTTATTCAGGTAGCTTGGTCGAGATCCAAAAACTCGACGGAGCTAAACGTAAATTTTGGGAAAACCGCTTCAAAGTAGCGAGATGCATTGAGTCATGTTGATGCATAAAAATAATCAATACTCGTGAAAGGACATGCATTCATAGAAAAAAAAATGTAAATAAAAGAAATTGAATACTGAGACCCCCTCCACCCCTTAAACGTCCATAGAAATCAACAATTTTCAGCATTGGACCAACAATCAATCGAAATTTATGCAGTGAAGAGTGTCTACAGAAAAGGGTTTTTGTTCTTCTTTCGTCCAAAGCTCTGTAAAAGTTTGGCCTCATTTAGAAAGCTGCCTTTACAGCAAGGCGTTGCCAGTTTTTAGATTTCATGACAAGAACTTTCAATCACCCAAATTGTTCAATTAAATTGTTTCTTGGTTAGTTCAAAAATCAAAAAATCAAAAGGAATCTGAAGAAATGTGACAGAAATGTACAAAAACCAGCTCAAATTAAAGGTTGTAGAACAAGACGTCGAATGAGGTGACCCCCCGTACGTTTCGCATCCTTAATTTTTACTTAAAGCCAATAAAGAAACTGCATTGTTAGTGGTAATTCCTACATTCACTTTACAAGGTACTTAAACCAACACATGCTCGCGTAAGTTATCATACACGCCTCCCCTCGCCATACATTTATTTACACTAATTTATACACAGGAACTATAACGATTGAATATCACATGCCGAGAGTGGACATCCACATTGCCGTGCTCGTGTGCTCCGACTCCGAATCTCAATGCTTTGGCACAATTTCCTTCGCCGAAACGCCCTTACCGGACGACACTTCAAACGAGCCAAAATGCTTGCCATTAAAAGGACTACGCCGATACAGCCACCGAACGGCCGGGTGCAGCATCTTCATGTTGTACTCATCGTGGCTACTCCAGGTGGCCAGACTAAACACCATGCCCGACAACACCGTCAGCGCCGTACCGAACACACCATAGTACATGTAGGTAATGGAGTAGATGCGCGTCAACAAATCACTCGCATCGACCACATCCACTCCTTCCTCGAGCGTCAACAGCAGTCCACTACTGGATACATTCTTCTGCGTCAGCATCAGATCAGCGTAGCATCCTTCGATCGACGTATCCAGCAGCGCATCACTAACATTCGCTTCGATCAACCGTCCAATCACGATCCACAGTATCGAAAGATGCGACGCGATCATTCCCATGGCCGCACCCTTCCAGTTGGCGAACGGCACGAACATCGCGAGCACAAACACTCCCAGCAATGGGCCTGAGGTTGCGGAGATGATCAACATCGACGACTCGATCACACCCGACAGCAAACCCACGACGAAACCGATGCCCATGATCAGCACCGCGTACACCGTACCGACCAGCTTAATAACCGTCAGTTGATGGCGTTCACTCTTCGCTTTCCAACCCGGTATCAGCGACAAGAAATCCTCCCACGTCACCGTGGCCAACGAGTTGATGTTGGATATGTTGAGCGTGAGGGCTCCGTTGAACAGCGTGCCCACAAATATTCCCCATACGCCCGGTACTCGCTCGAACCGATCGACGATGAAGTAGGGCAGAATTTGGTCCATCTTCTCGATCACCGTCGCCTTCAGTGGATCGCAATGCCAATAGATGGCGTAGATGGCCATCCCGACGAACCAGGGCAACGAAAACAGCACGATCACGACGGGAATGTTCAGCAGCAGCGTACGCCGTATCTGGCTCATCGTTGGCATGCTCAGGTAGCGCTGGACAAAGTTCTGCTGACAGCCGAGCAGACTGAGCGAATTGAACAATTCCCCCAACCAAGCGGATGTCGTCGTGACGCGCAAATGAAGATCAGCCGCAAAGTTGAAAAAGGCGAATCGATCTGCAAAAGAATCAGAATCCAGAATGGTTACAGTAGTAGCAATAGTGTCGATGCTAAGAAGCGTCCGATGTCCACTTACCATTGTCCGAACTAATGGTCCATATTCGGTCCACTCCTCCAACTGTGATGCTGCAGTAAATCAGAATGGCGACCAGCATAGCCGTCATGCTGAGGCTTTGGATGACGTCGGCCGCTACAGCCGCCTTTAGGCCACCGAGGGCATTGAAGAAGATACTGATGACGGTAATGCACAGCAGCGAAGCCCAGTACGGTACACCAATGATCGTGTTTAGCGCCACGGTCGGTGTATAGATCGTCACGCCCAGACTGAGCAGTGTCCTTAGAATGTACGTTCCCGAAGCCAGACAGCGCACCAATCGACTATTGAACCTAGAAGCATACAGGAATGGTCTTAGTAAGTCCCAGTCTGGCCAATTCTAATCGCCTCATACCTTAGCTCCAAATACTGATAGACCGAGGTGATGCCGAGATCGAAGTACACCGGTATGAAGACGAAGCACACGATCGGATACGCACTGACGACTCCGTACAGAGACTCCCACATGGCCGAGCCACGGTAAAAGAACTCACTCGGATAACCAAGCACCGATATGACGCCCAGAGTCCCGCGTGCAATCGACAGCATCATCGCCAACGTCGAGATGTGTCCTGCACCGAACACGTAATCCTGCTTACTCTTGCTGTTCGTACTACGGCGACAAAGTCGCTTCCGTATCGGTATCAGTGCCGATATCACGACGAAGGCCACAAACACCACATAGTTCCACGCGTTGTTCGCCGCCGCCGCCGACGCCGCTGCTGCTGCATCGTCCGTATTCGCCGTCGCATCGCTGACCACCGTCGTCTGCTGCTGGCCCTGTTCCAAAGCAATCCAATCAAAATTCACAGCAAATTCCGTGTTAGTGAAACCAAGATTTGTCCAGAACGATTGCTGGAGGCGCAATTAGAATCAATTAAACCGCCCGGCTGTGCAGCCGGATGGCCGGATGTGTGTACGAGCGACGCTGGCGACATCAGGGACCCCACACGGGAACACACTTCCCGCCCCTACCCGTTCTCCCGCTGTTTGAGAGATAACGAGACGGAACGGCGTGTCTTACATCGAACGGAGCGCGTACCGAGGAAACGTTACACGACGTGGGTCAAGATCTATCATAATCATTATCCCCAACGGTTGAAGCCAGTACCATCCTCCATCCATGGGCAGTAGAGTGGCGAGCCCGGAACACCAACGACGCCGTGCGACGACTCACTGTCTGGGATGGTTGTCACCCGTAGATGATTGAAATGGTTCAAATTGGTTGGCAAAAATGTTTCAACGACCAGTGTCCAACCCACCCACCGCAACGCCATGCCATGCCGTCCCGCTACGGTCCATTGTCACGCGCGTGTGAGTCGCGGAACCGTTTACTTCACTTCCTACTCACAATCTACACCCCGTGCTACTCGCGAAGCCACTTCACAAACCATTCATTTTGAACGACAACGACGACGACTGTGACCACCGTGATGCTACCTCCGTGTAATTGCTTGGCTCGAGTGAAATTTTATCACGATAATCGTCGTCGTCGTCGTCCACCTCGACTGGAATTAACTGTAAAGGGCTTAAGCTTCTGACTCCTTGAGCTGAATCCTTGAATTACGAGGGCAATCGGTACCTATCCGGTAGGTAGGTGGTAAATTATTATTAGCACAAACCTTATCGGTTCCCTACTCACCAGATACGGATGCTAAATATTACGACGACGAAAAGTGACCAAACAAACCCCAAGCGGAAAGTCCTAGCTCCCAAGTGAGACGAGTCAGGCGAGGCTAGTGTGTCATCCTGCCAATGGCCGCCTATCTTATCAGGCCGCCCACTTGACGTGGGAATCTTCGCAGGGGACAAGAAGGAAATTTCCCTACTGACCACAAGCAAACATCTGTCTGGCCTGGTGGTGGTTCAAGTGCACAAACCATGTTCGCCTACGAGAGCATTGGCAGTCCAAACAGCAATGAAAGCAAAACCAAATCAAATCAGATGACACAGCGCGTACTGCTACCCCCTAAAGGAACACCAACAATAACACGTTGAGGCTTCCTATGGAGGCGGTTAGTTCGACAAGACAAACATTAAACTTCTCGAGTGGTTGAAGGGCGAAGACCGGTGCAGATGCTATTGCCCGATGTTCAGCACTCAACCAGAATCATAATTAGCACTCGGACGAGGATTGGACGTGAGTTATCGGAATGGACCTGACACCGCTCCGCTCACCTTCCCAGTCACCTTGCACGATGCTACCCAACGTCTTTGGTCGATTCGTTTCCTGCTTAACGGTTTTATAATTTCTTACAATCTACTTCTTATTTACCATCGCACAACTGCTAACAGCTTCTGTTGGCTGTTGCTTAGAACTTGCAGAACTGTCGAGCGCAAGAGCCACGTGCCGATGAAGATCGCAGGATCGCTCTGAGCAACTGGTCTGACGTGTTCCTGCTACACGCGAGTCGGCTAGTGGCCACAGCCGGCACGCAAACCTTTTGAAGGTCAGGGACAATGGCGTGGACGTAAGGGATAAAACTGTGATGCAAGCACTTGCCACCACCACACGATCACTGGTGGCGCGGGGTCACAACACAGGAAAGTCTACTCAGCAAAGCTGAGCCGTTCAAGAACACCAAACACACCGGACCATATTGTTTCTTTGCAACCTACACACACGTGCGCACTGGCACACACGTTGAAACACTGAAGCAAATCTTCACAAAAACTGACCCCACACTCGTCTTCAAGATAGAACTCTGATGGCAAGCACTGGCGCCAAGCAAAACTTTCTTGCGCACTCAGCTCGGCGTTTACAACCGGGCCTTGTCCGCGGTACAGGAATAGTGTGGTCGCGACCAGCCCTGTTAGTCAGTCGATCGGGTCGCACGTTCTGCGACCAACTCGGCCACTAGACACGATAAGAGTGAAACAATTGTTCCCCTTTCTCCAGACATTTATGGACAAACGAGAACGCGAGCGCGCGGACACGCATACGCGAACTTTCCGTCTTGGTATGTCGTCGATGTCTTGGCCCTGGCTTAAGAACAATTGTATATCCCCACCGACCCCACCTTTCCCCTGGCCAACGAGCAGGCATTCCGTATTTGCTTCAGTCAACATGATTTGATAACGACGATAGGATGTGTCACCAAAGACACAGGTATCAAAGCACTGCCCTAGCATGGCCGAGATATGTTAGACATGGCATCCTCTAGGTTGTCGCGTCAGATCCAAAGAGGAAACCATTAACCAATTGAAGACGTGACGCTAGTCCGGACACATGTCCAGACGGTAAGACTACCTTGCGTTGCGTGTGTTAGGTGTCATACCGGGGGAGGTTCCGCCGAATCTTAGTGGTCCGATCCTAAATCGTATCGTGAGATGCGTCGTGACGCGGTGGTGATTGATAGGGTGCGACAGTCTCTCCAGGAATTCCGGTCTGCCATCGTGGTCCATCGAACAAGATGAACTGGCGTGCCAATTGTAAAACAATCGACACCTACAGCGCACTAATTGCTATCGTAACGCAATTTATCATTTACTTACACGAAAATACAGATTGCAAAACCGAAAGAATGTACTATTCTGACCCCACATGGTGTCCGTAATCGGGGACTTTGGAATGTTCGGTAACTTTTCGGTGCGGTGGTGAAACGGATTGTGTTCCTGGCGAAGCGTCGAGAGCTGGATCGAAGCTGTTGAGGGAAGAGTTAACCACCGGCGGTCATCAAAAGCTGTGATCTTCCAGAATCCTTCCCATTCACGATGCACGATAGTCACGTCAAGATCACAGGCCACGATGGAATCTACTTTCAAATTAGACACACTCCGAAACTGTAGCCTCCGTTTCGTACTATAGGTGTTGCCACCATTCAATTCCACTCCGATGGAGCACCGGTGCTCGACTACGGGACGGGATGCGATGGGGACGATTTGAACCATCGGGCAGCATCTCTCGCCGGTCAGCTACACTCGTACGCGGCTTCTGCCACTAATTGAACCCTTTACGAGGAAGCGAAAAACACCTGACGTCGCGTACTTACTACTTCCATACATCCCCCGCGTACTAAACACGTAGCTGGCTACTGTTCGTGGTCATTTTGTTTCGCAGCGTATTGGCCACCGCGTACTGTCCCGTCGCAAAACTAGCCTCGGCAAAACATAACTCGCGCGCGTGTGTGCCTCGTGGACAACGATTTGGCGACGAGTCTCACCGAGAGAGTTTGCTGGTTCAAACCCGAACAGCGGGGCCATTTCGTCTAATTATGATGTTTAGCGGTGATTGTTATGCACGAAACTCAGCGATCTCATGCAGCGTGATCGTGTGCGCCCGCCCCGGCGAACGCATCTATCGCTTGGCACGCGGATCTTACGGCACGTACAGTTGTGCGGTACGTTGTTCGATCCGCCCTCCCAACGGATGCCACATGATCCCGATGAGCAATCGATGATCCGCCGTTGTAAGTCTACGCCTCACGCCCTATCCAATCAGCATACCGCGGCGACAGAGCTGGCGCTACAGTATGCATCGTATTGCTGCACTTTCCTAATGAATATTTTGCCTGACGATGTACCGTTGGGCGATGGAGCATTGCATTCCGCGTGGGTCGTGCGCACGTGCTGCAAGCACTATACGAGAATCAGCTCGTCACATCATCTTTGCGATTAAGCTGCCAACATCACACATGGCAGTGTTTCGTACTATTTTAGAGAACTGATAAAGTATGCAAATTACCAAGCGATTACGGCGATTTTTTCGATGCGTCGTGCAGCAAAAGGTGTGAAGCTGTAATTTTTAGAGCGAGGCTTGCTACAATATGGTGACCTCATGTCTTATCGACGATTACAGTAACGCTAGCTGCAATAGGAATTGGCGTGATTGTTGTTTGATGGTGCCTTATTTTTTTTAATATTTATGTTTATTAGATAAGAGTCTGGGTCTGAAGAATCTCAGGAAGTTGCTTTGAGGTTGACCCATTTCCCGATTGCTTCACTAAGCCTTGACTTCGCCAGGTCATGTTACTTCCTTGAATTTGAATTCATTATCAGCTTCCTTTCATCCTTTAAACGGTATGTACTCCAGAGAGGCCGATTGCTAATCACTCATTGCAATCTGAAGTTCACCAGTTTCAGGACCAAAGCAAGTAGTCATGAGTGCGTGGGTCGAATCGTCCCCGGTGGTTGAACGCAAGGCTATCCTGGCGGCCACAGCAAACACCAATCTCACTAATCTAGATTGACCCAGTTTGCTTTTAGTCAGGATGCATAGTCGGAATACAGGACGGACAACCAGTTACCCTTGATTCGCTTTCTCTTTTATTTATTTTCATATCACATAAACACAGTGCTGCTCATTGAAATAATTTAACACAAACACCAGACGGTGACCGGCGCATGTGACAAATAGTCATAACAAATAGGTAAAAAAACACATCTATAAACTAACTAAGATCGTTTACGTTCCCCGGCTCGACGACGCAATCGCAGGAACATTCTCTTGAACACTGTATATAGAACCACTCCGGACGCATGGACTGGTCGGTCTCGTGAGTTCAGTCGTGCGAGCTCTGTGCATCGTTGCTTGTGCGCCTGCATAATTACACGATACGGTCGGTCAGTGTCCAGCTGTGCTCTTGTAAAAGCCATGGGATAGGAAGGATTGTGAGGAGACTCAGTCTATGGAACACTGCCCTAGTGCTCAGTAGGGATCCATCTCAAAGTTCGACAGCTGTAAATGCTGCATTACATTGCGCGCCTCAAAGTACCCGGTATCCTGTGGATCATCCGGATTCGGGACGAATGGTGGCTTCAACGAGCTCATGTTTGACCAATCGATCGACGCAAAAAATGCCATCCGGCGCATCTGTTCGGCGGCGGGCCGTTTGGTTTGATCGCTCTCGAGCAGCTGCTCCACCGCTTCGACTGCTTCCACCGACAGCGACTCCTCGTCCGTTGGCCACTCGATGTTGCGTGCGAGAATGTTTTCAAACACTTTCTGAGGCGTCTCGTCATTGAACGGTGGTACACCGGTGAGGAACTCGTACAGACAGACACCGAGCGCCCACCAATCAACGCCCGGTCCGTGACCCTGCTGCAGCAGTAACTCCGGTGCTAGATAATCGGGAGTACCGAGTATACGCTCATCCGAGGGCAACGGTGCTCGACGAACGGATTTCGGCGTCCGGAATGGTGTTTTTACTGCCTTCGGGGTGTTCTCAACCGTCAGTCCGCTCTCCTCTTCCGTCACGCGTGTTCCCGCTGCAGTTGAACTACTATCACAGCCACCGGTAGCATTGGCGCCGGTGCAGATCGGCGACATGACGGACTCGTCAGGCATTTTAATGAAGTGTGCCGGAAGCAACGCCTCGCTGTAAGTCTTCAACTTGCGCGATTGCTCAATCGAGGACGGAAGCTGGAAACGGGTGCTCTTAAGCTTGCCCAGCTGACCGCCTTCACGGCGAATCTTTTGCGACGACACGGGTGTGGAGAACATAACGTTCATATCGATCGTGATCATGTTATCGCCCGTCTGCATTTCATCGTCCGACAGCGAGCGTACCTTCAGCACACCCTTGATCGGTGAGGTGGCCTTCCGTTTCTTCGGTGTACTCCGATGTACATCACTGCAGATGTCCAGCACATCGATTTCCTGCGTTAGCCCGGTGCTTGGAACCGGGCTGGCATCGACATCCGATGCCAGGGAATCCACTCGATTCATCGGATTCCTTCGACGTTTGATGCCTCTGTAGCGACAGAAGAAACCAATGTGTGTGTTAAGCATATCGAAACGTTAACCACCTAGATCTTACCGAAAGTATTCGGGCATTTTGAAGCCTCGTGTACCGTTCCGTATTGGCGAATGATGCGATGATTCAGTCAAATTGCTCATGCTATAGCTGAAATGGAAGAGTGATTTCCGTGTATCCGATGGGTCAGTTGATGGATGCGATGCACTTGCCCATTTGCGACTTACCTTCTGGAGAAATCCGATCCATAATAGTCTTCCTTGTTGCTGTTCGCCGAATGTTCTACCTTCTCGATCGCTGAAATCTCATACGGGATGTTGGAAATGTCGCTCTTTCTGCTGGAAACTCCCGAATCTTCCGTATAGTTCCGTTGCAGCTTCTTCGATGCCTATAAATGACGGGAAACATCTTCAAAACCGACCAGAGGGAAAGCAACAGGCCGCACAAAACCTACCATGAGACACTCGAATGGATTCATCTTTTCCAAGCGATTCGTTTCATCTACATTCTCCTTCTGATCTGCGTCCTCGGTGTTCTCTGGCGGAACGATCTGTACACGCCGCACGATACCGTGCGATTCGTACGATCCACTATCCTTCACGTCCTCACTGGAGGTGCACGTGTAGTAGGAAGATGAATCGTATTTCTCTTCCAAGACCGTTGCCTCCGCCCGATGTAGTTTAACCTCCTCGACCGTGCTCACGTTTTGCTCGGCCGAAAAGAACGGACTGACGCCCGATATTTTACTTTCGTTTTGTAGTCGGGACTGACCGAACGAACCATCGGATTCGTGGTCCGAGGACTCTGGCCGTACGGACTCCTTTGAAACTGCCTCCGTGCCTGCCGCTGCTCTTGCCGCCTTTTGTGCGGAACATGGTGCAACGTGGCTGGCCGCTTCGGCAATGATCCGTTTATCGTGTGACCCAAAGGACAGGTGGGAGGTCAGCGAGAGCAGCTGGCCGGGTGTGCGTGCGTTCAGGTTAGGGGAACAGTTCAGCAGATCCGATATCTCGAGATCGCGCCGCATTTCGATGCGGCTGAGACCGAAGTCGGTTAGCTTCACGTGCCCGGTAGCGGACACAAGCATGTTGTCCGGTTTGATGTCACGATGCACGATCCCGTGGCTGTGTAGGTACTGCAAAGCGAGACAGATTTCGGCCGCATAAAAGCGCGCCGTGTTTTCATCGAAGAACCCGTACATGGCCAGCAAGGACTTCAGATCGCCACCGACCATATATTCCATCACGAGGTACACCGACGAAAGGCTCTGCAGCGAGTAATAGAGAGTCACGCAGAAGGGGCTTCTCGAAAGGGCCAGTGCGTTCCGTTCCGTGATCACCTGCGACACCATATTCTTGTTGATCATTTCCGTCTTCTGCATCACCTTGATGGCGTACAGCTTGTTTTGATCGCTCTTCTTATAACCTAGAAACACCTTCCCGAACGCCCCTCGGCTGATCGGTTTCAGGATGCTGAAGTCCTTGATGGTTGGAAGCTGTTGAGAACGGAAAGGAAACACAATTAGAACCGCGAAATTCCACGGCATCGAGGCTTTTCCCGTACCTTTGGACTCGTCGCACCTCCCAGGGCGGCGAAGTTTTCCAACGTCCGAAATATAAAATCATCGCCGCTGCTGCCGTTAGCACGATCTTCCGCCGTTCCCAAAACGACTTTCTTCTTCGGCGTAGTGTGATGCTCGCCGTGCATCGGCTCGCTTGTCTTACTTTCGGCCG
>NC_064874.1:48469402-48476902 GCF_943734745.1 Anopheles darlingi
CGTACGCGTAATTCCTTCTTCCAGAAGAAGGAATCGAAAAAAACAGCGGAAACATCGTCCTACCAACGACAATCGCACGATGCCTGGAATCATTTTCCACGCCAGATCAACCATTTCGATAGGTTCAATTAGTTCGTTCGTCCGGGCCCGGCACGTATCGTGATTCCGATAAACGTGCAATTAATTCGAACACCACCATAAAACCGGCAAACAACGGTCAGCCAATGGTGATCCTGACCGAACGATACGGTACACGGTCGTTGCTTGTTATATTCGTTAGGTCCGGATTGTCAACGCCCGAAAGGACCGAAGTCCCATAAATTTGGCACCTTCCAGCTAATCCATGCTCAAGACGTCGTGACCGCCGTTCGTGGCCGGATCACGATGCCGAGAAATACCAATCTGTTGATATGCTATTGAGAAGTGGTTCGAACGTGTTTGTTCCATTAGAGAAGGTGAGGTGGCGCCCGGTTGTGTGCAAACGCTACTAAACGGGTTGTTAATTTGTATTCAATTATTCGGTATTTATACAGCGAGCATAATGTGGTCGCGGCTGATCATTGGTACTCCCTTTAAGGAGCTTTCTTTTCCCTCTCGGACGGGCGTCTCCACTGGGCTGGTTGTGGTTGGAATACATTTCGCCTTACATCGAAGCCACTGTCTCTTCGTGCTTACCATCCCTAAATGCGGGATCCGCACTGCCAATCGAGACCTGATTTAATCTAATCACGGCATATGTACGCCTCGTGCGCCGGTGGCCGCCCTGCCATAATAATAATAAAAAAATGGCCACATTCGCAAAGGCGCAGGCACACCTGCTAAGGGCGGACCTGCTGGATGGCCGCATTCATTAAAATACTTTCCACCATGCCCGTTGGCCATGGGGAGAAGCGATAAATTTCCCTCTCTCACTCTTTTTTTTTGTTTGTTCGTTTCTCGGTTCGGTTCCGTTCATCCTTGGGGCTCGCAAAATAAGACGCACGCACATCGAGCACAACACCACCGCCATCGCCTAGCGCAGAACCGCCAGAAACACACACACACACACATATTCTACACGCTCCTTTCGTGGCCAGGCGCACTCACTGTTGTTCGGAGACATTCTTTGTGCGGTCAAGAATGGCCCCCGGTAGTGGTGTTAGACTTTTGCTTTTAGGTCAGCTCGCCACTTAGCGATCTTCATTCAAGAAAGCAAGAAAAAAAAGGAAACAGTTCCCCTTCTCGGTGTCGAGCCGCGAATATCTTACGGAACCGGCAGCACAGAAGGATGCGATGAAACGCGTCGATCACGGTCCTGCGGTGACCTATCGTTTCGCGTGTACTACAGGTGATTAGAAGCTTTATGTTCCGCAGGAAATGGAAAAATGCCATTCTGATAGCCTGGAGCCGGGCTGGGGCTACCGGTGCGACATGTTGAATATGGCCACACGGCAGCGCGGTCTTTGGCATAAAAGGTCTTCGCGCGCATCTAGCATAAAGGACCCGCCTCCCCTCGTCGTGTGCTGGCAGACGATTGATTGTCTTGATATGGTCGAAAGAGAAAGCGCTCGACAAATAGTGGAACGTTTTCCCTTTTTGTATTTGCGGAAAATTATGAACACACGCGCGCGCACACTCGTATCCGTGTCCCGGTGACTTCGAGTCCGGGGTCAGGTCAGTCGAGTTAGATGGGTTTCAGAGTTGCAAAAGAACGCCCCAGCCCTCAACGATTAAGATGTCAAGCCGCAACGAATCTTGCGGCTTGGTTCTGGGCGTGTGTGTATCGGTTGAGCGATTACCCTTTTCCATTTCCAATTAGTTTAATTTTTCTCGCAACCGCGGTTGGTGTAAATGCTTCCATCTGCGTTCAGCACCTGATAGTGTTCGTGCGCAAATTACTTACCACCTCAGGGTGATGCTATCTAGAGAAGTTTTACATTTCTTTTCGAATTGGTTTGGTGGGAGAAGCATAACAAGCGTATGATTTGTAGTCTATGCCACTTAGTTAGTTGGTTAGCATTTTAATTAGTTGGTCGTTGAACCATTCATCATCTGCTCTGAACTGTTATTAAGTGAAGGCGATAGTCTGCATATTTTTCTTTTACAAAACAGTAAAAAAAGATTAGCACGTGGAATTAAACGGAATTTCATTTCAATAATCCAGTATCTCTTAATTTGAAAATCATGCTTTTTCCATATTCTATGTTCTGATGCTTGTATTGTTCATGATTACAGGGAACAATACTGCGATTTTTTAAATACTACGATAATCTCTTTGAGGAAGCGAGGGATATGGTGCTATGAGTATCCATAATTAAATATGATAATTCAAATAAAAACCGACGGATACCTGGAAGCAGCTACACGAGTTGAAATACGAAATTAGTTGGTCAAATTCAACCAGCAACTGAATCTGAGGGTCCAAACGAAAAACCCGCAATTCATTGCCATCCAGCACCGAAAAAGGTCAAAAATGCGCGAAGGTAAATGCCCACAGCCCATGTCATTGATGGATGACCCTCGGCGGCTCAAGAATTAATGACTTTTTACATCGACCATGGCAAGATCCAAGATTTAGTTACGAGAGGGAAGTTACCACACGAAACATACTCCTCAATAGCTCGTCATGACGGCGGCGATGGCGTCAAAGCAAAGCGAATCCGGAGCGGATCGCCACTGTTCTTACCCGGTGGTGGCGTCGGTGGTGCCTGTTGATTTCCCGTGTTGGACTTCCCGAAGGTGGTCAGCGCCGACGAGCTGACGCCAAACAGCACTATCAGCACGGCAAACAGTGCACTTATGCTTCCACAGTGTGTCATTTGCTTTAACGGTCCCATCTTGTGCTACTCGGCTGGACGCCTTCGCCACACACGCGCCTAGCTTATCCTTTGGCCCAGGAGACTGCCGTAAATCGCGGCAAAGCGTCCCACTGGCAACAAGCAACCCTGCTTGCTGGCTGCGGTGCGGTGCTGTGGCTCTGTTTTGAATCGGTCGATGAAACACGTGGAGCAACAAGCTCGTGAAGGTGTGCGGCTCACGACAAGTTCCACACGTCGTTAGCCTGCCCGTGCTAGCGGTCGGAAGGCTCCTTGGTTAGGCACATACAGGCACGCACCACTACATTAATAGACGGAACTTTTTGCTTAATTTGTCACTAGGAATTTGCTTAGCACTGGCAGCAGTAGCAGCAGCATGTAAGTACAGCACTAGATGGCCACTTTTATTGGCATCACATTCGTTCACGTTTCGGTATTCGCACATCAAATCATTGTGCCTTTTTGGTGAGTACACTTAACAAGTAGAACAGCAAAACCAAAGAACTTTCCTTGAGGTGCTAGCGCAAAAAACAAAATCTCCCGGAGGCGAAGAGCCAACAGCGACCGTACTGCTGCGGGTGCCGTGACGAAGTGAGCGAATGTCTTAGTACACCGCGGGCACTAACCAGCGAGACCGCCTGAGACCTAGACGGTCGCCGAGGTAGAGGTTTGCGTGTGTATTCTTCAACCTATCGCCGAAACTAATCGCTTCTGCACCACAACCACTACCACTACCAACAGCAACAGGATGGTCTCTTTCCAGCACGCGAACGGATTGCACGGAACAAGGACTGCCGTGTTGCCGCTCTGCGCCGCGGCTCCGCGACCGTACACCGTATCCGGAGGCGATCGCGAAAGGGAGAGCGAGAACGGCACAGAATTGCGCTGAACATGTCGTACCAGCGAGTGAGGTACTACAGGCTAGCTGCCGGGCAAGTGTATTTATAGTAAACAAATACACTACCCCCGAGCGGTGGAGCCATCATCGCTCGGTAGCGCGCCGAGCGAAATCGTCCGGCCATTCCGAGCCGTCCAAAAAGCATAATTATAAATACAGTCAGCACCATGCCGAGACACACGGACACACACACACACACTCGACTCACATACATACTGACAGCCTAAGAGGCTTGAATCATCAAGTCATCAAGCGGCTGGCCGCTAGCGGAAGCGAGTCTGATGATGACGAGGCCAATGACAACTTACGGTTCACGGGAGGCCTAGGGCATCATCGTCTACCGGTTCTCTCCTCCCATTCTGAGGTTGCTTTCGACCTTTGCGCGTCTAAAGGATGAAGAATTCTTGATGGACAACTGATTTTCCTTATCCAGAAACCCTCAAAACAGAAGCAGAAGCAAGAACCAACCAAACCTGGGGTCACATCGGTTGCCCAAAACAATCAATCCGTCGCTATGTACTACCACTACACCCATCCGAATAAAACTATTGGCTTTATGGTCGTTACGGATTCTTTCCGGAACCAAGAAAGGTAAGGCCAATCACCTACAACACCGGGTTCCGGTGGAAGGAAATGTTGAACATTTGCAAATGCAGCCACCAAAAGCGAACGCACCGGTGGTGACCGGTGGTGGTCCTCCCTGCTAGCTGCGAGCGTGATATTACGTGTGTGATCAATCAAACGTTATGCTTACGGGGTCGAAGGACATTTCGGGAGTCGAGTCATTGTGGGTTACCCATGCCCTTTTGTTTTTTTTTCCTTTTTTGGGTGACATTTCGCGCCACCCAGTCATTGTCAACCGGAAGTGAAACGAACGTTCACGGAACCACACGGAATTAGGGACGTCACAGCCGCAGGTCGCGTAATCGCACCGTTGCGTAGCACGTTTCAACCGAGGGCCCGGCTAGCACAAAGAAGATAGAACTCCACTCCCAACTCTTGGGGCGCAAGGTCCTGTGGCAAGGTGGACCGGTGGCAACAAGAAATGGCATATCTTATTGAGGCTCAACATGCGAATTCTTCCTTTTCGAAGGTGGTTGGAACCACTTACTAGAGGCTCATAGGTTCATGGGCCATTGCTCACGGTGAGTCGGTCGTTTGGTTTATGAGCCGCACAAACAGCGCGTGTGCCACGGTGCACATTTGTTTGAGGCATTGTTTCCTCCCTAAACTTGAATACGGGATAGAGCGCGAAAGGTTAACCTTTGTCTTACCAGTTGCACAGGATAGTAGTATCGTCCGTCAGCGGTCTAGATGTGCGTCAGGATGGATGGAATTTATTAGGGAACAAACCTGCCCTGGGTGTGATAAGGATCCACTCCAGTCAGGATAATATCCTGTTCACGGCCATTAGTCGATTAGTTAAAACCTGTATCCAACAGTGTGCTAGGGTCCTGGTCTCACATTTACATAATGCTATATCTGTCTTGTCTCAGTACGAGCCCAGTCGAATTGTTGTTTATGATGCAATAAAAAAGTAAACAAGTCCCCCGCGCCTTTTTCCGCCACTGTAAGCGAATGCTATACTCCCGAAAAGGGGTGTGTGCCAAGAGCGAGGCCAATAAATTCGAAAACTGCAACAATCGATAAGTAGACAGACTCTTCACCACGGATACAGTAAACTCGTCATCAAACGGGAAGCCCAGGCCTAGGGAACCCGGGGCAGCCGCATCGCACGTGCCCTTGGCCAGCCGTGGGCAAAAATGCAAAGCATAAGAGTGACACCGCTGGCAGCCATGGTAGCCACATTCCTGGGGGAATATAAATATCCAAAATCGACAAAACAATGGCGCTACGATCTGCAGGAACATCGGGCATCGGGCGAGCGGGCAATGAACGATATTGATTTCGCTTTGAAGGATTGCTTTCGTCACCGGCGCTTTCGAGCAAAACGATGGGGGGCAGCTTGAATGAGCGGTTTATGCTATGTCCTTTGTAGGTTCAGGGTCGTGCACTGGTGTGCTCCGCAACAATCAAACAACAACTCTTTGTCTAAAATTTCAACCTCGAGGCTAGTGTCTTCGTGCCTTATGACACATTCACATCCTTTATCATTGCTGCGCTAATGCAACACACTACAGAGAGCACAGAGAGCACAGAGAGCACAGCGAGCATGAATTTATTTCAAATGAGAAGTGCAAGGGTTAAAGGGACTGAAGGTCCTTTACCGGCCCCAAAGCGCCCAAAAGGACCTACGAAAGAGCGCACCAAAGCAAAGATAACGCACATATCTGCAGGACAAGTGCCACCCGTGGCTTTAATTGCTAGCATTTCGGCTATGATTGGTGGACTGGTTACACGGCACGGGACCACGCGCCATCACATAGAGAGGCACTGGAAGGAAGGTCACGCTAGCTTCGAATTAAAATGACTTCTTCCAACGATACCCAACGTTCTGATAATCATGGCTTGGAAGACGGCTGCCAAGACAGACTGCAATATGGTACTTCCGTCGGAATGGAACAGCTTGCTTGCCCCGTTACATCTTGGGTGCGGTACGACGAATACATTACACGATATCAACCGGAGTATGGAATTATACTAGAAATGATTTCCAAAATGTTTTAAAGAAGTGTAGATGATACAACGGTATAGGGACCTTGGAATTGATTATCAGCAAATAAAAGCTGACATTATGAGCAAAAGGGAGCAAGATCAAGGCGGAACCTATCCTGGATGCCTTTCATTCGTAATGCGCTACTTGTTTGCTCCAAAGGTAGTGCAGTAGTGATCGAACCGGGTGTAGCAACACTGAAACAAGCGAGATTCAACTGTGGCCTTTCCAAGGACTCATCCTTAATCAGGATGTGAATACCGAAATGCCTCGCGTGCTATCCTAGGCAGCCTAGTAACTAGCAGCAGTCGCCTGTTCGTGATTGTCTTTTTTAATTAAATAACTCCACTGCATGGCCGATACGTCGCCTTACTCACCTGTTTCTGCTCCCCACCCTCTCAGCCAGGGTCAACAAATTGCATTTCGATCGAATTAACTGACCCGGTTTAAGGCTAACCTTCAAATGCATCGCGATAAAGCCAAGACTACCGGATTCCATGTTTCAGCGTGCCGTGATGGGCGATGAAGGTGACCCAATTCTTGGTAAATGGGCTTCCAACGCAAGGAACACTTAGCCATTCCTGTGATAATTGTTCGTGCAAGTCGCAAGTTGCCCGTTGACGAGAGGCAAGCGGTAATGCAAGAAGACGGGCGCTGGGTGCTCACGAAACGCAGGATAAGCAACGACGCTGGTACCTTCCTGGGGGCTTCGTCGTTTATGTTTCATTGCGTTATGAAAAAGTGTTGAAATTCGTCACTTCACCGCTTTCGTGACGGGAAATATCATTTCCTTCAGTGTCCTTCCACGGAAATTCCTTGTTCGTTGTGATCATATTGGTGATCTAGATTTGATTCCACACTTGCGTGTTAAACCAAACAATGACGGATCCAGAATATTACGTACCGCATTAACAATATACGGATGTAATAGAAACAATAAAGTCGCTTGAAACTGCAGTTGAATCGGAATTGAGATAGCACCTTCCATTCGGATTGAAATCATTAAAACTGCTTTCGGCGACTGTAGTTGCATCATTAATTGCGACTCATCGACGTAACGTGTGTCTCAAAAGTGCCTCGATTGCTAACGAATACCAGCATAAAATGTACAAGTAAAGAACGAAACCAGAGTAATACTCTCTAACATACAATTGAAAGCCTTTATAACAATCGAAACAGCTCAGTGGCTGCCT
>NC_064874.1:48481902-48496902 GCF_943734745.1 Anopheles darlingi
ATGTTTGTCACAATGTTCCCAACAAGCAAACACTCAAATACAGTAGCCGCTATACAGGATGTTATTGGAAAGAGGGCAATACACCGAGCTCTAAGTTTCACGGCATTTGCCGGAGAAAGAAAAACACTGAAATCACGTATCGTGCCACCGATGAACTATCCCGACAGCAACGACTGCCAACTGGTTACAGTGTCGGTTTCGTAGCGAACCGCACTGGACACATTACCTTGCACCACGAGCAACAGCAAACACACGGCTAACCCAGCACGAGACATCTTATTCTTGTGCAACAGAACAGAACTACCTGCTCCAGGTTTGATCTTCTCTCATCGGCACTTCACGGTGAACTGTTCCCGAAAAACCAGGTCCCAACAGCTGAATGATAACGCTGGTCCGGCGCACTTCAATGGCCAATTGAAAACAGATTGGCAGACCATCATGATAGGCGACGAAACACCTGTTCCGTTAGCGCTTAGCCTCACACACGACCACGAACGGTGCTTATCATCCGCTATCTGGACGATGGACGGTTAATCACCCATCAACCGTCCGCTACTCACGGCGCGGTTGTCCGCCACTCGACACTTACGAACGCTCACGTCATCGTACGTTTGATCCTGGAAGCAGATCACCAGCGGATGAGCGGAGACGTTGGGAGCACGGCCCAGGATCAGACACCAGAAGCTGCAGAAGATCCATCTGCGCAGCAACGAGGGCCACATCGAGATCGTGAGCAGCATGGCAGCCTCCTTGGTCTGCACTCGCCGGCGTTACTAACGTAGACCGGGCTACTCGGACCATGTCGAACCGTCGAGTCGCCCGTGCTGTTGCGACCGTGCTGGTCACACCGCTCACACCGACACTAGCTGATGAGGTGAGGCGAAGGTGAAAAGATGGCTGACCTAGACCCATCATATCACTGGTTGAGGAGTGCGGCCGACCGCCCTATGGCCTTCGGTTGAACGATAAACACTTTCCAGAAATCCTCAAGCCACGAGCCACGAGCCAGCTACCGTCAATAGCAACCAACGACTGCATACATGTCGATAGCTGCGCTGCAGGTCAGCAGGCCACAACCCCCCTTCCGTCCAGGATCACCATTGCGCCCACAACGGTTCCGCACCACAGGTCACAGTACCAGCTGCAGCTGCTGATCCTATGGGTTAGGTCAGACCACAAACAACGGTCTGCTACGGTATGCTCGCGTTTCCGGTCAGCTCAGCAAGGTCAGCCGGTCAGCCACTGCGGAAACCGACTGTGAGCCACGGTACTCGGGGAAGGTAAAACCCCGAAAGGAGGCCGCGGCCATAATTCTCCGTCAAGTTTCTCATAAATCTTACACCAAATCACATTCATCACCACTCACACACACACACACACACACGTAACGGTGACCACTCGGAAGCCGAACACTGCAAGGCCACACCTGGAAGGTCCTTGTAAGTGAAGCAGGTGGCCAGGGAATGGTTAAAGAATTGGAGCAACTTTAAAATTGGCTTTAGGACTGTTTTGGACCATGACCAGTGAGCAGTTACGGTACATTCGGTACAGTATAGGTATGTGAATCAGGATAACATAGACATAGTAATCAGTTAGTACTGAAATGTAGCTTTCTAGTATATGTTACGAGAACAAGAACAGCTGAAAGTGCTGTGTTCCGGGCCTCAGCCGTAATAGGCACGAATCTGGGAGCTTGTTTCAATGGAATGCACTTTAACAGTAACTATATTCTACGATCGATTCATCAATCTAGAAGTAGAGGATTGATTTACTGATAAAGATATTTTTAAGATTGTTCACCGAAATCGTGGTGACTGCTGCTTTGAGATCCGGCAGCTACAATTACCTTCGTGATTGGACCAAGATGGTAACCCCCGTTTTAATTAAATCAATCCTCCAAACCGAACTATGCGTTCCTCGAATCCAATGTCACCAACCATTGACTGGTAAAACCTTCCCATAGATTACGTCATATTGGCACAACAGTGAACGTTGTTCGATAACTCTCGAAAACCTATTGTTTACTCTTCACCGAGAAGGTTTGTACTGATTTAACAAGGGCAATTACGGTGCATTCCAACAATCCTTAGCCAAATGGTTTTATGATCGTCGTGGACCTAAATTCCCTGCAGAACATTGTGCACCGTTTCTGGCTACCTTCTGGGCTATCTGGATGGATTCCGTACGTTACGTACTCGACGGAGCGCTCCTAATGGACATCAACCATCCTCTCTACTACTGACCCACCAACCAGCTATTCCATGCACTCAATAATCGATATGGCACACCACGCTACCACCACCACCACCACCACCACCGGCTGCGTATGATGGAGACCACTCGACTAGATGGTTCGTACAACGACTGCAACAACAACAAAAGCAACAAAAATCCACCAACGCAGTCCAGTACGGTCCGTCCGTCCGGTTGACGTGTAATTGAAGAGGAGTCCAGGTAGTGCTGCTGATTGACAGTGTAAATTATGCATCGACCATCGTCTACCGTCGTGCGATCCGTTTGATAGTCGCAAAAAGCCAACGTAAGGATAAGCCCCTTCCCTAAGCACCCTACGCCGGAAAGCATTATCCGATGCTTAGCGAGACATTGGGCGTGAAAGAACGGGCCGGAAAAAGGGGCCATTTGCACGCGGTTTTTCGAACTCCTCGACGAGCCACTATACTACTGCTAGCTACTGCCGTCGATGACGTCATTTCACGTGTTCACACGTTGGCCTTCATACACCTGTCCCTGTACCCCTGTACAGCCAGAATCTGAGCTCGAAAAACCGCTTTTCCGCTTCCATGGAGCGACGACGAGATCGATTTGTTTGGCCGGCAACAATGGAACTGTGTGTGTGTGGCCGTCGTTTCTTTTTGGGCTGGGAAAAAAGGGTTTTCTCTCCTTTTCACGGTTCCACGATGGATTGCCTGCTAAGCGAAGTGCCATCGATGGCGTCATGGCATGGAGGAACGGCTTATGACGTCAGAGCATAACCATTTCGAGCTCCATTTGACAAGTTGACAGGCCGACCGAAGGCAAGTCGGCAGCAAAGCAAAAAAATGGGGAATGTAATGTAATTATTCCGGACGACCGGAACTTGCGTTATGGTTATCCATTTGTCCGGTGACATGTTCCTTCTGCCGCTTGTCTTTCCACTACTACTTCCCCTCCCCGATTCCATTCGCTCGTACACATACACACACACACACACACACACACACACACACACACACACACACACACACACACACACACACACACACGCACGCATTGTCTACTAGCGATCGCGATTCTCGGAAACGATTGAGAACCGTCTAGCAAAGCGTTCTTGCTGGTGGCTCAGACCGGGGACTTTTCCTTAGGTAAACTCAAATCAATATTACCTTCCTTTCCACATGGTCGACTGCATGTACAGCCGACTGTAGAGCCGGTTTATAACGGTTGTCCAGAACCAGAGCGCAACAAACGTTCCATCGGTTCTCCCCAAAAACAAAAAAATCCCATTAGCTGCACCCGAGGCTGGGTAAAGGTTTACTGGGAGTGGTCCAAACGTCGCGTATTTATGACCAACAGTCTCCACCCGTTCCTCTGAACCGCGATCCTACCTTTTTCATCCTTTATCCCAAATGAAAAAAATGAAAAATACAAGAAACATAAAATGGGTAACTTTAAATTGAAAAACGGAATTGGGTACTGACTTGCTGCATCTTGCGGCAACCAATCCTACAAAACGGGTCCCAGAAAAGGGAGTTCTTCTTCATGTTTGTCTTCTTCTTCTTCTTCTGTTTTCTGGCTCGGTACCGTACAAACGTGTTCCCTGGTTGTGCGGGCATGCCGGAATTGCATTAGACGTGGTAGAAGGGTAGAAGATTAACTTTGCAAACTTCTGGTCCCGTTGTGATGAGAAATGATTGTGACAAGGGAAACTTCCACGGGGGGATGGGGTGCAAAGGAAACGGGAAATCGATTAGCAAAGCTGCTCTGGGGCTGTGGGGTCCACTGAAGCACTGGTGACTGGTACAGGAACCATGAGGAACTGGCACGTGGCAGTCAGCCGAGCGATTGATTTTTGTTTCTTTTAAGCATTGTTCAAAAGCACCGCTCTTCACTTAACAAGCACCCCGTTCCATTTCCTCCCCACCATACCTTCCTTTCCACCGACGTGCCTCGTCTCACAAGTGCCGGAAACGGTTCGAGCTGCCGAATTTTCCGAACGCACCGTAATGCTGTCTTCGCAGCATAATTTAGTTAGGAGCGAGCGCGAGGAGCGTATTTGCCAAAAGTATGCTAAACAAATTACAATTCCTTCCCTTCGTCGCAAGCACACAAACACGCAGACATGTACACACAGAAACGAAACGGAACAATGAAGTAAATGGAGAACGATAGCGACCAGCGACCGTTCGGGCGGTACATACACACAATGAGGTTCGAGAACCGATTCGCATTTAGTAAAAAAGCGTAAGCCCTTGAGTGCGCCAAGCGTGAGTGCGAACTGATGATGAATACATTTAATTTAATTCCTCCGTCCGTTACTCCCTTCCTACTCCTTCCTCGTGCTTCCGCCATTTGGCCATTTTCGTATCATTAATTGGATGAACATAAATAGTCGACAGGCGGGATCGTGACTGTGTGTGTGTATGCTTGTGTGCAGCATGTGTACTACCGCAGCTCCGGTACCAGTGCGGAATCGTGTGTCGCGTGCTAAAGCCATCCCTTTCGTTATGATATCTATGCATAGTACCCGTACACAAGCGCCACGCGGATATGGAAAGCTTTCTAATAATAACAGTAACAGTAGTAATAATATCCTCGTTTCCCCTTTGGGCTTCGAGAGCTCCGCTGCCCTACTCCTATTTCGGTATCCGGATTTGCATGAACCACGAAGGCCAACGCCTTCGATGGAGGTGCGGTTGGGGGTAGGGGTTTTTGGGAAGAAGCGTGGATTAATGCAGATAAAGCGAACGCTCTGGGGACAGAGCGCCACGCCGCTTACCCGGGGGGTACACCAGCACACCAAGAACCATCTAATAACGAGCGCCAACGACCGCCACCATCACCACGAGCACCACAACTGCACCACTCCACTGTATTCGTGTTCTAGTACATCCTCAACATCGATCGAGGGGCCCGCGAACATGCGATCGAAGCGAATCCCATTCCCGTAACCCACCGAAAACTCCAACCGACCGACCGACCGACCATGGGAGAAGGAACACAGACTGATTTCAGATAGTTTCGGAGCGCGAACGAACCGCTCAGGTTACAGCTGCAATCACTTGACTACCTGCTCCGGCGACGGCACTACCACCACCTGCACCACCACCACCGTTATTGCGTCGTCTATCTGCGGTTAATTAGTTAATTAGTGGCCATTTCTAGTAGTGCTGCTTATGCCGAGGGCCACAACCGACCACGAAAGCCGCGTCCCTCGCCATCACCATCATTGTCGTCATCGTCGTCGTTGTCATCGTCGAGTGGTTATGATATTTTCGCGCGATTTTTGTACCCGGTTTTGCGCCAAACATTAGCATGCCAACGAGCGGGCAGCTCGCATCCCACCACACAAAAACAAAAACCACACCTACTGTCTATTCTACGCCGTGTGGTGAAACAACCCCCGAGGGGATTGTCGCGGGTAAAACACGCGATGGTTGCCGCTTCAACGGCGGCGTCGGTGGTGTTTGCGCGTGAAACGCACACTTCCTGGACCCAGTGGACCGAGAGAAGGCCCTCCGTGTCCCTCCGGTAAGGTTATGCTTAGGCATAAATCTGTTTGCCGTGCCTCGGCAGTCCCGCTTGGGCACAACACCACGGAACACACTGTACGCTGTTCACGGCACTGTTGCTTTTAACCTTTTACAACGATCGATTACGATTACGAATGCGCTCGACTCGAGTTCGAACGACCAACCAACCGACCGACTGACTGACCAACAAACAATCCAGAAAGGAGCAGGACAGCACAAGAGAGAGCGCTGGACATACCTGCCGGTGAAGGAGGGCCAAGAACGCGACCAGCCAACGCTGACCAAACGGTGAACGGAGAACGATCGAAACCGAGACCGAAGCAACCACGCCACGGACTTTGTCACCGAGAGCGAGAGTACACGGTTCGGCTCGCGTGCTGGTCAGTTCGTGAACATACCCAACGTCCCAACGTACATACACGCACGCAATACCACCACCAATGCCTCCCCTCATTGGTTGTTACCAAAACCGGACGCTATTTTGTTTCATTTGTCCCCATTGCTTTCCACACCCGGCTCCTTTTCCCCGTTTTAATTTGCGTTTCCCCCATTTGCGTTTCGTGGTTAATATTTCAGACGTCTCCGGAACCTGGAACCTCCCCGCTGGTGTGGTTGTGGCCAAGGGCGAAACGACGCGACGCTTGTGAGACGCTCGGCCCGACAGGCCTGAGGACTGGCCTGCTAGCTGCTGGCAGTCAACGCAACTCAAACTCTACTCTACTCTGCTCTGCTCTACACGGCAACGTGGACAGTGCACAGAACGGAGCCGGGAACGTCGTTCTGTGTCGTGTCCTGGTCGTAAAAACCGGGTCAGAGTCAGGTCCACACCGTTGTGGCCGTTGTCGTTGCGTATGGACGGTATGAAGACGGAAGGCCACCATTGCGGTCCAGGCTATTTGGGCGGCTTTGCGAGTCATTAGTAGCGTTAATGAGGAACACAGCACCACCTTCCCTGTTTCGCCATCCGACTCCGGTTCCGGCCTTGCCTGTGTGATCCGAGGCAGGATCGACCCCGTTACCGTACGCCTCCAGTGTTGTTGTTTGATGTTTTCAGTTCGATTTGGATTTTTGTTTAGCTTTTTGTTTCAAAATTTGACCCAAAACCTAACACCCTCTGCTCTGCCAGTGAGGATATAGTGTATGCACCAATAAAAAATAAAAAGAAACCAGGTACCAGGAACCAGGCGTCTCCATATTAGTCCACACTCTTTTTGTTTTCCCACGAATATCCCAAGGCAACTCGCATTACTCAATTGCACAACTCATCAACGATCAATGTACCACCAAATAGTATCGCTTTGCCACGTACCAATCTACAGCGTACTAATAGCATTCGCTTGGAGTTATCGATTCGACGATCACTCCCCAAAATGCTGGTTCACAGGCTCAAACGTTCACAGGCTAATCGGTCTTGGTAGCGTACGAAACGTTGTAGGTCCGGCGGTGCCTAGCACCCTAGCACAACAGGTACTTTGGCCGATACTAGATGGAATCGGATCACTATTGCTACAACACTTTGCTGCTCCAGCTGCTGCTGCTGCTACTGCTGCTGCCCAGTATCCTCGCACAATGGCACAGCAACACTTTGACCACAACATCTGCCACAACAGCTCTCCCACAACTGACTCGGGCAAAGTAAGATTGCCGTGAGTTACGAGTACGGATGTCACCTTCGCACCCTGATGAACACTCTTCTGACTGCGATGGGTTCGTCCTTTGCTCGCTTTGTCCACCATTTCCACGCTCTCGATCTCTATCCCTGTCAAAGCATCGCTTTTCTCTTCTCTCAGACCCATAAAGCACCGCGCGCGCCCGGCGTTCAAGCTCGGCAATCGCTCACCTGTTCACTCAATCGTTCATTTCTCGCCTTTACTCGCGTTCTGCCGGCTTTTGTAACTCGATCGGCGAGAGCTTTCCGCGATTCATCGTGCCAGCATAAGAAAGACCGCGCTGGAAAGCGCAGCAAAAAGATACATTTTCCACCATGGTTTTCCTTCACCCACGAAACCAGCCCGTATACCCCGAGTACCATTACTCACTCACTCTGCTCAACGAGCGAACAAGGTTCGGTCGTTGGGGAGGGGAAGGCTTTTATCAGATTTATCGTTAAACCGGTGAGCGAGTACCCCGGCTGCCGCGGAAGTCCTCGGTGGTGGATACTTACGAGCAAATGTGTTGTTTACGAATGCATTACGAGAGGGAGACTACTGGCACGTCGTCGTCGTCGTCGTCGTCGTTGGCACTGGAGCGCTGCTTCTGGATCGTTGGAGGAGGGAAGAACTTTCCATCGTGCAGCTGATGCGGTCGCAGCTGTTCTATTTGCTCGCAATCAGCGTGCTAATATGCAAACTGCGAGTGCAAATTAGCTCTAATGCATACTTTAATGAGAGGAGTTTCGGGATGAAGAATGTGACACAAACTTATGCACGGGTGTGGCACCCCGGTATTTGAAAAGTTATTTAGACTTCTCTCAGCGGCAATATTCGTGAGGGTGAAAAGCTGAATAAATGGGTCAAATATGAGTCGGCGGGCTATCCTTTTTTTTCGTGCGTGTCCTTGCACTTACTATCATCAGAAACAATCGCCAACCAAACAGAGACAACAGGTAACAGACCCGGTATCATTCGGACACGCAACCCAAAACCCGACCTGTAGAGCGAGCGAGTAGATTAATAGTGCTAATTAGACGTTAGGTCTGCTCCCGGCAAGCACACGCCTGAAGGGTACGTGTGGTTGATCATCATGTTCATGGATCGTTACACGGTGCCAACGGTGCCTTCATGGTCAAACGGGGCCCTGTCCAGTACAGGTCCATCCCCTATCCACCGCACAGTCAATTACTTCCGCAAGGACATCCCATTACGGAACCACCAGGAAACAAAAACAAAACTTTATCAATCATTGAATTTCCAATTTAGACATTACGTTAAAAATGAATCCCTGATCTAATTCCGGCTGATCGATATCCTATAAATATGGCCCGGCATATGCACGATATTTGTAGGTCATGCATGCATATACGGCTGCCAGAGCTAGAGGCTCCTGAATGGGCCAGAGTGATAGATACATTTTAGATTAGATGAGTCGTCCTGGCGCAGGCTTACGACGAACTTTTTACCCAACAAGTGCACACATAAACACGTACACAGAGCACAGGAGCAGAAGCCCAGGGGGTTCTCCGGTATCTGCTTCTATTTACGAAAGGAAAGGCGACGTGACGCCAGCCATCGATCAATTATTCCGCACCGCAAGTCCACATGCATGCACAACCATCCACGGCTAGCAAATGTTAACTGCAACATGAACCGTCTAGATGACCTATTCAGCATTAGTTCTTCGATGCAAAAATCGTTCTTTCTAGAGAATTGCTACAGAGGAGACTCCAGTTGCTCTTATATGCATTTCTACTTTTCTACACCAGCCAGGATTGCATGATGTTGGAGGAAGGTATGTCGTGTAAAACATGAATGCGTTTCAATTGTTAATTAATGATTGATCACGAAAAGTTCCTGATGATTAATTTAAAATCGATTTTATTATATCTTTGTTAATCACATTTAAAGGAATCAAGCAAAAAGCTATACTGTTTTTGAGTTATACTTATCATCTAGAACTATTTGCAATGTTATCTGGATTTGTTAGCGGTGATTTTTGTATAATTACCATTAAAAAACCACACTAATTGCTTTAAATGGAGGATCATTGCTCTGATTTTGAGCCAGCATGTGAGCAAGCACGAAAGCAGACATATTAAAGATAAGTAGCAATGATCCTCATTCTAGTGATGAAATACGCTAGGCCTAGATCATGCCAACTATATCAGCGAACGAATGAAGTAATCGCACGAAGAAAAGATTTCTTGCTGGTGCATCTTTTTCATTAGCCGAAACTACTAATAGTAGTATCTACAAGTAGTTCCTGCCAAGGTAGTTTTTACTACTAGTACTATCTACTAACCGAAACCACTATTGGCAGCCGAAACTACTACTAGTAGCCGATCGAGGGTTATGATTCTTCGCGCCAGAATTTGACAGCTGGGTTGACAGATTCGTTTGTTGTTACGAAACAGCAGAAACACAACAAAACAAAAGTATAGCCGGCTTTCTGAAATCTGGAATTCGTTCAAAGAATATCGGTGGAAAACTGTAAAATTCTGGGTTTTCTCGGGAAATTTAGCAGCCATTGAGAACGAACGCAACTAGTTTTCCATACGTATCGTTCCTTTTCACGTTGGAAAGGCAATTCGGATGCCGGTCGTCGTGTGAAATTACGTAAACGAAAGTGCGCGCGGTGTAAAATGTTGAAACTCTGTTCCCGGTGGAGTTCAGCGCCGAAGCGGTTCTTTTCCTCTGCCCTTTATCTGACTGGCGATAAAGCACGGGAACAGTATGCCGTCCTGGTGCCGTACCTGGACTTCCAGCACAAGCTGGGGGACTGGGATCGATTACGACGAAATGTGCGTCTCCGGCGCTCTTCTATCGATTGCGACAGCCTGAAACTGCAGTGGGAACTTTACCGGGACGTGGAACTTCGCAAGAAACAGATCGAACAGAGCCGCATCGAGCTGCAAAAACGAATACAGCAGTCGGTCGATGAGGCGGAGAAGAAACATCTTAAAAACCGAGCCATCCTGGCACGCGAAGACCTGAAAGCGCTCAAAGAGCAAAGTTACGCCGTGGCCGACGCATTTATAGCGAACAATTTTCTCGCCCTCCCTAACGATCTGCACGAGAGAACACCGGAGGAAGAGGGTAAAATACTGTACGAGAACGTGGCACCCAGCAGCCGGCAGCCTCGGTCCAAAGATGTGCTACAGGCTGGGGCGCGCACCATCCAGGAACAGTTTGAGTATGACGCGCTGTGTTTCTACATGACGGACGACGCGGCGTTCATGGATCTGCAGTTACCGATACGGTGCTGTGAGACATTCCAGCGGGACAACTTCATAGTCTTCAGCAATCCGGACTTTGTGCGATCGTTTCTAGTTGAAGCGGCCATGGTTGACAAGGAGACGTTGCATCTCATCCGGGAAGATGAGGAACCGGCGGATAAGGTGAACCTGCTGCATCTCTGTGGTGGTGGAACGTTACTTAGCTACCTTGGATATTTCACCAAACTCTCCGTCTTTCCTTCCGCGCTGCCACTGAAGCTGGTAGCCCGAGGTAAACGGTACCGGCAGCATCAGGTTCAGTCTAACACGGTGCACATGTTCGGTGCCTGTAGAAGCTACGAGGAAGCGGAAGCCCTGTTCGACGAGACGCTACTAACGTACCGTCGGTTCTATGATCAGCTCCCCGTGGAATACAGACTGGTGCAAGTAGCGGCGTGCGATCTTCAACCGGCCGAATCGATGCGCATCGATGTGGAGCTGTACGATTGGCAGAATCGAGGCTACGTAAAAATTGGCGATTTAAGCTTCTACGGTGATTTCCTTAGCAAACGTATTGCTTTCATTTATCAGGACGGTAAAGCGCAGCGTTTCCCACACATTGTTGCCGGCCAGGCCATTAGCTCGGTGGAATTAATAAAGCTTCTACTCGGGAATGGTGTCCTTGCGAAGGATCTACCGTTTCTCAGTTATCATAGTTAGAACACCAAAGTACGAATATACACAAAGTTCCGTTGTTTAAGTGTTGCAGTTCATATCTTCATAATTAACAATTTCCGAATCCAATCGGGCTGATAAAAGGGATAACATTGATGTAACAAAACCATATATAACTATACATTAGTTAACCAACACACATACACACACTTTGCTCAACATGCTTAAGGATAGATGCTCATCAGTTCAGATCTCGGTTGCGTCCCACGCGTTCCGTGCAGCTGCCTATCTAACGTATTGATATGGTTCCTGAATGGTTGGCATTGGGCCAGGAAGACCTTCCGCTGTCCACGTTTGCACGGTATTGTGGCTGGTCAGCAGCAGAAGATGCTGATATTTGGAGAACAGTGCACTGGAAATGAAACAGAAATGATAATTAGCACGATCGCATCGTAAGCCCCTGAGTGCTTTCTTCAACACTCACCATCGTATATCATGCGGTTCTACATTGATTTCCCGTACCAGCGCTAGATTCCAGCTGGAATAGAACCGCACAATGCCGGATTCAAGCGCTACCACGATACAATTAACGCCGCTTCCTTCTTTTATCGACGAATAGGTGACGGCACGGATCGGGCTCTCGACGAAAACGTGCTCTACGTACTGCGCATTGATGGTGTACAGTCGTAGCTGGTCCCGATGCGTTGCCATAGTAATGTTCACGTAGTCTAAGTTGTAGTTTTCTGTAACCTCGAAGCTATCATCCTCCTCCACTAGTGTCGTGCTGGACCAAGATTCCTGCGTAGCAAACGATCGCAACCCAATATTGCTGCTCGTAGCTGCTGTGGTTGGTTGCTGCGAATGCACCGTAATGATGTCCCCTAGCGTCGGGCTAATCGCTACCTCACTGATCCGGGAGTGCAGTACATTTACCGGTTTGGGAATTTCTCGCACGTACGCTAAACTATTGGCATCCCAGATGACGGCACAACCATCGATCGACACGCTCACCACGATCCGGAACTCCATCGACAGCCGTATCGCACTGATCGGCGCCCGGTGTTTTAGTAGCAGAATCGGATAGTTCCAATCCATCTGTTCGTCCTCCTGTAGCTGCAGCTGTTGCTGATACTGTTGCTGCTGTTGCTGTAGATCGGCATCTCCATCGAGCTCCAGTCTGCGTCGTATATTCGCACTCTTCCGATCGATCCAGCGACGGAACGAGCTGGAGCGTGTGCGTACCATCGTCACCGGTGGTTGCATGTTTTGATTAAAGAACGAAAGCCGCCGTCGGCGTGTCCTGGGTTGAAACACCGCTATGCGCCCCGACCGGTGGCCAAGAAATATGCTCGTACAATTGGGATCCGTACCACAGGCCGTTATAGGATCGCTGGCGGATGTATTGCTCCCGTAGTACAGCTCACGCGGACGCTCGCTCCCACCAGTGTCCTGCTGCAAGGGTCGTATCCTTAACCGATCGTCCCGTTCACCCCAGCTGATCGTGAAATGTTGCTTCTTCGACGTACCTTCCACCACGCAGAATACATTCATACGCTCTGGCATAACGAATACCCGGTCACCGTCTAGGGTTACCAACGCCGCAGAGATGGCCGGATCATGCTTTCCTGCGACCTTCTCCCGCAACGACGGTAGCATCGCCCAAGCATCAGCCAACCGAGGATTCGCCAGAACGGGGCTGCCACAGTACAAACCCCACCGTAAACCGATCACACTGTCCAACACCTTGGGCGGGCTTGCACCGAGCGTGTGCATCCCCGGTGGTGGATGCGCAATCTCAAACAATCGGCGTGGCATCTGTCCGTACGTCTTTACCATCGTTTCCAGGGCTAGTTTCATGACCGGATCATCGATGTCCGCCACACTAAAGTCACAGTGCGTTGCCGGATGAAACACGTTGATCGCTTCAATCGCTGATTGTCCCGTCTGCTTGTAGCCGAAGATCAGATCAATCCAATGGCTTAGCTGCCGCCGCACCACGCTCGCCTCGAGTGCCTGCCGGTGAATAAGCACGAACAAGCGGGCCGAGTTGTGACACCACGGTGGCAACTCCACATGGTTCACCGGATCGCCCGATTGCCGTACGCCAAAGTCGAGCCCCTCTCGGTTTTCGAGAAATTCCGGAAAGCTGAAAAACTCCGGAATCAATTCCTTCACATCGGTAGGCGAGTCTCGGCTGGCCAGGTTCCAGGTGGTCTGCAGCGAATGGAACGTTCGATCGGGAATATCGAAACTGTCGTCCTGGTAGTGTAGGAACAGCTTCGTGAAGGGAAACACACGCACCAGGAAGTGAAGCACCGTACCGGAGTTGGAATAGAGCGAGCTGTAGTGGTACGGTTGGATCTTTCGCCGATCACCACTCGGATCACCGCCACTATCCGCCTGTCGGAGATTATTGTAGTTGTTGATGTAATGCTTCTCTAGCTCGCGATGCTGCACGGCAATCGGTTTCTCGAGATTGCGGAACGTGCGCTCGGACAGTAGATCCAGTGTACGTGTATCGTAGCTTGCCAGTACCCATGGGAACACAGGATATTGCATCAGATCGTGGTAGGTGCGACCGGATACCTGATTCAATAGCATCAGATACTCCCAGTTCGACAGCGTACCCTCGCGCCACTGTTGCGTGTGATGGTCCAGCTCCTGGCGACCACACCGAACGAAATGATCCTGGAACACCTGCTCGAACGTGTCGCGCTCACTCGCATCACGCTCGAACACGATGAACAGCGACTGGCCGCTCTTGAGTAGCACTTCCACGGCGGATTCCTGCTGCTGATACCGCTTCGTCCACATCTTGGCAATATCGTGCAGATCGTAAATCTCCAGCTCGCCATCGTACGGTTTCAGCACCATCTCCGTGCACGTTAGAATACACTCGCAGGGCAGTTCCTGGACGGGCGAAATCTTTAGCACAGTAAATGTGTACAACACCTGCTCCTCGACTGAGTACTCATGTCGGTAGTCACGCGCGAAGAGATAACTCAACAAACCCTTCCTCTCTCCGCCCGTGCCCTCCTCGGGACGCGCTTCCTTTAGCAGAAAACGTGGGTTAATGCTCAACTGGCAGCGTTGCATGCGGCGCAATGTCATATCCGGACCATAGGTATTATCACGTTCCCAGCAACCCGGATAGTTACTCACATCGTACCAAGGGGCATCCTCGTGTGTCATTCGACCCACTAACCGGCGCCACTGATCGTAGTACCGGTAGTCGTTGTCCTTGCGCAGCTGTATTATCAACTCTTTGCGCAACCGATTCTGCTTCTCCACACTATTCCGCGTGATCTGCATTGCGGCTACCGTGCAGGAGTAGATCAGCTTCTCTTGCCGAGCGATCGACTTCAGTATCGTCTGCTCCTGATCGTTTAGGGCAATCGCCCGCAGGTACTCGAAGTCTTTCAGCGTTTGCGTAAGATTCCAACTGGTGCCCTGTGCCATTGGGGCCCCATCGATCGACTGGTAGAACGTGTTCACGAGCCGCAGCTCGTCGAGGGGAATGTGCTTCTGGTTCAGCAACAGAATGCTCTGCACAAACACCTTCAGCATTTTAATGTCGCATATCGCGGACAGATGGTTGCCGCCACCCTCCAGGTAGCAGCCCAGCTGCTTGATTGTGTAGATCTTCAAGCTAAGGGGCCGCTTCGGAAGCAAACACCAGAGGATGATGTTGCCCCCGCGCGGATT
>NC_064874.1:48506902-48509402 GCF_943734745.1 Anopheles darlingi
AAAAGGATTATCGGCGGGTAAACTAACATTCCCCGGTACGGAACAAAATGCTCCATTCCACGGGAGATAGTTATTGCGCCTGTTTTGATTCCCGCACGGCTGAACCACCCAACAAATCCGCTTATCGCATTTATTCGTCTCTATACTCGCAGCGCAGCTCAACCTCGACGTTAACTTGCCTACTTTGACGTGTGCAATACATGAACGATCCGGATCGACGAAGGTTCCAGCATAGGCAGCGCTAGTGAATCGGAAGCTAATCTTGAATCCGCTACTTCGAAGTGTACTACGGAAGTCCCGAGACGGAGGTACCTGGAAGACATGGAACTAGATAACATCTTTCTCAACAAGCTGCCAATCATCGCAGCCACGGACAGTGGGGATGGAACGTGGAACCACTATGCGTTCCTCGAGAGCACCTGGGGAGAACGGAAGATCCTGCTGAAGATCATCGTGTTCAGCTCACTCTACAACGCGCCGCTCAGCTTCGTGTCCGAGATAGATCACGAGGAGCTGCAACAGACGGCCATGCGCCTGGAGCGCACCCTGGAGGAGTTTCTGCACGAAACCAAGCTTGCCCTCTGCACGGAAGGCGGTGCGAATGGTTTCAGCTATGCGGTCGAGGAGAACAACTTCGTTTGGCGCAAGGTGCTCGGACCACAGCTGACCGTTACGTACGGTTCTGTCATTCTGCTGCGCTCCCAGTGTCTCCTATCGGATGTACTGTCCAACTCGATCCACGCCCAGAACCGGCTGCGGGCGGACGTGCAGCTCAAGAACAAGGTACTGCTCGAGCTGAAGGATGAGCACGAGGAGCTGCTTGAATTGCAACGCCAACAGGAGGAGGACACGCGCTTGTACGAGATCGAGCTGATAACCAAGTGCATCAGCATACTGAACGAAAAGAAGGAGGTTATCAATCATTTGAAAAAGCAGCTGGCAGAGGATGAGGACGAAGTGGTGGATAGTGAGGAGCAAACGGATGGTCAACAGCAGCACCAGCACCAGTATCAACACACCGCACCTACCGCAGACGAGGAGGAACAGCCGCTGTTGCCGAGTGATCTGCGGTCGGAGAAGAGAGGCGGATCAGCTGCGGCCGCCACCGTAAGTCGTCCACCAGCGATCAATTATCTCGACTCGGAAGCTTCCTACCCTGACCTTGAAAGCGGTGAAGAGCAGGAGGATCCGGAGCAGGAACACGTTATCCTACCGAAACGTACCAAGTACCAGCAGCAGCCGTCGCACTCCGCCGGTCAATCGGAGCTTGAACCGGCAGCTGCCGCCAGCACATCGGCTGCAACGCGGCATGAGCTGGTCTCATCACCAGTGGAAGAAGCGGCACATGACGATGATGTTTACAACAAAAATACGGAGGAACTGCTACAAGATATTTGAGTCAATGCCCGTGCGTCCCTAACGCGGCCAGGTTGAGTGTGCTTTTTGAGCTATTTAATATTTGTCGTTTGTCCTGAGATAGTCCCGACCTATAGAAGACCCTCCTTTGAAGCCGAATCTGGTCATCAACCAATTCCTTTTCCGGAATATGGATATCCAGAAGCGCAATTACCTTGTAAGCCATCATCACCGTACTTTGTAGGATTTTAATGTGTCATCATAGTGCAATGGTAATAATATTTGATAGTTTTATAATATGTGCCAATACTGCTGAGAGGAAGGATTGCAGGATTTTTCCCGCACAAATTAGCGAAAAACAGAAGCAGCATGCACGAAATGGCAGATCAGTGTGTCGAGGTCGGAACATTGAGTGCTACAAGATGCTACACAGGCCGGCAGCAATCCTCGTGCGACGGAGAAAATTCATTTTATTTAGATTAAATTATTTATTCTTTTTTATTGCCATTAGAACTAAGTGTAAACCCATTTTTTGATAATAAACAATCGTAATCACCCTACATTTCGAATGTGTTTCTGCTTATAGCTGACAAAAAACGAAGACAGTTTGACCGCTCGGGATCGTGCAAGATGATAGCAACAGAAAGAGCAGCCTGCACATAAGTTATAATAGAAAAAGAGCAGAGTTTAGTAAATGAAAAGAATCAAACAGCGAGATCGTGTCCTCTCGCTATCAACTGCGATGGAACGAAGATGCTATCCGTATTTTTAGGTATATTAATTTATTTTTCGCTTTCGAGCGACAAACAAAAGATGTAAAACAACCTGTTCTCTTTCGAAACCCCTAATTCAGGCGCCCATTTCTCCCGTAGATCAGCAACAACGGTTTTGAAGTAACGCACTACAGGAAACTTGTTAGCTACAAATTATTTTATTTTTTCGATCAAAGCAAATTTTCCGCACACTAGCTGGCAGGATTGGGGCGAAAAGAAGATGAACGGAAGGAAGCTCACTCTCGCCTTCCAGTGTTCTCACACATCCGGATCAGCTTGGGTATTCCTGGCATTCTTCTCTTTAGCAATTCTCTCATTCGTCCGAAAAGAGGTTAACGGTTTAAATCGAAAATTTCTATCAACTAAATCGT
>NC_064874.1:48516902-48531902 GCF_943734745.1 Anopheles darlingi
ACAGCAACTTTCTGTTTGACCGTGCTGAACCGAGCCGTAGCCGTACGGCCCCATCCTGCGACCTGCATACGGAAACCAACGTAGTTCTTCGTCCTCAATTCCGCCTGTACCGGTAGACAGATCGGTTTGATAAAGTCCGAGTACGTCACCACGGTTTGCAGCCGAAGCAGAGCTATATCATGGTACTGTTCCGGTGACGCAGGCACGTATTGCGGGTGTGGAATCTTGGCTACTATCCCAATGTCGATTGGCGGTGGCGAGCAGTCTACATCATCGCCCAACCCCTCACAATCCTGTGCCGTCGCGGTATCCCATTCGCCCAGTCTCACCTCGGCGCTAGAGCAAAGTAGAAGTAACACAGGAAAAGCAAAAATGCTGCTAACTCATGTCTGGGAAGGGTAGGTTGGCGCGGATCTGCCCAAGGGTACTTACAGGTTCCAGGTAACCGGTATGTCTTTACCATTAACGCAGTGCGAAGCTGTTAAAACGTAGCGATCATTGATCAACACCCCGCCGCAGTGGAAACCGGCTGCATTGTTTGCTATTGGCGGCGAGCGAGAAAAAAAGAGAAGGACGACGAAAGAAACGGTATTAATCTCCCAAAAAATCCCCAAAACTCAAAACAGCTCCTATGTGTGTGATTGTTTCCGCAAACACCCATCCGCGCCTGCGTGCTACTTACGTTTTGCGTACTTGAGCAGAGCGATCCACGGGAACTCGTCGATCTTGGTATTGACTCCACCGTAGATGCGATCGCTAGTTTGAATGCCACACTGACCGGGAGTAGGAAGTAGATCCGCACCAACGCGTGCCGGGGCCGGCAGACTATCCGGTGGACAGCAGACGAGCGGATGCTTCTCGGCCGTTGACCAACCGCACTGGGTACGCTGGAGGTACAAACGGTCGGCATCGGGTAGTGGTCGCTGGCGGATCATATTGTAGAGTGGGGTGCAGTTACGCAGTAGTATACACTGGCCAACACCGCTGTCCGGCAGAAGGCATTGTTCTGTAAACATGAAACGAACCGTATGGAAATCAACACGGTAGAGTCAACAGACACAGAGGTCATCGTGCACAGCATCATGACAAAAGCACGAGTTTTCAGGATGTCCGCTCACTCTCTAACCCGCCATCCGACTATCAAACTCGAGGTCAGCCCAACTGCTTCGAAATTATTGCGTGCACCATCATTGATAACGGATGATCATCGTCGCCGACACCATCCTAGTCCTACTTACGAGCGGTGGCTGTCGTCGTGCAGCTCAGTATTACTAGCAACACCAAACGCAAGGTTAACTTATCACTTCCTAAGCAAGGTACTGATCTCATCGTTGTAGAGTGGCGCCCCAGCGATTCAACACGAACACGTCCTACTCGATCGACGCTCTTCGATGCTCTAAACGCCCAGCAGCCGCAGGTCGCCGAGTCGCTGAGATTGAGGAAGATCATCGATCGTCGCTCCATGGTTCGCGGGGGCAAGGTGTGACGAAGCGAGCAAGTGCGAAGGTGCATTGATGCTAGCGTTCTAAGGGGAGGGAAGGGTAGCAGGTAGGTAATGGGATGTTTTCGCACTTGTTCTCGCCACCATCGGGATCGGTGCAAAACACATGATCTCTCGTTTTGTCTACATCGCGCGCTCTAGAACTAGAGCCGTTAGAATACCGGGAACATACGGTGACTATGGCGATAGATTGGGGAATAATACATTATTGGGAATCCCAAGGTATTCGCGGACACTTCGTTGTGCTATGGGCCCGATCGAAACCCATCTTTTTGCTGCTTATACCATATTTGCCTCCAATCACTCTTCCTTCTTTCGGTTACTTTTCGGTACGAGCCCGTTTTCGGTTCGTTTGTTTTGTCGGTCTGCGATCGGGCGGATACCGGTTCTTTAATTTGTTAACTGGTTTTGTGCAACAAGATTCGCTGCGGTGGAAGGTTACGAGTTGCTCTTGAAATGGCCGATACGTACAAGACAACAACAACGACAGTCAGATTCGGATTGGCTGACCGAGCATGATCGGCAACATTTTTTTAGATATTATGCAAAAAGGCTTTACGGAAATTTCACAGCTTTTCAGTCATTGTTAGTGCAGCATATAATACTTTTGTTTTACAATGGTTATCACATTAATATACGCTGCATGATAACGTGGTTAGCTCACCACGGTTATCCTTAAATGTTTTTCAAAAACTATCATGCAATACCGGAGACTTGGGAAGTGGAAGCCCCTAATTTTACTCCCTTTTCGGGTGAGTTCATCTCTTTGCTGTTTTTTCGGTCTTTGTTCTGCAAATATGCTACTTACCTTTTCAACTCCAACAAAGTCTTTATTTGAACAAACAGATCGTGGCCGTTGATGAGAATAAAATACACTAAAAAGTGTGCTAAAAAGCCAACCATCTATTATGAACGAATAAAACTATTTATGCAAAATTTTCAAAATGATGTTCCTCACCAAAAAATGAAGAAAAGATAGCCATCTGCTTATCAACCGATTGAAAAATCTTTTAAAGCAGTTCAATTTGATATGACACTTTGTATTACCGTCAGCAATTCTCTTCTCTTCTTATTAATACACAACACACTATTTATTTGTAGTGCTGATCCGTGAATACGGAGATCTCTTGATTGACGAAACATTATTACTCCAATGTTGGGTCACGACGTGATGCGAAGACTAAAAAAAAACTAAAAGAAATTACTCCGTGTGCAATCCGGAATCTGCCATACAAAAACAAAAATAAGCTGCATATGAATAAAACTCGATTAAAATGCATGAAGGTTCTTCTGCAAGGAAACAATCTATTATAAATAAGCAAATGTTCTTTATATTGATAAAGAACCTAACTTTTCTTCTTATTAAAAAATAATCATTAAAATGATTAAGGCAATAATAATAGAAGAAATATGCTAATGGAAGTGATTGAAAAAATGAGTAAAGATGATACTTGAGAATTGATTATATAAAAAAATTAATGTCCTAAGATGGTATAGTGTTTGGGTACTGATGCTCATGCCCAACAAAGTTTCTATTTCAGATAATAACCGATAAGAATCGTCCGTTCGACGAAGAAGAGACTCGGACAGACCATTTTCAACAGCGTGAGTATCGCACTCGAAATCGAAAGCTCCGCTGAGCAGAAACGTTCTATTCAAGGATGGCAGCACAGACCATGTGCGATCAATTGATTCAAATCGATACGGTCGAGTTTGGCGTTACTGACCCAAATCGTAAATAGTTGAATAGCCGTTTTCCGCTAAGCGTGACCCCGTCGTCCCGTGCAACAGAAAACACAAATGCGTCCAAGTTCAGTCATGGTTAGTCTATTTCGAATTTCACTAGTTTCGCGACCCTGCGCGGCAAGATTCGTGATTTGTTTCCCGCTTATAGAACTAATTGAGAAACGTCGGAACGTCCAAGTTCCCGCCCTCTCATCGGTGGTTTCACCCCGATCACAAACGATTTCCACGACCACCCTCTCGGTCTATACGCCTACTCTCGCTCACTCAGGCCTAAAGAACAATATTGGCCAATATCCAGTCGATGTAGGACGAAATGCGTGTGTAGACGCCGGGAAAGTTGGAAACCCCACAAGAGCGAGGTCCAAACGATACCAGCCCCAGCAGTACGAAGCGATCGCGCGTCGACACGGCCTCGTTCATCAAGGGCCCTCCCGAATCGCCCTGACAGGCGTCCCGGTTTTCCTGTCCTTGCACACACATTTGATTGCCGCTCACAATGATGGGATTGCGCGAGTTAACCGAGTACCGGGCGTAAGAGGTAGCACAGGCGGCCGTATCCACGATCGGTAACCGCAACCACTGCAGTATCGGACTAGGCACGTTGCTTCCTGCGAAAAGAACGACACTTTTTAGCCTGATCACTACAAACAGAGAGAGAGAGCGAGTGACGTGCGTGTGAAGATCACTTACGATTGCTGGTGGATCCCCAACCGGCAATGATGCCCATCTGGCCCGTCAAATTGACCGCGTATGGTGCGTATTGATCGAGCGGTAAGCAGAGCGGACTTATGATGTTGTACGTTTCCGTCGTCTCCTGCAGCTTAATGAGCGCGATGTCGTTCGCATACTTTGGAGTATCGTAGCGATCGTGCGGAATAATGCGCTCGATGGCAAAGTCCTGGAACCGGGCCCGGCACCGTTCGTCCGTCACCGCGTTGCACTCCAGATCGCCCAACCGTACGCTGACACTGGGATATTTGGAGAGACAAGAGAGGGTTAAGATGCTGTTCTTTTCGTTTCGAACGTCGACGGGCTAACGTACATTTCAAGTTCGTCGATTAGATTGGTGACGCAGTGGGCCACCGTAATGACGTGTCGGTTCGTGATCAGTGATCCCGCGCACCGGTATGTCACCCTTCCGGATGCTAAAAAACAAAAGAGAATGAAAACCATTAATCCGCTGCTCTTGCTACCGGCAATGTGTTGTCGCGTTTTCCGATTGCTTACTTCGATTCCGGTACGCTAACCGCGCCATCCATGGGAACTGACCGGGGACCTCCGATTCACCTCCGATGATACGCGTGTTGACCGAGAGCCCACAGAGCGGTGCATTGATCATCGGTGTGTCGGGCACTACCGTCGGTAGTATCGTTGTAAACACAGCTTCCATCGTCGTTGGAAGCATGTTCGTCGTAGTAAGCGCTGGTAGCGTCGTCAGGCTGACACCGGTTGTCGGTGCAGCAACGCGATCGCTACCCAACGGATTGACAGGTGGTTGGGTGGTCGTGCTTGTGGTCCGCATAATGGGAGCTATGTACACGTTCGAGGGACGACCGGAAAGAGTATCGTCTTCCTCCTTTGGAAAGATGACCGGTGGACAGTTTTTCTTCGTCTTCGGATCCTCGAAATGGGCGATAGTGTTACCTCCGGGAACGCCCAATTTTCCTCGGTTCACCGATTGGCCCCGTTTTCGCGTTGCCGGTACATACTTCTGTCGCTCGGTCGGTTCCTTGGACCACCGGTCCGCTGCTGGTTTTCGGTTGGTGTAACCTTCATCCCAGCCGATCGCTTGAGACGAATCGCGATCGTCGTGGCCGTACTGACCCTCGTCACCATCGTAATCCGTATCCCGCAGCCAACTATCGTCGAGCGGACAGCAAACGTTGGGCTCGTTGTCACTTCCGTAGCCGCAGGCGAGTTCCTTCAGTTTCGCATTGAAATTTCCGTAGCTTGGTTTAGGATTTCGGAGCATTTCCAGTATCTTGGTGCAGTAGCGAAGCTTCGTGCAGCGGCAGTTGATGCCAGCAGCAGCAGCAGCAGCAGCAGCAGGGGCAACCTTTGTCACCGGTGCCGCTGTTGCCGGTTCCGGGCGGTAGTGGTCGATACGCTGATTGAACTGATACACGGGCACGCCCGATTGGCCATAGTAGTCATACTGGTTGCCCCAGGGTGTAGCGGATACTGCGAATGAAGAAGCGAAGCGCGAGGTGAAAAGGGGGAAAACGGACAACCGGATTCGTGAGCTAGACTGTCATTAATATTGGGTGGTAGGTTTTTGGGTAGATCAACGCCGTTTAACGATGCGTTCGTTCCCCTGTTCCCCGGATATTGAGGCTTTTCGATTTCCCTCTCCGGGCCCACCATTGACGTAAGCAAGTGGGGATGGTGGGGATTTTCGAGCGGATATTGTTTTCTTCGCCGCAATTTAGCCACAGCGCTGAGCGGTCAAGGTTACCTAAACGTAACGCGCAAACGAAGGGCACGCACAGCGGTAAGACCTCGAGACTTCGGTTATGCATGATTTCAGCCAGCCGGCTAGCCAGTGGGCCCTACTCTACCTTCGGTGCATCGTCAGTTAGTGATGTAAGTAAGCTAGTCCGTAGTCCGAAGCAATCGTTGGCAAGAACGGCTTCCGGTGGAAAGACGCACAGCACAGAGAATAGGCAACCTGTCTTGTGGCTACCAATACAAGTATCCTTTTGCCAGCCATTCTAATCATGATAGACACCCATCGTTTTGGGAAGTCTCAATCGGACAACGAACTTCAATGCCGTAGACACGGACTGCCCCACGATTTGCGAACAGCTGTCCTCCGAAGGTTGCCACTGTCGCCGGCATTGATCTTCGCTCGAGATAGGCAAACCAGTATAATAATGATCACACCAAGTTTATGTGCTACATTGAGAGGCGTTTTCTTGATTAGAGAGACCGCATAGAACGGAGCGAAACGGGTTTCGTTTATAATAAAACGAGCGATGGTCGTTGGTTTGTGCGAACCGACCTGGCCAAACTGATCTACATTAATAAACATTTCGATGAGGAAGGGCTTAGAACGGACAGAGGTACAGAGACACCCCCTTAATCATGGTATGTTTCTTCATGGTTTGTTAATTTTTGAATTTCACGCTGTCCCGATTCTTGACATAAAAAAAAAGGATTTCACAACCTCCTTTTTGGGCGATTTCTGGCCCGAAAAGAATGTAGCGTGAATCATGCCGTCAACATGGCGTCTTTTACAGGTCGCTTAATCACAAGAAATTATTCGAATACATTAACGTTCGCTTTCGGCCGTCAAAGTTTGCGGAAGCGATCATCGTCTTCGGGGATGTCCGTTTTAGTGGCGGACGTAGCAGATCGAGATGAGTCACTGAGTGATACAGTAGTTCGGGCACATGTAACACGAAAGACGATTCTAAAACATTTGCGCTAAAACCAGCGTTTTCGACTGTCCCAGACGTTCGTCTGGCTAGCACAGGGGTTCGTCGCTTATCAAACCGAGCACCAAGTCTTTTGATGTCACGCTTGGAAATGATAAATTCGTTTGCACAATCCAACGCACCGGCTGGCTTCTGGGTCGCCGGCTCTTTATACAAACACACACACATCCACACCCACGAACAAACAAACACACACGATTGCGTTGTCGAGAAGCAGACTGACGCTGGGCAGCGGCCCAAGGTGGCACCGTATTACGGCAGCAGATCGAGGTGAAACACGAGATCACTGGAGCGAACTGAACCCGCGACGTGACACTGTGCGGCCGTGCAATGCAATACGGGGCTCCGGCATCGATCGCGCGAACGCCCGCGGATTTCACTTTCGGTTTCGATTTGCCCTTACACCATGCCGCCATGTGCCCGTTTCCGATCCGAATTCGACCAGCGTGCCACGAGCACGTGGTGTTAAGGCTGCGCGAGCACGCCACTGCATCGACCACGCGAACTCACCATCGGGTAGAAGTGAGGCAGTAGCGATGATCACGAACAGGATCCTCAAACCAGGGATCCGATCTGCTCCGATTCGGGACATGATATCCTTTCCGGATCGCCAAATCATCGTCTGGATGGAAACACTCGAATAAAGTCCAACTGTTGAAGCTGCCCGTTGTTGTTGTTGTTGTTGTGGATGTTGTTGCTGCACAATCCACTGGTACACTGGAACTGCACCACTGCTGATCGAAGAATGGAATTTGCTGCACAATGTTCGGCCGCTATGCTGTGCTTGTGTGACCTTGTCGCCGAAGCTCTGATCACGGATTTCGTACCGTACCGGGCCTCGCCCCTCACGTAACGCACAGGTGAAACCGTTCGCACCGAAACGCAGACACTGGCCACTGTAGAAGAAGTGGATGCCACACTCACTGCCACCTTATACAATCTCACGAACGATCGAACAAACGAACAACACGCACTTTCTGCTCTTGAAAGGCTCTTTGGCTACTTTTCTTGGGCTACTTCCACTTCATGTTTTGTTGCAATGCACAAGGGCAATGTTCAATTTCGAGAACGACGCGTGCACCGTTCAACTGCTGCTGCATCGCGGTGCTTGCTGTGCGCGTCTCGCAATCATTGCTCGGGGATGCGAGGATATTTGTCACGTCACACTAACGAGGGGCACCAGTTGACATCACTTATGCTGCGTTGCGAATGTGTTGCACTATGGATTGTTAACCAACATATGATCAGAAGTGATAGTTCTCGTGCTCAAGGGTGGTGCTCGTGCAAGATCCTTCGGTGGCAGTCACCGAAACGCACAATGGCCGTCGTCTGTCGTCGTTGTCGCCACGTTCGTCCGTCGTACACTACCAAAAAACGCGCCAAACGGACCGCACCTGCTTTATATAGTGGAACTCAGCTGTTCGTGCCGCTCGGCTCGGTGAGTGGCCGCCGCCACCTTCCTTCGAGGTGGTGGTGGGGAGCGTTTCCTACGTTCCACGACGTTCTTTCCACCATCTTCTATTCTTGCCGTTAGCTGTGCGTAATTCACTCCGACACGGGGAGTCGCTGCAGCGCCGCCGTCGTCGCCATCCGATCGCGGCCACCACCATCCCTACCACCAACGATGGGGCGTTCGAGTCTTCAAGGAAAATCCGAGAAGCTCGCAACCACATGCCCCGTCCACCTGATGAACGGGCGTGAAACGGGTGTCCACTACGAGGACGTATCGAATCCGAAATGAGTTTATTCAACCCCCTCCCGCAGGTCATCACTGGTGAGTCATTCCGCAGGTCAGAAGCTTTAGTGATCTGATGTGACAAGATGATGATCAACGCGTCCGGGCGGAAGGATGTACGCAGCACGAAAGCGCGGGAATACCCGGTTCTTTCGCAAGCACGCCAACCCGCTTCCTGGTGACCTACAACTTCGATGAGGAAAGGCACGGAATGAAACGGGTATCCTTTCGCTCTGCTAAAGGAATGTACAGAGTCAACGATCGTGGTTTTCCAGTTGATCAAAGATGGAGATAACCCATCGTTAAGATAGATCCATCGGTCAGTGCGGACTTCATGCACGCCACGGTTTGAGATCCTATCGGATTCACTCGTGCTGACTAATAAGCCGTGTAACTGACCGCCAGCATGTCTGCAAAAACCGGCACGAGTCCTTGGAAGCGAGAAGGCAAAAGCGTCAAGGGAAATGTGGCAGTATGTCGGACAGGCGAAAAGGCAAAAAGGCCGTAACAAAATAAAAAAGAGAGAGAGAAGAAGCAAAAACCACGATGCAGATGTAACTCCAAACATTCTTATGCACATCAAGTTCACAGTCTGCTTCATTTGGAGCAACAGCAAGGCAATGTTCTCCTTTTGCGTGCCCCGCTATCGTGGCGGCTCCGGTTGTTTTGACGGCACCGCACAGGCCCTTAATCGGTCGATTGTCCTTTGAAAAGGTGTTACACTAGAATGTAAAGCCGCTTCGCTGGCTAGAGGCGAGCAGACAGAAACCTTCAAACTCACCGGCAGCAGTGTAATGTAATGAGCAACGTAATAAAGACGCATATCATACAGCATGTATCGTCTGTTCATTCCGTACCAATTAAGGGTGTTAGCATGTACTTTAATCCAAGTTAAGATCATTTCTTCGGACAAACAAATGACCAGTTAAGCCGTGCAGATAGTAATATCGTCTTTAAATGGCTTCCTTCTGTACTGTAAGACCATTAATTCGGCATCAATGTCAATACCTTGCCTTTCATCTAAATTCCAAATCGTTCGAATAGCTGGACGAGTCGCTTGTCCGTTGTTGTCGTGACATGGCATTTCTGTCCCGGCGAATTATCCAATTCACTCATTAGCTTCGTGGCATCCAATCAATTATTGCTGCTCCGCTACTAGTGGGATGCTACCCACACACAAAAAAGCCATCTTATTATTGAAGGGTGCCAAACATTAATTAATAGCTTGTATCGGGGCGATCGTTAGCCTTGCTTCCTGAAGGGTACATGCGTCCTAAAGCTCGAAAATGATTTGGTTGTTTGCATTCGCAATCTTCAAAGGAACCTTATGACTCGAGATGAGATACACGCGTGCTCGCAGCTATAAGGGTGTGCTTATGAGATCGATGAAACCAATCTTTTGTGAGCAAATTTACCTTTTTGAGCTGATGGTGCATGCGATTGTTTGCCATTCTAACATTCCGCCCAGTCCGATCATCATAAAGCCCCATCATAAGTCCACACACATGAGGCGATTAGTATGGCTCGTGCCATAATCGTGCCACACTCTCATTCTCACTATTGTCTGCCGATTCGGCGAGGTTGCAGATGAAGGGTAGACAGACAGATAAAGCACGGATTATTACGCATACGCTAGAAGATGCGACTGCGTGTCTCAAGCACTGGGTGTGCGCCATCAACCGGGTGGAGACTTCAAGGTGCGAAACAGCAGCACGCCACACCACATGATCGATCACCCGAAATGAGGCTGCTGCTTTTTCCCTCTCCTTCTGCGAAACGAAAAGGGTGGTCCGGAGTATTTTTCATGTTCAAGGTCTGTCGGGCTGCCGGATTTCGATTGTTAGCTCCATCAAAACATCCAACAGGTCCCAACGTGATGATGATCGAGCTTATGATGAATCTCGATTGGCTTTAATCTCGATCCACACTCTCGGCTGCACCGGTGGTCTAAAATTAGGTGGTGTGCTGCCCCGAAGGCGGTCCCATCTTTGTTCGACGGATTTCGAGGACCTTGTTTCATGGTCAAGCGTAGACGTAGACAGTGAAGGAGGCGGTGCACTTGAGAAGAGCTCTTAATCCTCGATCTTATGGTTACTTTCATTTGTTGTTACAGCAATTACTTCTCAGCACTTTGGCCTAAGCCGCTCACGGGAGTGGAGTGCCAGTAATTTCATGCAAGAGGCAGGGCGCTTGGGGTGGGGTTAAAAATCATCGAAGCTGCACACGCGAGTACTCATGCTGTGGCTTATTGTTTTTAATCGCACTGAAGGATACACTTCTTCTTACCCAGAAGCCATTGTCAATTCCGACTAATTGAGTAGATTGCTGCTACTGGTGCCAACGGATACGGTCCGCTGTTCGATGCCGTTGAACTCGCGAGGTGCAGCAATTGCAACTCTTCCTCAACTGCTACAGTTCTTTGCCGTTGCAGAAAATCCGCACCCCACCCAGATATGCACCAGAATGCATCGTAATGACCCAGCGCAACGCGGAAGAGTAGACGGTTTTGTTATCATCTAGCATTGTAATTTATTCATATCCTTGTACCTCGTTCACCCTTTACAATCATATCTTCAGCCCGGTGCAATGGTTTGTCACGTCACGCTTTCGATACAGAATGTTATTTGCAATTTTATTGGAATTAACGAGTTGCCACACGATCGACAGAACAACAAGGGGAAGTCTAACTATCAGTCCATCGCCAACACGCCACCTTGGGGGCTATTTTGTTGATTTCGCCAGCCAATCTGTCCTCGACTTTGCATCTCCGTTCGCATCATCGATGGGCGATCGTACATTGTATATATGGCATTGATTTGATTTTCACCTACAGCACAGTCACTGCAACCCTCTAGCCCTAGCTCTAGATCACTCTATTGGCATAAATACGAGAGATTCTTTATTCTGGTTCGGTGTTTCAACATTTCAACAGGTCTTACGTATGTAACGATATGATGATCGAATGATTAAATAAATGAAATACTAACTCCTACCAGCTGCTATTAGGTGGTGGAAGAGAAGGATAGAGACTTCAGTATAGATTCTGCAACGCAAAATTGTCAATAAATATTCATCTGTAGTGCTCCAACGTCGAGCATCGCCTTCCTTAATGCTATTACTATGATCAAACGATCGAGGAATGTTTGAACGGAATGTACTTTGTGGTCCATTCGCATGGACTGTTCTACATTCAAACGGTTCTACTAATCTTCATCGGCAACAAGCACGGGTACCGGTGCCGCAACTTCATGGGGAAATACGGTTGTTGGCGAAGTGGAAGATTCGTTTTCTGCAGCGACCTCAATGCTGCCGTTGACCGTCACCTCATTAGAGGATGTTCCGTTGCTGCTGGCACCATCCAGCAGCAGTTCGGACCGTATTCGGTCCGCAATCTGACTGTCGATTTGCTCCAACCGCTCGAGCAATTTGGCTTTAAAGTCCTGCGGCCATTTGGTGCACCATTCGTTGAAGAGTTTTACCTGAGGGAAGGGTCATAGGGATGGATCAGACACTAGGGAAAAGGGACAGAGACAAAGAACGCTGAGCACTTACCCTGCACTGAAACAAGCTCATCGGTTTATCCTGTCCGGGGTTCAGCTGGGCCATCCCATCAATAATACCATTAACGTGCACCGCTGTGCCACCCTGGCGCGCCAAGTAGGACACCAAGTACGGAACAAAATCTTCGCGCTGGAAATCGGTCCACTCATCGAACCACTGCAATACGTAGCGCAGCTCTCCGTCCACCGTCAGATTGTATGCTCCGTTAGATGCCATCTCGACGATCACCAGCAGGAGCAACGGCCTGGAAGATGCTGCACCACAAACGACTCTTCCTGGCTTTGGACGGGCTTAACTCTGAGATGAACCCGTGGCTGGCACGACCGCAGAACACAACGGCACTTTGGCTGTTCCTCTCACCAGGACCGAGAAGATGCGGGTTGGATGATGATGTTGGACTCGGGGAGATGTGGAACTGGAACTGGGATGCTGCGTCGGTGGCTAGGACGGTCGTCGGTGATTCCAGTTTTGCTCTCGCTCTTTCTTCGAACTCTATTTTCACCCTTTTTCTCTTATCTCCCGGTCGCTGCCTTGTTTTTCTATCTATTTCCTCTTTTATGCTTTCTTCCCGTTTAAGGCCCTGACGCACTGAACGCGACTCTTGCGGCACTTTCGGCAAATTTCAACAAAGTTACAAAAAGAGTATAAATTATTGACGAGAATTTTCTCGCCTTGGAGTTTTTGCAATTTACCTTCGATGATTTTAGTGGGAGTTTCTGGAAAATTTGGGAATAAACTTATGGTTTTTGCTAATTTTCGTCCATCACTGTTATCCTGAGCGTAAGCGCGTAAAGGCAGCGTTGAAGTTGAGTTCAGCCTGAAGCGCGCTTGAGTCTATGAGGGGAGTTATTTAAAACTAGCATTTCCAACTCGCTTTTCGGTATTTTCCTTATTACTTAACTACCTAATGGATGTCTGGAACCTTCACACTCATTTGATCCTGTGCTTTACAAGCCAAAAGGACGTACGCAAATGAGCTTGGTGATGTGCTGGACGGCTCAGGTTTGAATTCCCTTCTGTTCGTTCCGTTACCGACTTATTAAAAACAATCAAGAATTGCAAAATCTGCATTTATGTTCGGGTTTCAATGCAAATCTCAAAACAAATGACTTTATAGCTTCATTTTTCAGTTTATTTTTTGTTTTTTTCTGCTCGATCTCGATTCTCTCTGGTTTGCTAAACCATTTCTTCTCTTTATCAGCTTCAGATTATGTACTTGCGCACCGCCATAAGTAATAGCTTGTTGCATTGGAATGTGGATGCCTTAAGTCGCCGTAAATCTTTAATCGTAAATGGCAGCCGTGTAGGAGGAGCAGGAAGTTTGTAGATGTGGTTGATGATTGGAGTTTGTCACACACGCTTTTAAAAGAACACACGTTACCTCCCGCGCCGTACGAGACGAAGTTTGACGCCGATTGTTTTGTTTAATATCTAAGATACTGTTGTTAGTAGGTAATCGCCGCTACCTTCTAATTGTTGCGCATGTACAGGAACGAGCAAGATGCTTTGCCGTCTTCGTTGGACCGTCAGATCCATCCGAGCAGTTGCGTGAAAATGCACAATTTTCAAGATGAATCAAATAAAGAATAACTACGAAAATGCTCCGCATTGCCTCCGCTGAGTATTCGTTACAATAAACGAAACGTATAAAGGTATAAGTACAATCATCAAACAAACATAATGGCGATTATAACAAAAAACAGCGACTGTTGATCGCTACCGATAACGATGGCTTAGAAACGATGCTTGATTAAAATTATCGGAATGTTGGTGTATCACGCTCGATGCATCTATAGTTCGTATCTCGTTTGATAATAGAAACGGGCGGGTAAGGCCTGTCGCCTCTAGTTATCTCTCTCCCGATTTCCTACAGAGTACGATGAGGTAGGAGGAACTCGATCCATATACTGTGGTGCCGCCAGCGGATTCTCCTTCTGAGCCGTTGAAGGATGTCCCTTTATATGCTACTGATGGTTGAACGCTTGAAGCAATCAGGAGTTCTCATGTTCGCCGTAATTTCTCTTAACTTCGTTCAAAACTATCACTTTTACTGGTAGCGTACGTAGAGCAGGAGGGTTGCTTGCACTGTTGAGTTGGTGTGTTTTTCTTTGCGTTTAAGCTACGGAATGCTATCGTTGATGCAGAATGTGTTGAAATCCTCGAGTTTTGTGTTTTTTGCAGTATTGGTTGCTGTTCTTGTAGTTGTTGCGACACATCGGGCTTTTAGAAAGCCAAGCCAGCGTCACGGTACGTCTGGAAGATCTTCTCGATCGAGTTGACGTACGCGGCGGAACGCAGATCCAGACCCAAGTTGTACTTCATGGCCGTCTTCATAATGGCGCGGGCTGAGCGCTCCATCGTATAGTCAAGACCGGAGTGCACAATATCCTTCTCCGAGGCACCCGAAATGCGCTTCTGGAATGCTTCCGACGGTGTAACTGGGATCTTGCCGCCAACGTTGCCGAAACGTCTTTCAAGCGACGCCTGCACCGATTCTATAACGAAACAAAGAAATACGTAATGGGACGTATTAGAATTGGATGACTAGAAACAATAGTATTAGATGGAGTGTAACAGAAAAAACGAAAATAATATGCAAATTCCCAATGGTTTTGAGGCAGAGAACTTAGATGGTGGAGAAGTCGACTTGAGTGCGAATCGATAACCCAGAAATTGCCCAACATGCTGTTAAACTCATAAACCCAATTAAATTATTAACCGCTGTTCGATTCCTACTAGTTAATAGGCACGATACGTTGATTCTTCAACATTATTGCCTGGTCAAGTGGTTCATACATTTAATTCTTTAAGCTATTGGGTTAATAAGGTATACTAAGGCGATTCTTAAAATACTAAACTCTGGCGCTAGGTTCAAAAAGTTTCCATGAAACATTTGCCGATCGTCTCAGAGTATTGCAACCCAAAAACATACAGAAACACACAATACACACACGGATATGTTGTTATTGTACAAGACACAGACGCATAGACGGTTGAAAGATTATACCCTCCTATGCGCA